>NC_051182.1:57386503-57709837 GCF_013339695.2 Rhipicephalus sanguineus
TGTGAGCCTCAGTTCAACCAACGAGTAGTTGGTTGAACTGGGGCTCACAGCCGCATTTGAGAGAAGAAACACACTGTGCAGAGCGAATGCTAAACCTCAACGGGCTTTCTTTGGGAGAAAACATCTATTACAGATCCCTTAAGCGCATGCGCGACGCCGTTCCGTCGCTAATGAAGAATCAAGGGAAGCAAGCTGTACTCTCTATTGAATAGATTGACGGGTGGAATGTACTTCGTGCCCATATTTTGAATATAATAAGCTTCAATCAACGCCCACGGAATTCCTGTACTTTCTACTGCTGCGCTAGAAATATGTCGCAAGGGATAAAACATATTTCTGGTGCGTTTTTGAGCAATACTTCAGCTGTGAGCTGGCGCTTGTGTTTGTGTGGTGAGTAAGTCATTTCGTCTAATGCGTTGCGCCGTGTTCTTAAACTATGCATGCGTACCAACCCGCCCAACTGTCAGCCTTACTTAACGTGTATTACGTATGTGGCGCGAAGTAGGACCCATAAGCACTTGGACGTAGCTTGTACAGACCATCACACTGAGGAGAGAACATTTTCGTACCGAGTTCACTTACAACTGTTATCCCAACAAAACAAGAGCAGATCACCTCGCCTTTAACATCAGCCAGAAGTTCTAGCAATGCGCCGGCAGGCTCCTGCAAATATCAACAATACACTCTTCATCATGTTTTGTAACCAAGAACACATTTTGGCTTAGAAAAACATGTTTTCTGTATCAGCTAAATAATTACGCATTCCAAGCTGTGAAAAGTACCACAAAAATAGGTACACATTCAACTCGAAGGCAAAAGGCAAGAGCATTCTTTTCATAAACTGCACGAAGTTTCTAGTATTCAAAACACACAGGTTCTACATCGGTCCAGGCCCAACACCATGTGAAGGTTTTGAAGCTTTCTCCTATGCTGTGTGAAGCCATTGCTTGCATCAGCACTCTCATTCAATAAGGCTTAGAAAGAAGGAGTTTAGTTATTTTGGTCGCTACCTAGTTATGCATTAGATATTCATGGTTATCAGTTTTCCTTACATTCATCTTATGTGCGGTCGGAGCAGCACAATTTTTCTCTCAACCCCATAAACCTCTCCGTTCCCCTTTTTTCAAATGGTATATGTGTGGGAACACAATAAACGAAAGTACTTGCATCTAGACGGCTTAGCTTGTGTCTTTTCCTTGAAGTTGGTGGAGTTTTTACCAATAAATATTGCCCTCAAATTTCTCGATTTTCCACAGTGCTGGTCCCCAGCTGTCATGAATATTCTGCATTCCATTGATGATCAGATATGGCATGGCCTAAAAACTTCCCTTTTGCAATAGCAAATGCCATCACGATCATTAGCCCATGTTTTGTAATTGCAGGTAATGAACTCAAAGTCTACATACTCCAGTGAAAGATTTCGTATGTACTGAAGATACGGATTCGGACATACGGAAATATGGTATTACGGATCCGCATTATCCACATCGTGTGGATCCATAACATATCGTGTGGTTTCCGCATCAAAAGCTTCATATATACGACTTCCATATATATAGGCACGTGGTATTACGGATGCCGTGTGATACGGCTGGTCATGCGGAATTGTGGTACTGAGGAAACCGCATGATACGGTTTCAATATATACGGTTTCTGCATCAGATCCTATTAAGATTTTGTGCCGTCCATTTGAGGATACTAAAATCCATCTTCTGTAAGCGAAAACTAACTTGTGCAATAATTTCTCATGTCTCCAATTGAACAAATAATAATTATTTTACATATGTAGAATAATTAAAAACAGTGTAGTGCGAGAAAACGACGCGACCAAGTCGCGAGATGCACCACCACACGGGCATCTTGTCGACTTCTTCCACCAGTTGCGATGACATTCAGCTTGTCTGCCAGATAGCAGCTCGCGCTACTGTCACCGCTCTGCCATGGAGGAACTCCTTGCACACTTCTTTACGAGCAATTGGACAGCATCTGAAATAGGCTAGAAGGCAGTGCTACGTGAGCAGAAAGACAAATTTATTGCCAACGGGAGAGTTACATAGATGTGCTAACGCCATGGCATCATGCTAACGCCATGGCAGATACAGTGTGCTCATCACATTTTAAACACAGATATCTAAGACAACTATCTTACTAAGAATGTAAAATGTGCCGTAGAATGAAACGACTCTTTACTAAGTGCCACATAATGATCTTTCTTTTTGTTACAGAAAATATGATTTAGACTTCAGGACATCATTATGCAGGATAAAATCCTCGAGAGAACACATATATCATCATACTTACGATGGCACTCATCAGAAAGATACAAATTAGATTGTTTAATCAGGAAAATATACAAGCAAGCAATTGGACTCTCCATCACCACTAGCAACGATAGTCTACTGCAGCTAGGTCTTCACAACACCCTGGATGAGCTAATCGAGGCACAACGCATCGCTCAATACGAACGCCTATCCAAAACTAAAACAGGCAGGCAAATATTCGATCGGCTTGGTATTACTTATCACACCCAACATGGCGTCAAAGTAGATATGCCCAGACATATTAGAGGCGTGATAACCGTGCTTCCTATACCCCAAGAATATGCATCCCGCCCACCATCAGGGCAGACGGGAAAGCAGAGCACGCGATATACAAAAGAAATTTGGTCACAGCATAGACACCGTATTCGTAGATGCAGCTAGATACAGACACAAGCGCGCCTACACAGCCGTGGTGATAAATTATGAGGGAAAATGTTTGACGAGTGCTACCGTCAGTACGCCACACGTAGAAACCGCAGAGGAAATAGCTATCGCATTAGTCATAGCACAAACACAAGCGGACGTGATCGTCAGTGATTCGCAGACGGCGATACGAAACTTTGCAAACGGCCGAATCTCCCCAGAGGCACTTCAAATTCTACAACTCGGTATAATCAAGAAAAAAGGGTCCATCTGATATGGACACCCGCTCACACACTATCAGAAGGTAGTAATGAGGCGGCGCACCGCAGGCTCGAGGGCTTACAGACCGAGCATCGATTAGTGCCGTCTCAGGGAATACCGATGAGTGGGAGTGGGAAGATAGAATGACCACATTTCACGAAATTACAGTACACCATAGATTGCAGAGGCGTACATTCCCATCGCCTCACCCGAAATTAAGCAAGAAACAGTCTGTCGAATGGCGGCAGTTACAAACCCGATCCTACCCGAGTCCAGCTATCATGCATGTAATACACCCAGACTTATACACGACAGACAAGTGTAGGCATTGTGACTCTAGAGCCACCTTAGAGCACATACTATGGGGATGTCCAGACATAATAAACAATAGCTGTTGTAAGGAAAGGACACAAAAGTGATGTATTTTAGGCATGATTTGTGACTAAAAGGACTAAAAAGTGTCGAGAACCGCGAAAACCGAAACTGAAGAAGACGAGCGGAGGGCAGGTGGCACGAAGGCGACAACCAAACAGGAAGAAGAAGAGAAGAAAGAGACGAAACGTGTGGAAAGGGCTCGCGGGTTCAGGCCACGAAGGCGGAGGAAGCCGTGCGCCGCGCGAGGTGACGAGCTCCGGGCGACGTTCCTGAGGCGGGCGTTCGAGCAGTACGTGCCTGCCGGGTCGAGGGCCGATAGCCGGTCCAAGGTACAGTTCCGGTGGCCTGCTCAAGGGTCAAGGACGAGGCCTGCTGAACGGCTCCTGCCTGGGTGCAGTCGCCGAGGGCAGGATCGTGGGCGAGGCCTACCTGGTGCTATCTTCGCGGGTCGTGGCCTGACACGGGTCCTCGGGAGTTGCGACCTGTACTGTTGGGTTGGCCGCGACTCCGACTCAACGGCGCTGCACACGGTAGCGCATCCGTGTGCCGTCAAGCGTGCCAGCCGTGCCACCTGTGTCCTCGCGCACGTCAGCGACCGCATCATGCTGGGACGATGGGGACCCAAGCTGTGAGACGGCGTTTTTATTTCACGGATCGGGAACTATACGCGTTCGACACCCTTGTAGCCTAGCCGGACTCTCTGCCTACTAATGCATGACTGTCGCACATGTCGCGTGATGTTTGACAGTTAGTGCTGTGTATATAGTTTTGTCCTACCATCGTTCTCATCTTCTCTAGTGTTCAATATAAAGCTTCTTTTCTTCGCCTAGACGAATCCTTTCTCGTCCGTCATCAACAAACATAGTGACGAACGTCCATAATCATCACAGCTGTGATGCAGCCTTAAACAGCGACAGCCTCCGCGCGCGCTGGGAGTCTGCGTTGCTCAGCTCGGACCTGGAGCAACAACTCTGGGCCGTCCAGCGAGCCGAGGAAGCCGCCAAGGGCCAGCAACCCTTGGCCGAAGCCTAGGCGGGATCCAGGCCCATCCCACCAATTCGCAGGGCAATCAATAAAGTTAATTCATCATCATCAATCAAGTTGCAATTGAGATAACCAAAGACTCAGGCTCAACAGAGCCAATGTTTGTGTTTAAGCCCCATGTTCACTCGGCTTTGCATGAACTGCACCACAGAAAAGCACAGCATATATGCCATAAGGATCACAAAAATTGCTAAAGAAAATGAACATCCCTTTTCGTCATCTTCACTGCATTTCCATTTGCCTCTATGTACGCTGCCTTTTAACCATGTCAGTCGTTCTCAAAGGGGGATACGCGAAGCCATTTTGGGAAGTCCGCAAACTTATCCTCGAAAAAAAAACGCGTTTCAAAGAGCCATACAACGTCCCGTCCCAGCGGCCTGTTTTGATTTTTTAGTAAGCTTCACCGCATTACACTTTTGCATTGTGGCCGAGCTGACATATATTTCCCCTTCTCCATGAGATGGCTGTATAGTTTTTATTGCGATAGCACTTATATGGACCGTCTCGGCGGGTTTTTACCGTCGCCGTTGCCGTCACCGTCGCTGTCATGTCCTTCCGGTATGAAGTCCATATTGATAAGATCCCTCCGCGCATTGTAGGTTCTACGGCGGGTAAAAGCGCGCGAGCGGGGGTGACGAACGCGGCCAAAGCAGAGATCAAACGAGCCCGGCCCATTTCCGTCGCTCTGAGGGTGCATGCGATAACATCACCCCGCTCGGGAGGCCTGTCGTCGATGCAGACAGGAAACGCCCCGCCCGTCTTTAACAACCATCAAAAGACGCGAAGGGAGGGGGGGCGAGGGGGGCGTGAAGCTACTTTGAACTTTAAATGTAAGGGTGCAGTGACGACCGCTGGCGCGCGCGCTATTTTGAATGCCATCACAACGGGCGGCTCATATACTCTTCTACGCGCTGCGATCTCAACGCGAAGTGACTATCTATCTTAGAGCATTTCTCCTTGGAGCACCCGTATTCTCTTACACCAGCGTTTTGTAGTTACTTGAGATCGGATACAAAACGGTTAGCTGCCAGCCTGACTTTATGTAACAGTACAATTTGTTGCTATCGCATTCATTCCTTCGCCCTTGCGGTGAAACTGTGACTTTTTTGTTGTTGTTTTCTACGACATATGCATGGCAGCATAGTTTTCCAACATTTGCGTACTTCAAGAGAAAACATAGCTGGAAACAGGTTGAATGTGGATGCAGACTGCACGACAAGCAGTGGAGATCGAATTAGCGTGGCACTTTAGTTTGACCATTGTATGCCAGAGGGAAATAAAAGGAACCCATTTCCCGCTGCATTTTGTGCCAACGCATGACCCCTTCCCCATTTTTCTCACTGCAAGAGGTCCCTCATCACTTCACCGGTCCGCAAGGGGTCCCCGAAACTTCTATTGCTGAGCACCGCTGATCTAAGTAGTTTGTGTTAAACAATTTAGCGTGACATTTATCTAGCCTGAAAAAGTAATTAAGTCGCTGCGAACAATTAAAGGAATTAAAAAACTGCAAAAACCAAAGTGCATAGAGGCATATGTCATCTTTCCCAGTGCCATTTTTCATCGTTCCTTAGGTCAAAGTATCGTCTCTCTGTTACTACCATCCTCGTATACAATGGCTGAATAGGAAAGCAAGAAAAATAGGTAAGTCTGACAAAGTTCCAACTGTACGTAGACGTTTGATTGGCTCTTGGTATGACAATTTATGCGCGGACGCTCTGGTGGCAACCGATGCAGTCAATAAAGTGCTCGCCTGCTTCGAAAAGTTTGCTGAGCAGCAGTTTTCATATTGGTGATTTCCTGACCACAAACAGCAGCGAACCGACGTTCCTTTAGAGAAGTTTAACACCAGAGCCGTGTAGTTTTTTCTAAGAGCGAAACGCAACCTTTATTTCAACATATGCAGTGATAAAGAACATTCACTTGACTCGTATGAGCCTGTCCTCCCGCTGAACTGAAAAAAAAGTTCAATGCGTCGTGCAATCCTACACTACGCAACAACCTTAGCAATAGTAATGCCATTAGTCCACGATTCATGCACTGCCCGAGACGACACAAAGGTTGAGCAGGTGAGAGCAATGGCGAAGTATCTGTGCTCGTTTGCGCACCTCTCCATGCAGCCACGTTGGTTTTCTGTTGTGAGGTACAGTAGAACCCCACTGTTACGTTCCTCACTGCTGTGTTTTCTCGGCTAATATGCCATTGTGTATTATGCCATTGTAGCCCCGGCATAGCTGCCATACTAAAAAATGTATTGCTGGACCGTTCCTGTATGTTACGTCACGAAGTGCACTCCGAGCCGGCCGAGCGACCACAGAAAAGAGGCCCTATTGACTTTTCACGCTGCTAGGTCTCGCATGACTGTACAGCCGCATGAGTGGCGGAATCGACACGCATGACGTACTTTTGGTAGCCGCAAACAAAAGCATAGCATTCGAGATTCGTAATGTAAATACAGCATTATGGCGTAATTAGTTTTGAACTTGTTTTGTGCTCGCGAAAGTAAGGCCTTCGAGACGGACGTTTGTTTCCGACGTCGAAATGTCGTCACCTCATCATCATCGTCATTTCCTGAAGGAGTCTGCGCAGTCCGCGCTCGGACTCATCGTGCTGGTCGTGTTGCATGTACTTAGGTCTTTGATGCCTACGACTGTTGGTGTCAAAAAATAGCACAAGTTGATTACATTTCTGTGGATGATGTCGCTTTCCGCTCTGCGGTTCTTTCCGTCCATGTGGTCGACGCTGAGTGTGCGCCAATAGATGCGCCAGTGACAAAGCTTAGCAATTTATGTAGCAAGGATGATTTTCTTCAACTATTTCCTTCGGGTGTACTTTCACGAGGCATTCGGACGTCTATTACGAACTATGGTTGTCCGACACTATGCAAGCAGTGTTGAATCATTGCTTGGAGACGTTGACGCATCTGGGGACAATCTCGCAAAAGTTTCGCCAAGAGTGATCACTTGCAATGTGCCGGTCGTGGTGGCACTACATTTATTACAATGATATGACGCTGCAGGTGCTCGAAAAAGTTCTAGCTCTGCTCAGGCAGAAGTAAAGTGTCACCAAGCAACGTTGCATGATTTTTTCCAGCTTGAGCATTGAAATAAAATTCAGTACCACTATATATATATATATATATATATATATATATATATATATATGGCTCTTACGCTTACTTCATACGAATTTTGGAATAGCACCATGATTGAGCACAATGAGAGACTACATCGCATACTCAATTTGCAGAAAAAAGCACAAAGCAAAGCAAATCAACGGACATCTAGCGTCCTAACTTCCGTCGCAGGACGGGAAGTTCAGGGCGGGCATTACAATGGAAGCACAATACTTAATTTTGTTGACAGTTACTGATGCAGTCGCAATGCAAGTAAGTACAACATTCGCAAAATCTGGTTAAAGGGGCGGTGTCTCCAAATTTGCGGCTCCCGTGCTTTGTTTTTTGTTGCAAACGCTTCTTATTTCTTCAGGCAGCACGGTACACTCTCCAGGATTCATGCAGTCCCGCTAAATAATTTTATGGCCTATTTCTATGAACGACGTTTCGTTTCCGTTTCTCGGCTCCGAGTTGGCCACTTGTGTCAGTGTGTAGGAAGCTTCAACACATGGTCTCACATAGCTGTGACGGACGTCATGCTGCATAGTCTGGTGTCGCACACACATGTGAGCAACCATCCCGATGACTTCAACACTCGAGAAAACTCGATAATAGGTAATATTCGCGTGGACGGTATTTTGGTATACGCTGAGATGTTTCCGGATGAACGGGTTACGGTATGATGGTATCGACATCTTGTAACGCTTCGTGCGACCACAAATATAAGCGCGTTTTTTTGTTTTCGCTGAGTGAGTGTGGGGAAAATGTTTTTAAAGGCAACGCATTCGGAACGAGGCCGCTGCCAAGAACTTACACCAAAAGATAAGTATAACGCATTAGGTTTCTGCAGCAGCTATTCTCTGCTTGCCTGGTTCATCTTACCGCCACCAGGTGACCTCACCTATCCGGCGTCTCATGTTTAGAACTACGGCAACCCGTTACGCTAAAGCAAAGTGGCAAAGAGCTATACTGGGATACAACTTAAGAAGTCCGGAGAGGCCCCACCCAGATGACCGAGGCGCGGCAGGTGTTGCCTCCACGGCTAAATAAATAGTCCCACTCATGCACTCCGCAATATTCTCCAAGGGTGGGGTCACTGGCCGCTAGGCTCATGACGTCAGCGTGAACAGTGCGTCCATTCGTCCAGGCTTGTGTGATTTCGCCTTTGAGGAGGAAATGCCGCTGACTTCTAAAGTTGTATCCGACTATAAAATTTTGATGCCGCACTCGCAGGTTCGCTTGACGATGCGAAGCACTTTGCAAAAAGCGAGCAAATTTGTATGCTTCGGCAGCAAGGTCTGAAAAATGAGTGTAGTTCGCAGCTGATGCTCTCTTGGCTTAGACGGTGCAGCGTAGTAGTGGGTAACCACCCACTGCACGTCACTCTAATGCAGTCTGACGTCACTAAAGCTTTCGTTGCGCTTCCTACACACTGATGTCCATGTCAGTGGCGTTAGCGATGACTTTCGATCGCGAGAATGAGCGTTTAGGGACACTTTTGAAGCAAACTAAAATATACTCTAAACGTCTGCTCTGCCCAACATTTTATGCTGTGTGTCCTTGCATATAAGTAAGCCTACAGAAGGCTTTTACAGCCTCAAAATTTTGTGACCGCACCTCTTTAACCCTAACCAGCATAGCAAGAAAAAGAAGAATGGCTCAACCTATTTTCATAAGAATCGGTATAACACGAAAATAAACCGTGTGTTCTCAGGGGTATTTGAGCGTTTTTTGTGGATTCTTTCGCCACAAGTGCGAAGGAATTAGTGTCATTGTAACAAATTATAATGCCACGCGAAGAATGGCAAGCAGCTCGACATATTCAGCGTGCCCTAAAGCAGAAAGGACTCATGAAACAACATACACAGCACGAGCGCCAACTAACCACTGTCACAATTGTAAATTCTTTGCGTGCGAGCAGCGCGCTCGTTTTGGAAACGTGGCTGCTGCAGAGAGCGAAGTGACATTCGTGCTCTCTGCAACGTCAGCGGTAACTTGCCGTGAAAGCATAAGGTGTACAAACCGCCTTCATCACGAGATAAGCGCGCGCGCACGAGAGACACCCCCTGTGGAGGCGTGCTCGCGTCGCAAAGGTCGGGGCGACGACCTTCGCGCGCTCCGCGCCATCTCGCTAGTGATATCAAGAACGTCATGAAGCCACGGAGCTCCGTGTACCGACAATGGTATATGGTGTGTATAAATAGCTCGCCATTAGTAGGCAGAAGAACGTACGCTCTATGGCCGAGTGGTTTCGCGCCGTGAGCTGCGGAGCGAGGGGTCGTGGGTTCGACTTCCGGCAACAGAAGTTTTTCTTCTCGGTTTTCTTTTCTTTCTCACCTGTTAGTGTATATTTTACAACGTCATATCTCTGACGGAAATACGTCGGTTCAGCCATGGTGGACCCCGGCACAGAACACTTTTGTGTTAAAATTGGAGCACTGAGTCCCGAAATCCAAGACCACGAAATGCACTAAGAACTCCCTATGGAACTAGAAGTATTTCAAACGGGTACGATAAAAAATATGTTATTAAATGCAAAGGGTTTCATAGTGAACCTTTGGCACTTTGAGCGTTTCTATCTACGTATCTCTCTAGCCGCCTACGTCTGGATGTTTTCATGACCACCTCGTTAACTTGGTACAGACCAAAATTGGCTTGGTGGGTAAGATGATTTCACGACCATGACTGTCGGGTAATGGCATGAATACCGTAAAAATCTTGTTGCGTACGTCGTCAAACACTTTCCTCCAGACACATGTTGCAGGTACCCGTTTACAAGGGGCCGCGGTGCACGGGTATGCGCCACTGGTGATTGAGAGATTATAATTACCCAGGGACGGTGAGAACATACACTGGTAATTTAAATGAGAGAGCATTAAGAAAAGCCGACATCGGCAGCGTTGACCTGACGAACAGAAAGAATAAAAGTTAGGTTCTCAGCAAGAATCGAACCCAAGCATTCTGTGTGGCAATCAGGTACACTCTTAAAAAAAGGTAGTAGAAAAGGCAGTAACGGGACCCGTTACTACCTTTGTGACCTCATTACTACGTATTGCGGTGCTCTTACTACCTCAGACGTACACACGAGGTCGTAAATGTCAGAGGTAGTAAACGGTACTACCTGCCTAGGTGGCGTGTTAGTAAACGTTACTACTTGCGTACTTGCACACATACGTCCGCTTCTGACGTGTAAAGAAAGGGGGTGCAGCCGCATCTAGAGTAGCATGTCGTCAGTGGGTGAAAGGGGATGTGAATTGGTTGAAGAGAGGTCTACTGACACCACACAATGCTTTTTATAAATGATTTTCAATGCGAGAGTGTAGCTTTTTTCGTTTTGGCGATATAGAACGGGCAAGGATTTATTCTTACGCAAGAATTATTTGTGCAATCTCGGATGACACGCATAGTAAATAAATAGGTTACACTGACCAGCGACATCGCCTGTGCATGGTCTAAATACAAATTTGCAGGGAAAGCCACCCAGGAATGTTTATGCACCAGAACCGAAAACAACAAAATACTCATGCACCAAGTGTTATACAACAAGGTTCTAAAACTCAATTTAGATTGAAGGTTATCCACCGGATATAACGAAGCGCTCACTAATTGACTAACAAGCATAGTGTCGATCGCATGCGGTGAAGCGATACCCCGAAGAGTTAAACAAAAGCGTCAGTTTTCCATTTGCCCGGAGGTTGGGGGATTGGATTAGCTGAACAGTGGACATTGAGGAAAGCACAGGAGATAAACCTATCATATCGTTGTCAGAATTAGAAAGTGCACTTAAATATCAGCTATACGTTTACAACAAATATACGGCTGGGAACAGTGGCTGGCAACGTAAGTGCACCCGCACCCCCCTCCCCCCTTACCCTTCCCTTCCTCGTCGGTAAATTCAGGCGAGGGGGGTGATGGAGGAGGGAGGCGGGAGTTGCGCACACATGACTCCCATCCCGCAGCTGACGCTTCTGCTTGCTGTTACAACACCCGCTGCTACGGAGAGAAAGTAGAGGAATGGCCACCTGGTCAGGTACACCCTTTCTCTCTTATTGTGCGGGAATGCATGTTATTCATGCTTCACTACACACCGGCAAAGCCTCTAACTCTAAAACAAAATTGTGTTCGGCACCTGTAGTACACAAAATCATTGCCCCCGAGATTCGTACTTTGCAGCGTTGCTTTACAAAGACTCAGAGATGACCATTGATTCAGGTGTGAGCTTTGAAATTTGTTCTAATATGCCAAGCACAATAGGTATAGCTGCAAAACTAAGTATAAATAACGAACAAATAATGCAGTTGCACCTAAACCTGTGTGAAAAGCCACGAAAACGTTTTATTTCTAATATAAAATATGACCTGTAGCATAGCACGACACTGCTGCCACCTACATTTTTTTTTGGTTTAGACTGTAAGCTAACTGTTGCAACTGGTCTCGTTGTACTACAGGAGCACCACCAGCTTCCCGTGAATA
This sequence comes from Rhipicephalus sanguineus, assembly GCF_013339695.2. Lineage (NCBI taxonomy): Eukaryota > Metazoa > Arthropoda > Arachnida > Ixodida > Ixodidae > Rhipicephalus > Rhipicephalus sanguineus. Next base: position 57,398,453 of record NC_051182.1, read on the forward strand.
CATGTGCCTCGCGCTTACATTTTTATCGTGTTGATAGATATTGTGTGCGTTTATTGTGGGCTTATCGTACTCGACATTCGTCGACTGGGCATTTTCCGCGTGTTGGGGCGTTCTCCTGCCTTGATCCAATGGCGGATGATAGTCGTCGTTCGTTGCCGCTCAACACAGCCTCATGGGACGCGCAGCTTTGTGTCCGCGCTCAAAAGTGCTTTCTTGCTTCGTTCATCGATTACTCACGTTGATCGAGTGATTCAATATCGAGTGTACTTCCGAAGACAATCCGCGTCCGAGTGTTGGGACAAGCGGCGACCGCGGTTTCACAGGAGGGGAAGCGTGAGCCTTTTGACGAGCGACTATGAAGAGTGCACAGCCAATGCCAAACTTGGGTAAGTTGAAGGTCGCTGAACTACGTAACTTTGTTACTTCATTGCATAATAACTACTACGCAGGAACCGGCGTGTTGGCATAGCGAAGATGATCAACCAGATACGCGATAGGCAGGTATGTTTTGTGCTTTGAGTGCACTTACATACACCACCATAAATTACATGTTCGAAGGATGCGCGTTGCGCTACGCGATCTTATGCTTCGATCATGCAAGCCTCGTGTCGTTGTTCTGTTATTCCTTGACTGTTTACTGTACGAGATCATCGCTTGAGAGTGTTGCTAGAATCCCTTATCGCCGATAGAAAGTGCTTGCTTTTTAAACACATGGGTTGTCTCGTAATGTTTTCACGGTGTTGCTGCGAGAGTTCACCAAACTCGGTAATAATGCGCAAAAATATCACAAAACTGGGGACATCACAAGACTGGGGACTTGATAGAAAAACACACAGCCCTGACACGCGCACACGATGATGGGTATGTTTTCGTGGTTGCGTCCCCGAGCTTTTCGCGAGAAATCCATGTAGTTGTTTTGTGGTTAGGATTTCAACCTAGCTGCCTCATAAATGTTTTAAAGGAGCTCACTTGAAGTAAATGTATTTAAGTGAATTACGTTACGTACTGCTACTAAGTGCACACTCCAGAAAATGCGTACTTAATTTGAAGAAGCACATGTTTATATGAAATAGTGTTATTAGATGAATATGTCAATAAAATTAGGTTAATTAAGCTAACAGATGCTACGCTTTGTTCCAATATTGTGTGTTTGAGAAAATATGCGTGAGCGCTTGTTCTGCCATTATATATTTTCTCTTAGCATCTGCGTGAGCTCGTGTTCTGTCATTATATATTTTTTCTTAGCATCTTGAAGCGCACGAGGTTCTCTATCACAAATAACTTAGGTTGTGCTCATGTAGTAAGAATGTTGCTTTATTCTGTGGTGCTTTATGTTATTGCATTTTCACGCTTTTTTTACTAGCATGGTACCAATATTGCTCTCTTACTTAAATGCATAACCAAGGTTTAGTATGCAGTGATTTAGTGTTTATTTAGCTATGTAAGGTCATAAATTAAAAGAAAAAGATCTCAATTCTCATATATGTTTCCAGAAGTTCACAGAAAGTTGGAAAATATTCTCGGTTTTGTGAAGGTCTTACATAACTGAAAATGAAATCAAATTGACAGCTCAACTGTACAAGACAAACTACATGTGAATTCACTTTAGAGAACCAAAAGTTTGTTTCCTGAATGGCTTACATTCATGATGTAATACAATGTGTATGGCTCGTTCCCACCTCACACCAAGTGCACATGGACCACGCACTCTTTTCATTTTTTTTTATATTTCGATAAAAGTGTATCTCGTTTTTGTCATCTGCATCACCCATACGGCTATGTGCATATTCCGGGTAGTGCTTACTGTGTACATGTGTGAATGTTGAACACGCAGTGGCACTCTTTCAATAGTCTGCAATTGGCTAGTTCACTAATACAGCTGTTCTTATTGCACCTTGATCCCTTCATTGAAGGATCGATCTCTTTAATATATGAATATAGACTTGCCTGAAGACATGTATGGTACTCACTATCTGTGTGTGGTTGGGTTTGTTTTGCATGAAAATCAACGTTTCTTTGTGGTATCTGTTATGCATGTATCAGCGATGAGAGCTGTTCACGGCACCGACACAGAGGACAGGTTGCAGTACAAGATAGGAGCATACATCCTGCAACCCCGGGCAAGCCATAATGAGTGGTAGGCATTTCTTTTCATCACTAGATTGGGACAGTTTGGACACGTAGCACCTATTGAGATACAGCGTATACTGGCCTTTAGCTTATGGGTGGGAAACCTATCTTCTGCAATGCATATTATTATAGTGCAATGCATATTATTTAGTTTGCATTCCTTGAACATGGAACGTGGAATAGTTTGTATTGTTGAGTTTGTAATTTTTGAACATGGGATGTCGCCAGAGTCAACGTTTTTAAACTTGGAGTTCTCTTCATAAAGGGAGGAACTGTTAATTCTTGATGTTGATATCTTGATGAAGGCAAGTCTACTCGTTCAAGAGTTGGCTGCAGCGACATACCCTGTTTGAGGATTTCTTCGTCTCTTCAAGCCTCCTCCATCTTCGACCGAACATATGTGCTGTTTGTGCTGCCATGAAACTGTGTGGTGAAACTGTGTGGTGCTGCCATGAAACAAAAAATTCAGGCGTGCGCAGGCACAGATGCATCAAAGAAAAATAATTATTTCTTTGTTAAAGATAGTGAAGGCACACTAACGCAATCTCAGCCAAGATTATTAATAGTTGCCGACTCAATTTTAATGTAGTAGTTTCGTCGCTGGGCTTACGCACAATAAAACTCATCAAAAAGTGGGAAGGAACCACGCATGCTCCAGTGTTCAGCTAAGTCATTACTGCCTTTCTTTATGTTTTAGTGTTCCCTGAGCCTTTCTTTGATACACTGCCCCAGTTGCCCCACATAATGCTTATCCCATGATCTGATTAACGATGCCTTGTTTACAGAGTGCATAACGTGTCCTGTGATTCCTATTGCTGCCAAGTGAGTGTTTGGGTTGCAACTTTTTCATAGTTTAGCACGCTTATTTGAGGCCGTAAACACCATGCTGATGATTGACCGAGCACCAACCGTTTTTATATTGTCGGATATCCTGGGCAGGTATGACATAGTGGCAAACATATTTTGGCCATCACGATTAGCCGTTTCTTTGGCCTGGCAACTGGAAGGTGTTTTTTTGAGTAGGGCTTCTGCAGTCAATACAGCAAGGGGAACACGATACCCTGCTTGCGTCCAGCGAGTCCTTGAAATCAAGCCTCGTCCAAAAGAAATAGGAGCATGATTATTTAGTATGTAGCGAAGCGATCGAGCTTGGTAATGGGACGTCCTCTCGAACACCTCCTAGTGGGTGGCCCTCTTCGGCTCTTTTCGAAGAGAACGCAACTCGCGCTGAGAGTCGGCCCCGCCTTGACTGTCGCTGTTGAGTATCGTCGCCGCTAATAAACCTCTTTATAATTTGGTGGAGAGTGCTGAGCCTTCACAACAACTTCGGCCCTCGTTCGATGCCCCTGGCTCTTCGATCCCGTACCTTGCCGCCTACCATGTCTCAAGACGCCTCCCAGCAAACGACCCCGCCTGCACCGACATGTCCCGGTGTCCCTCGTATTCGCGACCCTCCAGTCTTCACTGGCGCCGATGGTACCGACGTGGAGGACTGGCTCGCCATTTACGAGCGCGTGAGTGTCCCCAATAAATGGGACGAGGCCGGAAAATTGACTAACCTGGTTTTCTACGTCGCGGGTGTGGCGGGCCTGTGGTACAACAACCACGCATCCGATTTTACGACGTGGTCCGACTTCAAGACCGCCATTATCAACGTGTTCGGCCGACCTGCCGTTCGTAAGCTCCAGGCCGAACAGCGCTTACGTGAACGCGCTCAGCAGACCGGTGAATCATTGACCAGTTACATTGAAGACGTCCTCGACTTCTGTAAGAAAGCCGACGCCACCATATCCGATTCTGACAATATCAGGCACATCATGAAAAACATCGACGACGACGCCTTCACCATGCTGCTCGCCAAGAACCCCAGCACAGTGGCAGAGGCCATCACGCTCTGCCAAAGCTATGAGGAGCTGCACCGGCAGCGATCGATGACCCGTCGCTCTCCATCACGCGACGCCGAGCTTGCTGGCTTGTCGACCATACCCGACCACTCCGCGTTGCTCGCAGAGATCAAGACCTTCGTGCGCGAGGAAATAGCGCGCCAGTTCTCTCTGCTGGACTTTGCTCGCCCTCGGTACGCTCAACAGCCGTCGACCACCCTTCTGCCTCCCCTCCGTCGAGCAATTGAGCAGGAAATGGCGGAGGTCATGCCCGAGACTGCCCCACAGATTTACGCCGAAGCCTCCACTCGACCTCACTCTTTCGAAGCTGATGTACCGGTAGCCTACGCCGACGTCACGCACAGGCCACGACTGCAGCCCACCATGCAGTCCTATCAGTTTCCGCCCCGTCAATCCCGTCCTGCACCATGGGCGGGCCCTGCCCCAGCGAACCGATGGCGCACACCTGGCAACCGCCCCATATGCTTCGCATGCGGTTAAGCCGGCCACGTGGCGCGCTATTGCAATCGCGTGCAGCCGCCTAGAGACGTGTCGCCTGCCACCATCCAGTCGAACCGGCCGTATTACGACCCACCTACGCCTCCGTCGCCGCCGTCTCGCCCAGCTGCATCTACCCGCCGTTCACCTTCACCACGACGCCGCTCGCTGTCACCGATGCGGCCATGTTCGGTCCCATGCGCCCAGGAAAACTAGTCGTCGCAGTCCACGAGGCAAGGGCTGCGACGCTATCGAACTGCGAAAGCCCTCAGCGAAGACCATCGAACGTGATAGACGTTTTTGTGGACGGTGCCCTTATCGATAATGGAGCCGCCGTATCTGTTATGGATGCTAAACTAAGCCGCCTGCTACGAAAAGTGACGACGCCGCTTTCCGGGCTCTCCCCCCACACTCTGGGGTATCGAAAACCTACCACCGCATTCGCCAACGGTACTTTTGGCGAGGAATGTACCGCTACGTGCAGAAGTTTGTTCGCTCCTGCATCGATTGTCAGCGCCGCAAAACTTCAACGCACCTGTCGCCGGCAGGTCTGCAACCTCTACCTTGCCCTGACCGGCCGTTTGGGCGCGTTGGCATCGATTTGTACGGGCCACTTCCTCTGACATCCGCTGGTAACCACTGGGCCATCGTCGCTGTAGACTACCTCACGCGATGCGCTGAAACTGCCGCCCTCCCTGCGGCTACAGCGCGCGATGTGGCCTCCTTCCTGCTCCACCGATTCATGCTGCGTCACGGTCCACCCCAGGAGCTGCTCAGTGATCGAGGCCGTGTCTTCTTGTCGGAAGTCGTCGAAGCCATTCTCAAAGAGTGCAACGTTGTTCACCGCAAAACTACTGCTTACCATCCGCAGACGAATGGCCTCACCGAACGCTTTAACCGCACGCTCGGCGACATGCTCTCGATGTACGTCGCCGCCGACCACACAAATTGGGATGCCATTCTGCCCTTCGTTACGTACGCCTACAATACCGCCCCTCAGAGCACTACTGGTTTCTCACCCTTTTTCTTATTGTATGGCAGGCACCCGTCGCACACAATCGACACAATCCTTCCCTACAAGCCGGATCCATCTGATTGTGCGCCTATTTCTGACACAGCCAGGCTTGCTGAAGAGTGTCGCGAGCTTGCAAAGGCCTTTCCAACGCAGCGGCAGAAGAGCCTTCGCGGTGGCACCACCACTTCTGAGTCCACGTTCCTCCCCGGAGCGCTCGTATGGCTCTCGGTCCCTACCACTGCAACCGGCCTCTCTTCAAAACTACTGCCGAAATACGAAGGCCCCTACCGTATCGTCGAACGCACATCCCCGGTCAACTACCTGATCGAACCCATAGAAACATCTTCGGACATGCGCCGTCGAGGGCGCGACATTGTCAACGTGGAGCGCCTGAAGCCCTACCACGACCCCCTCATAGTGACAAGTTGCTAGGTCGCCAGGCGGCTCCCTTTTCGTACCCGGGGTAATTGTAGCGAAGCGATTGAACTTTATAATGGGTCGTCCTCTCGAACACCTCCTAGTGGGTCGCCCTCTTCGGCTCTTTTCGAAGAGAACGCAACTCGCGCTGAGAGTCTGCCCCGCCTTGACTGTCGCTGTTGAGTATCGTCGCCGCTAATAAACCTCTTTATAAGTACAATATGCTAGCACATAAGTTTTTAAATGTTTTAGATATGAGGATGACTGTCTCTTCATTAAATACCACAAAGGTTCTTTCGAATCTGAAGCCACGAACATATTAACACTGGTACATGATTACTAACACCCGCTGGTGCTTACCCACGAGCATCCAGGCAAGGATTGTACCATATCAGGTTCCTGAATGTACAATTTCATTCGCATAAAAGCTGCATGAGCTAGTCATACGAACTGATGGGAAACAAGCCATTGCTGCCTTTTAGTTTCTCCCACTCAATAATGGTAAAAAGGTGCATTGTCTGACACTGCCTCGACAGTGGCATAGCGAGGGGGTAGCAGACAGAGCCCATGCCCCCACCCACCCTCCTCCCCGAAATGAATTTCTGCCTATGCCTCTGTGGCTCGCCAACACGGTAAAAATTTCTGTTCCTATTTCTTGTGGACAAGCCTTAATTTCCAAAGAACTCCCCTGACACAAGCAGCACCTCTATTTGCTGTTGGTGTGATCTCTTGAGTAGCATTGTTTCTTTAATCTATTTTCAATCATGTTCATCACATGTTTGTGCACTTTTGACCTTGTATAATCACACATCTGTATTAGTTTGCCTGTTTACATAATTTTCATTGATGTTTGTTAAAATTCCGCGTATCTTTGTATCCCACTCCTGCCATAGCGCACTTAGCGCTGCAGTATGTGTAAATAAATAAATAAATAAATAAATATCCTGTTCACATTGCTGTATCGGTTGCATATGCCCTACCCAGAATACCACCTTCCAGTTGCCAAGCCAAAAAAAGGCAAATCTTGATGGCCGAAAAATGTTTGCCACTATGCCATATCTGCATGTGATATTCAACAATATAAAAACGGTTGGTGCTTGGGATCATCAGCATAGTGTTCATGGCCTCAAATAAGCATGCTAAACTATGGAAAAGCAGCAACCCACATACTCAGAGGAGAGGATTGGCTGCAATAAGAATCACAGGGCACTTTACATGCCCTGCAAGGAAGGTACCGTTTATCAGATACCCCTATCATGGGGTAAGCATTATGGAGGGCAAATGGGGCAGCATCTCAAGGAAACCTTCTTTACATTGCAACAATGTAAAGAAAGGCAGGGATTGTCGGTTTGCCAAAGAGTAAAGAAACTATACGGCATTGATCATTGAATCAGCAAGTATTCATATTCTCGAGATTGCGTTAGTGTGTCATTACACTATTTGTCAAAAAAAGAACTGTTTTTCCTGGCCGCAGCTGTGCCTGCGCATGTTGAAGTCTTTCTTTTTAAATTACAAATATGTGTGATCTGAGTCCAAAAAACACTTAAAAGTTAGCGCCTATCTGTGTCCCTTCTTGTCCTGTCTTCACTAGTCTCTGCGATAAACATAATGGTTTCAATGTTATGCGTACCCACGTGTTCTTGCATTGATAACGTCATCTGCAGGCATTTACAAACAGCAAAAGGCAATGAAACATATATATTCTGCCACTATATTATCAAGTGATACAAAACTGACTGATGCAAAGCTCTAGGACACACTTTCACAGTGCATTCCAATGCTCTATTTCTCTATGTGGTGGGCCTTAATATCTCCTCTTCTGACCTTACTGCTATTTATGAACAGATTTATGGTATTTTTATAGGTTGTGGTGCAACCTAGTTTTGTGCAGCATCTTGCAACATGCGACTACTTATTTCCTTCTAACAAAGCCTTGTTGTCAAATAATCGATAAGCCTGAGAGTGATAACCTGTATCGGGGAGAGCCTTCGTTAGAAGGCAGGGCATACCCATATGTTTCATCACATTGTTTGGAACATGATCCCGCCACATCTATAAAGGTACCACAAATCTGTACATCACACGGTTCACGATACAGATTGAGCCCTACCCCACAAAGATATGTGTAATGCACTGTATGATGATGCCTTGAATAGCCTTGTTTGACAGCAAAGTTCAACTGTTCATTAAATTCATACTACGGCGGAAGGGTGTACTTTTTAGCAATACTTGTAACTGGGCATGTTAGTACATGCTCAGAAGGGAGCATGAGATAATAAACGGACAGTGCTCCTTGCTTCTCTCCTAGATACACATTTGATTACTGCATTTTACTGTTTGTACATGCACTGTAAATGATATCTCTGTGAAGACCCTTGGGTTCAGGTGATATTTTAAGCATCTGCGTGATTTCTAGAAAAGTTAGTTGGTAGTTCAGCACTGCTTTGTGCTCTTTTCTTGAGTAGCTGTGCTATCCTGTCAAGATGTTTAATAAGTAACAACACACTCAAATGTGAATTCTTCTTTGTGGCAAAACAGTGCCGACAACGGGACGAAGAACATACAGGGCACAGCGCTGGCTGTCAACTGATTTCTTTATTGGGAAGACAGAGAATCTGTAGGCAGGCGAGCAAAAATGGGAAAATGGCACATACGCTATCAAGTGACTCGGCCCCTGGCATTACTGTCAATTCTGATAGGGTTTACAAGATGCGACAAAAGCAGATTTCATTATAACGTAAATACGAGCAAAAAAATGGCAAAAAAGAACGATGACATGGTGGTCAGTACCAAACCGATTAAAACCGCTAAAATCTGACATTCATAAATCAACAAAAACGAAGAACTAGAGGCTGAAAAAAGGTTTGTAAGCAAGTGACAGCAAGGCTAGAAAACTGCAACCACGAACAATCAAACAGAAAACAAAAACATGTGACAACAAGCCAGGCCCATAGCCAAGGGGAGGGGGGTGCTAGGGGGCTCGCCCCCCCCCCCCCCCCCTCCGGAATTTTGAAGACACATGGTGTTTTATCGAGTCAAGGCTTTCAACAAGTGCCACCCCCCGAAAAAAATTCCTGGCTGTGGGCCTGCAACAAGCGTAGTGATCACAATTGAGGCTCAAGATAGCTAATTTCTTTGTCAAAGAGTGCTAGTGATGGCGCGCTAACGCAAGCTGCTCCTCTTTTGTGAATTATGTGCGCCTCACAAATTTTGTGTGCACATTGATCTCGATATTTCGTGAGAACTTGCACATTGTCAAGCAAAGGGGAGCAGCCGCATAATGTACAATGCCAGGTTACTGCCTGTTGTCGCTTCTCACGCATTCTGTCATTTATGCACCGTCCGGTATGTCCTACATATAATTTTCCGCATGATAATAGAATGTCATAAACGACATTCTTCATGAATTCAATGAAACGATTTCTGTGCTTCTTGTCACAGCAAGAGGAGATTGTTTCATCACTGTTCACTAGCCTGCATAGCGTACAAAACTCGTACGCCTACTCTGCCGGCAGTCTTCTTCAACCTATGAGAGAAACTGAATGTAGGGAACGACAGCCAAGCGAGAGCGAGTGTGCTCGTTTGGCCTGTTATTTCTTGTCGTTCTAAGAGTGATCAGCAGCTTTTCTGCTGGGGAGCTCAAAAGAGCACTAGGGAACCCCACGCTCCTCGAGCATTCCACCTGAATCATAAACTTGTTTCCGTCCACTGAGAACATGATCGGACGAGGACGTTTCTGATGTTGGAATAGCCTATTCCTCTTTTAACTAGCTTAGAGTATGCAGAAGGATACGGAAGCGAATTCTTCTGAGACCAAGGAAAATAACTCCAGCAGCTGTAGTCTTCATGAACTACGAGCAGCAAATCGAAGAACATCAGCCCACCTTGTACAGGTACTTCTTTAGTGGTTTGAAAATCTCGGAGCTTCTGAGAAGCGCCCTCGTCTGATCATGCCCTCATCGAACAGAAACAAGTTTTATGATTCAGGTGAAACGCTTGAGGAGCGCAGGGTTCCCCAGCACTCTTAGAGCTCCCTAGCTGAAAAGCTGCTGGTCACTCTTAGAACGACAAGAAATAACACGCCAAATGAGCACACTCGCTCTCGCTTGGCTGTCGTTCCCTACATTCAAAGTTTCTCTCGTAGGTTGAAGAAGACTGCCGGCATAGTAGGCGTACGAGTTTTGTTCTCCGCCCCAAACCGTCTGGCCTCCCTATGCAGGCTAGTGAACAGGGATGAAACAATCTCCTCTTGCTGTGACAAGAAGCACAGAAATCGTTTCATTGAATGCGTGAAGAACGTCGTTTATGACATTCCATTATCATGCGGAAAATCATATGTAGGACATACCGGACGATGCATAAATGACAGAATGCGTGAGAAGCAACGACGGGCAGTAACCTGGCATTGTACATCATGCGGCTGCTCCTCTTTGCTTGACAATGTGCAAGTTCTCACGAAATATCGAGATTAATGTGCACACAAAATTTGTGAGGCGCACATTTCACAAAAGGGGAGCAGCTTGCGTTAGTGCGCCGTCACTAGCACTCTTTGACGAAGAAATTAGGTGCCATGAGCCTCAATTGTGATCACTAAGCTTGTTGTCACATGCTTTCGTTCTCGTGTTTTGTTTTCTGTTTTATTGTTCGTGGTTGCAGTTTTCTATCCTTGCTGTCGCTTGCAAACCTTTCTTTTTCAGACCCCGGTTCATGGTTTTTGTGAGTTTATTTATGAGTGTCGGATTTTAGCGGTTTTAATCAGTTTCGTACCAACCGCCATGTCATCGTTCTTTCTTGCCATTTTTTGCTCGTGTTTACGTTTTAATGAAATGTGCCTTTGTCACACCTTGTAAACCCTTATTAAATTGATAGTAATGCCAGCCGGCTGAATCACTTGATAGCGTTTGTGCTATTTTTCGATTTTTGTTTGCCTGCCTATATCTTCTCTGCCTTTCCAATAAAGAAATCAATTGATAGTTTGCGCTGTGTCCTGTATGTTCTTTGACCTGTTGTCTGCGCTGTTTTGCCACAATGTTCATGAACCGACTAGCCCACCTGTATCCTCTTGTAGATTCTTCTGTTGTTTGTAAAAGAGAGGTGATCAATTTCATGACTATGCAATATTTGCAAGCTAATATTGTAAGTGCGTACTCTTAAAGGAGTACTGACATGAATTTTAAAATTTTTCGGGTTGTTGCTCTAAATGAAAGCACGGGTGTCGAGAACCCTAAAGTGTCGTGGTGCCTGGGGATGCATTGCATGTATTTTTAATACCGCTTCTTTCAACCAGCAGTTTCGGTTTCGGTTTCGAGAGGGCGGCTTCATAGTGACGTGTCAAGTCTGCCCATGACGTCACGGGCAGACTTCAACCCACGAAATATGCACCTGCTGTCCTTTGCTTTCAGTCGAACGTGGTTCATGATAAGTGAACTGTCGTCCAGTGCCTCCGACAGCGATATCTGTGATTTAGGCCGCATGCAGAACCCAGACTTCGCAAACCAAGTGAGCTGACTTGAAACGTCATAGGGCTCTCCATGCGGTGAAGCTGCCTTGCAGATGCTGGGAGATGAAAACTTTAAAATCAAACTTAAATATTTATACGTGTTTCCCGGATGCGGTGTGGGGAGAACGTTAACACTACATGCCAAGGAAACAAAAAAAAAAACGTCCGTTTTGCTGCACTTTAAAATTGTGTCAGTACTCCTTTAAGCATGGAACCACGAAAAAATATTTCCATTTTCATAAAAACTTTTGTGACCTGTTCAAGGTACCTGGTGAATATACCTTTGGCTTGCTTCCTCTAATGCTCTATTTCTAAATTTTTGTAGAAATGGTTCGTAACACGTTGCAACATGCATATTGATAAAATAATATTGTAGGTTGTTAATGAAACCACCATTTTATCATTCTTCTGACTACAATTTAGCATTTGTGTTGCTTTATCACCAAGATGCAGCTCCACATTCCACGTGCCTATTGCTCAAATGCACCTTGCACAAGCTGAGCATGAGCTACAAATTGCTCTGTGATAGTTTTGTTTAAAACAATCGAGTGGAATAGGCCTACTGATGAACCCAGGAGTCATGCGTGGAGTACCATTTGAGTAGGGAAAGGACGCTATTATGCAACGTTACATCAAAGAAGCTGACCGAGCTAATTGGTCTGCATATGATAGCTGGCCTATTACACCACAGCTCTAAGAAGTGCTGTATAGTGGTTTGTTTTTTTATGTTTTTGATCAAAGCAGCATGAAGCCAAGGCTATGGGGTTGGACATTGAATACACATTGATCATTCAAATAAAATGGTAAAAATGATATCACTATTTCGAAATGGAAAGTCATTAGTCATAAATTGCAGCATCTGTTGTGTTGTGCTAAGCTGTTCGCTTCAGTGCCAAACTACATTTTCACACTCTTTTGCAGGTTTGAAATACAGCAACTGTACCACAACAGTGCAGCGCAGGAGATTCTATCGTCAGTGCCGCGTCGAGAAATTAAATAAAAAAGCGCTTACTCCTGGAAACTGCTCGTATCGTCTTATTGGTTTGTTTGTTACTATAAAACTGCACTTTCATGAGAATTGAATGAATTAGCCCCATTTATTGTCCCATTGAAACTAAATAAATTGTCAATGTAGAGCTTGTTTCCAAATGCCTGCATCATAGGCCTATAAGATTACTTATTGGCTTCAAAATGCTCTTACATGTAAAGAATACTGTTGATATAGTCATTGCAGGAAATGGTCTGCAGATTTTTTAGTTACAAAGCTCTAAAGTGTACACACTTTCATATTGTTAACCACAAAAAGATTTATTGAACTGTGTGCAGCAAACATGCTGCTGCAGGCATATGGCTGCAATACGCTGAAACTCGTGCGTCAGAATTCTACACACTAACAGCAGCCAAATCCTTGTAGACCCTAATTAGGTGTGGATTAGACTGGCATAAGACAGTCTAATGATTCCGATGTCTAAAGACATTGGTGTATTTATTGAAATACATTAAATTTTTATAAGGGTTATACTTCTGTGAGATTAGCTGATGCATGCTCCTTGTATTAAGTAAGATGCAATTTTTCTAGTTCATGAAGTTGACCGACATTGCCAGATGGTGTAGCAAGTTTTCATCAATAGTTGCTGCAAATAGCTAACATTCACGGTGGAAGTTTGCTAACTTTCAAATACTATTTTCCTGCATTCAGTAACTAAGTAGTAACCATCATGGTAGTAATGTTACTAGCTTAGCTTACTACCTTCCAATAAGTAGTAACGGGAACTAGTAACCGTCATGGTAGTAAATTTACTAACTTTCTGTTACTACCTTCTGGTATGTAGTAACTGCAGGTAGTAAATTTACTAACTTTCTGTTACTACCTTCTGATATGTAGTAACTGCAGGTAGTAAATGACATGGTAGTAACTTTACTACCTTGCCGTTTACTACCTGCAGTTACTACTTAGGTAGTGAATGTTGTGACAGCAATTTACTACCTCAAAGTTAGTAAGTAGCACTACCTTTTTTTTAAGAGTGTATCCTACCACAGAGCCACGCTAGGGCTGTAAAAATGTTTGGAAAAATTGCACCGCCATTACGCCCGTATAGGCTCTGTCAGTTGTGGTTGTGGTGCTGGCTATCTAATTTTAAAAGAAAGCAATAAACGCTACTTAAGTACTCGTACAATACAGGCGTCATATCAGATTACCGTCTGTGCTTCCAGTGTTGGCTTCGTTTTTATAGGAGTCTAATAAACATTTCATTTTTAAATGCGAAGCATTTCTTAGCGAACCTTTGGCACTTTGAGCATTTCTATCTACGTATCTATCTATCTATCTATCTATCTATCTATCTAGCCGCCTACGTGTGGGTGCTCTCATGATCGCCTCCTTCACTTCGTGTAGACCAAAATTTGCATGGCATGGTAAGAGGATTCGATGAATATGATTGTCGGGTCATGGCATTGATAACGTGAAAATCCTGTCGCGTACGTCGTCAAACCCTTTCCACTGGACATGTGTGGCACATACCCGCTTACCACGGGCCGCGGTGTACGGGTATGCGCCACAGGTGATTGACCGTTTATATCTACCCACGAACGGCGAGAACAGACGTTGGTAAGATAAATGCGAGAGCGTTAAGAAAAACCAACATCGGCGGTGTTGACCGGACGAATGTAAAGAATGAAAATTGGGATCCCAGCAGGAATCGAACTCAAGCATTCTGCGTGGCAATCAGGTATTCTACCACAGAGCCACGCCAAGTCTATAGACTGGTTTGGAAAAACAGCCTACGCAGGCGTAATATCGATGCAACGTCAATTGTGGTTGTGGTGCTTGCTATCTAATTTTACAGAAAAGCAATAAACACTACATGATACTTCTACGATGTGTACTCCTACAATACAGACGTCATATCAGACTAACGTCTGTGGTTCGAGTGTTGGGTCAGCTTTTATAGCAGTCCAATAAACATTACATTTTTATTCCTATGATTCAGCAAGCTATATTGAAGCATTGCTCGACCACGCAAGAATATATGAATGAAAGTTACGTATAATATCCACATCACCGCACCGTAAAGTGCACTTAGTCCGCCGGAACGACGGAGTGTCCTCTTCATTTCTTACGAGGCTGGGCAATGGTCTCAGGCTAACCGAAGATGATGCCAGATTGATTGACAGCCGCTTTGTAGACTAGGCTACGTAGCATAAGCGTGCGCAGGGTTCCCCATCAGGGGGGGGGGGCAGAGGGTCATCGCAGCACTCCCCCCCCCCCACCCATTTAGGTCAATGTATGGGGCAGATTTTGCCACCCTCTTAGGTTACTAGAATGGTCAATGTACGGGGCAGATTTCGCGCGCCCCCTCTTAGGTGATTAGGGGGGGCTGCCGCCCCCGCTGCTCCCCCTGTGCGCACGCCTATGCTACGTAGGCCACATACGCCCAGATAGTCTACAAATACGACAAGCGCCATCTACTGATGTTGGCCTACGTAGCACTATCCTGGCCTACCAGCCTCGGCGGCCTATACCTCACCTACGCGAAGGGTGACTTCGGGTTCCGAGGTGTCGCCGGCTCTATCAACAGACAATGTGTCGACAAAATGACCGAGGCATCCACGATTTCCAACAGCTGTACTATACCTCGTACTTCCCTACACATGGACCCCTCGTCACCGCGATCACGACCGGATCCTATAACAAGTCATGACCAGCTGCTGGTGCTCACTGATCACGGAGATGATGACCTTGTTCAAGAACTGTCAAGAATTTCTTCCACACATGCACACGGGTTCGTGAAACGTGCGTGCGTTCTCCATCATAAGGGACAAGTATAAGCACTACATATAGGCTTACCGCTTCTGGTGTTGGTAATACCCACGTTGCCGTTGGCAGCGTTACCCAACCAAAAACAGCTGGTTATATAACCCGTAGGCGGCTCTTGAACATATTATGTGCGAATGAAATTTATACAGATCTTTAGCGTCATTTTGTAACTTGTCGCAGAGTAAAAAAATTACGCCACAGTCACCTTCCCGCCGCATGCTTCGCATAACACCGACTCCCACGGTACGTGGGATCTGCCGAATTTTATTTCTATGATTCAGCAAGCTATATTGAACGATTGCTCGACCCCGGATGAATACATTATTGAAAGTTACGTATGATATTCACATGACTGCACCGTAAAGTGCACTTAGTTTCTACAATACTGACGTATGTACTCTAACTCTAACGTAAGGGCTGACGTTACGTCGCGCCACAAGGTACCCTTAAAACGCCAGTGTTGTCGACGTGCCTGCTAAGCCCACGATATCCACACAACTACTACACGTACAAAAACATGTTGATCCTCATCGTAACGCTTTCCTGAAAGCCATATTATACAGCATAGAAGTACTCGCTGACTGCTTCACATGAAACCGATTCCCACAAGGCGTGGGATCTACCCAATTTTCTTTCTACACAGTGTCTCATTGACATCCGTGTGTTGTTATGCATGCCATGATCTATCGGTAGTGCCCCTCGTGTACTCAGACACTCCCACGTAAACCTTAGCGAAGGTAAACCTGACAGACCATGATATAGGCGGCTGGATGCAAAGGAACATTCAAAATTCAATCCCTCAGTTATCGATTGATCGCTTCGCATAAAAAAAACACAGAGCTATTCTTCCAAATGTACATACTGTAATAATCCCTCGTTCACAAAAATATGGTTGGGGCACGCAGTCATTTGCAACGAAACCGTTTTTAGACCTTCTGAGGCTAAGCCTTCCAAGAAAACTACACTGCGTTTCAGTTTTTCGTTTATTTTCTCCGAACTACCACGTGCACGTCCACTCGCATCCTTTACCTTTTGTGCGCAATAAATAAAACTTAGAAATGACAACAGCGTGTTGTGCGGTGGCTAAGTGAACGTTATTTGTCGGTGTGGGTGCCGTGCAGTGGCGAAGATGAAAGCAGCGACAGTAGTGACTGCTGGTGAGACGCGGCCTCGAGGGAGCGTGACAAGTCGCTTCGAAAGTGCACGAGGTTCGGCGTTCCAGGCAGAGCTACCTCATTCCGATTCAGAGGCGCAACCACCTGCCCACGTCGCTACACTCCCAATAGCTGGGATGACATCGCACCCCATCCGCTGGTCCAAGACAGCTCACGCGACCTGTTCGAGCTCGTTCAGCCGTTGGGCGATCGGTATACGAGAGCTGGCGCCGGCTGCCTCAGCCTGCGTAATCTCCCACTGATCCCAGTGGGCAGGACCGGTTCTCCCGAGGCGTAATGCTGGTTGCTCACTACCACAAATACCTGTCGTTGGAAAAGCGGGTGTCGTCGGTTTCGATTCATCGACCATGGCGTTATTTATTGGGGCGCCCAGCCTTCAAACTGCCGAGTGACCTGGTGAGGTTCGAAGTATACGCTCGCCCAGTACCAAGAAAAGATCGAAAGTTGGAGATTGCTGAAGACGTTTGGGAGCGCTTATTGTAGGGTGAAAATCTGAGAGGGACATATAGCGAAGGTGGTATAATGGTAAGCTTGTAAAGTGACCCGCAGGATGCGGAAATAAACAAAGTACATTCGTTGCACTTCGTTATTCAGCAGCGTCTTACGGATCATGTTACACCTGAAGCGAGACTATTGTAGGAACGACTGGTTCGCAGAAGTAGCAATTCATCAAAGGCACGAAGCGAAAGCATTATTAACAAGAGCATGAGATGAAATTGGTCGCATGTAATAGTCCCATATTGAGTTTCAACGAACGCCTAAGCTATCCAGTTCACGCTATAAAAAGATATACCTTCCTCGTTCGACAAACTATGTCACGGAGAATTTCCCTGTATTTGACGCCTTCTTTCTCCTTCACTTTTCAAATTTGGAGTCAACCAGGAGGCGAAAGATACTCAGCCATTCGTGCGTAAAGCCCAAGTGATGATTCGGTACCGTACGACCGTCCACCGGCGAGCTTCATCGGAGAGCGCGAAGCACGCATTTTTCCTTCTCCAACAAAAGGCATGCAACTGCCGTTCCCGAATCCATGACTATTTGGATGCCCAAGAGAGCAGGGTTTCGCGTACTCAAGAATTCTTGCTCCGTGAATTCTTCTACGGTGAATACCAACGTTACTAGAACAAACTCAGTTTAAAAGCTCCGCCGGAGAGGCGGTCCGCGTGGCGGTCGTGAGAACTAGTGGCGCTGCAGTCACGTCTAGCTCCCGCGGCTGGCGCTTGTTGTGATCGGCGCCGCCGATGCCGCCGATGTGCGAGCGCACGTGGGTTACGGGCAACATCTGCGTTTTGTTCGCTCGTCATTTTTGCGACTGTTCTTGACCAGGCTTAGCGTCTTGTACGAAGACACGTGCATGATGTACGAAGCGTAACGAGGGCGAACAGATTCACGGTGCGGTATGCCGACTTGCTTTGCGCCGGGCTGCAAGAGCGGCTACCGCAACGACGACTCCGCTTCACGACACTTCTTCGGACCTCCGAAGGACCCTACGCCATTCAAGCTTTGCATCGCAAAGATAGGGAGGTTACTGCGAAATGCAAGGTCTTTGGCGTTCATTTTGAGAGTGACGACATTGTAAAGCACTATCGTCGTGTCGTTGCGGGACAAGAAGTTTTCATCCCATGTGGAAAGTGGGAACTCGCGCCCGTTGCCGTGCCGCGCTTGTTCCCAGCACTTCCACCCCACATTTCAAAGCCAAAACGTTCGGCGTTTAGGCGCAAATCCCCCCCCCCCCCCCAAACCGCACGGCGTCCCGCGAAAGCCCAGTGCCCAGTTTGGAGGAGCCGCCAGAAATAGAACAGCAAAACAAAAGGCAGGCGATTACATATATACGCTACCGAGACTGAGAGTTGCATCACACTGACATTCGATCAGTTGTCAGCTGTCGCTATGCCTTCAAAGCAGTGGATTTTCGAGAGATTTTACGACGAGGTATCGAACAAGATGTGCGGAATATTTTACACTCGCCGGCTCGGGAACGGGTTGCTCAGCGCAAATATTTGACACGGTACACATAGAAAAGATGAGGACAAGCGCTGGTCCTCGTCTTTTCTGTGTGTACCGTGTCATATTTTTTGCGCTGAGCAGTTTAATAATGGAATACCAACTAGCCCAATCCCACACTTTGCTTCGGGAACGGAGACTTACTGGTGCAAAAGATAATTGTAGTTGACGAGCAGTTTAACTGCGTAGTGAACGGCTACAGCACGAAACGCAAACGACTGTCGTACAGTGTAGGAAGTGCTGCGGGCATGGAACATCTGCTCGGTGACGTTGAAAAACTGAAGTTGAATACTGACGACTCTTGTAGCGACAGAGTACGCTCGAATAACTGCTCGGTGCTCACATGACGGCCGATCTGTTCGAATTGTTTAAGGCACCGTATAAGGATGCGACGTAGAAAGATTAGACACCGAAAATACAACTATCCGCTGAAAAAAATTGCTCAGAGACGACATCTATTCGATGTAATCGCACACTGAGATTTCATTCACCAAGTTCTCGTAAAATATTCCGATTTTGGATCAGTATCCCTTTAACCGTCGCGAAAACGTGTCTTGTAAACATTGCAAAGCATGGTGATGTTTTTCGAGAAAGTTTTTTTCAATAAATTGTAGACAACATGAGTACAGTTTTTCTAGAACGTTTTTTGTATCTCGAGTAAGTACGCTTCTTTGTACATATTAAAGGCTTTTACAAACGTGTTGGGTTCTTGGTCTAGATAAGACGGCAGCGGCTAAAATTGTAGTGGTAGTTATACAAATTACGCTGAAAACCCTCATTCGCTTAGAAACTCCTATGCTTGGAAGTTAAGCGCAGTGTAGACAGCTCAAATAATGTCCAGGGTCGTGACGTCGACGAAGGCAGCAGTCAGCGGGTCCGAGATGAAACTCTTTATTTGGCCGAACTAGTGGCCGCGAAACAAAGTCAAACTACAGCAATACACTGACAGCGGCGAACACAGCGTCGACCGTCGATCAACTGACAAGCAGTCTAGCGCGTCGGCTTTTATACAGGCGCTATCGAACTTTCCAGCGATATCCTTGGTGGCGGCGTTATCTCTCGACAAAGCTGGAACATTCGCGTGCGGCGCGCAATCTTACCAAAACGATCTACTACAATCGCGAAGCTTCTCGAACACTGCTTCGCGGACACCGTCGAGCGTTGATAACCGTCCTTGCTGGTCAAACCCGAAACACATCAAAATAAAACAAGAAGTGGGCGTGGCAATATAGACCGAACATCAATTCTTAGCCAATCAATGAAGAACGCACGCGGGCCAATGCATACAGACGACCTTATGCATATCCACATAAGTATCCACCTAACTAATACAATAAGAAAGTTGCCGCACAATTGCCGCGAGCAACTGCGCGGCGGACCGCAGCGTTATGCCGTGGCAGCAGACGACGCGCCGATAGTGGCGCAAGACGGAACTGCAGCGCCGCTAGTTCTCGCGACCGCCGTTCGGACCACCCTCCTCCGCTGGCGGAGATACGGAGCTTTGAAACTGAGTTTGTTCTAGTAACGTTGGTGAATACGACATTTTATGCGTGTATGCAGCATGACAACGTTCTTTGAAAGTCAGGAGAATTATACGTCATCCTGAATTTGAGGAAGTTATAATGTCCAAAAAAGTAGTGTGGCATAGTGTACCTGCTAGAAGCGCTTTTTTTCGTTCGTAGCGCTGGCGGTTAGTTGTTTCGGCTTGAGTTGCAACGACTACCGCGTTGCCCTTTCATGTCTGCGGGACCCCGGAAAGAAAAGTCAGGATATAAGTCATTACCTCAAGACATGGCAAATACTATAAGTATGAACTTCCAATTGCCTCAGTGTAGTTCATGTTTCTATGAAATTGCTGTCAAAGGTATATTTATTCAATATTTCAGTGCATACGGCGCTGTGGGCTTTGGAGATTTTTCATATGCTTTCTCGTCGGGAGAGGAGTACAATTTCGTACAGTTTTTGCTAGAAGCCCTTGGACTAGAATACGAAATGAACCGAATGGACCGAGATAAATACATTGTGATTGCACCGTGGATAGATGATGTTGGTAAGTTTCACATTTATTGTTTGTTTTGTGATATATAATATTTTCATTAGTTATTAATAATTTGCATTACACTACGCTCCCAGTTCGGAGACGTAGCAGACATTTTAGTGTTTTACGGTGCTAACAAGGTAACAGTGAAACGCGCAAAAACCAAATGCACAATTGACAGCAACAGTGACAAAACGAGGGAGGGAAAGAACAGCGGCAGGAGAGGCGGTGGGCTATGCCCGTCTTATCTTCGTACGGTAGATAAGAAGCGGCGTGAACAAGGGGAAAAGACAAATGCCGCTTCTACACATCACACACGCGGCGTACAAGTTCAGATGGCTTGGCGGTTAGCTTCGGCGCCGGGCCGTGTACCCACATACGACCCGCTCCAGCTGTGGGAAGACTCTGGCCACAATACAAGGCTAAATGTGCGCCCCCCCTTTCCTTTTCGAAAAAAAAAACAAAAAAAAACTAAAAAAAATAAAGAGTGGAGCCGGCTGATACATGTGGTGCCGACTGGGTCTGTTTTCACGTGCTCGATCGTTTCCTTAGCGGCCCGTGCGTCTGGACTAACGTGTGTGTAAATAAATTAATTCCGTTTCTGGGCGCTACGATTGGTCACGGAGGCACGTCAATCGCCCAGGGCTCTCGTTGATTCCGTGGGAGGGTATGCCGACCCATTAAGGGGACGCTTCCCTCAGGTGCCTCATTCTGCCCTCCGCGACAACAATTTTGGGTGGCCCTGCGCCCGACGCGAACCGGGAAACACCTTCCACGACTTCATGCCATACACAGTTAGCGTTGTTTTTTTTTCTTTTTTTTCCCTCGCCTCGTTTGCTGACTTCGTCGGTGTTCTTCTCTCTCCTTTTTTTTCGTTTTTTTTTTCGTTTTTTTTTCTTTTTTTGCCTTTTCTTTCTTTTTCTCGTAATCTATCTCCCCCACTCTCTCAAATGTCCTTGAAGGCGAGAGAGCGACGCGGCAAGAAGCAAGACCGAACTTCGACATCAGTTTTAACTCATCCCCCGAAGAAGGGAGGACCCCTCCCGAAACTGTTGGGAATTAAATATTTATATCACTGTTGACAACGCCTCCGTTGTATTATACCTATTACCCAAGAAGAACTGGCCCATTCAACTATATCTACACTTATATATATATATATATATATATATATATATATATATATTGTCACGACGCAGAAACAGCAGAAGTCGGATATACTTGTAGCACAGCTCACTTTAATTATGCGAGGCACTAGAAAAAAGGGATCGGGCGTGAACCTCGTCTTCCTCTCTTGCAGCGCGAGCTCTTCTTTGTTGTCGCTGTGCAGATTGGATGCGGCATTTGCCTCCCTCCAGGGAGAGCATCGTCCCGATGCGCTACTACAAAAGACGGTGTAGTAGACGTACAATGCAAGTTAATCTGCACAATAGGGCTTCATTCGTACAACATGCACGATTTCCGATTTGTGCTGGCGAGTTCGCGAGTGACTGTCCGGGATAACCTCATAGTTCACGTCACTTAGGCGTCGCACAACACTGTAGGGACCAAAATACCTCTTCAGTAATTTTTCAGAAAGTCCCCGTCGTCGAATAGGGCTCCAGACCCACACTTTCTCGCCTGGTTGATAGCTGACGTATCGATGTCGCAAGTTATAACGCTGTGCGTCGTAACTCTGCTGCCGGGATATTCGGACGCGTGCAAGCTGCCTCGCCTCTTCAGCTCGTTGAGTAAAAGTTTCAGCGTCCGTGTCGGTATCATTGCAGTCATGCAGTAACATAGCATCAAGCATTGTTGTCACTTCACGGCCATGAAGAAGACTAAATGGCGTCCTTCGCGTAGTTTCCTGCTGAGCTGTATTATAGGCGAACGTGACGTACGGTAGAATGTCGTCCCAATTTTTATGATCCACGTCTATGTACATACTCAGCATGTCGGCAATTGTCTTGTTGAGACGTTCTGTTAAGCCGTTGGTTTGTGGGTGGTAGGAGGTAGTTCTTCGATGAGCTGTTCCGCTGAGCTCAAGCACTGTCTTCAGGAGCGTGGCCGTGAAAGCGGTACCTCTGTCCGTTATTATGACTGTCGGAGCACCATGCCTCAGAACGATGTTTTCAATGAAGAACCGTGCGGTTTCTACTGCGGTGCCGTTTGATAGAGCCTTTGTTTCTGCGTAGCGCGTAAGATAATCGGTGGCGACTATTACCCATTTGTTTCCCGCATGCGAAGTCGGAAATGGTCCTAGAAGGTCCATTCCAATTTGGGCAAACGGCACGGTGGGCACTTGAACTGGTTGTAACAATCCAGCTGGCTTTAAAGGTGGCGATTTCCGTCGTTGACAATCGAGGCACGTGCGCACGTAATGCTTCACAGTGGCTGGAAGCCTTGGTCAGTAGTATTTTTGTTGGATTCTGGCCAATGTGCGCGTGTATCCAAGATGGCCGGACGTCGGCTCATCGTGGCAAGCTCTCAGCACCTCTTCACGAATGGACGTCGGGACGACAAGTAGGTGGGTGCTTCCGCTGGAAGAAAAGTTCTTCTTATATAGCACACCACTGCGCAAGCAGAATGACGGCAGGCTCCTTGCAAATGTCCTAGGAATGCTTGTAGTCCGGCCATTCAAGAAATTAATAAGGGGAAGCAACTCGCTGTCTTCTTTCTGCTTACACGAAATAGTGGCCGTGTCGACTACTCCTACAAACGCCATGTCATCATCTTCTGGGGCATCGTCTTGCTTTATCGGTGACCTGGATAAGCAATCGGCGTCGGAGTGTTGCCGTCCCGACTTATACACGACCGTCATATCAAATTCTTGAAGGCGTAAGCTCCAACGTGCT
Organism: Rhipicephalus sanguineus; assembly: GCF_013339695.2. Taxonomy (NCBI): domain Eukaryota; kingdom Metazoa; phylum Arthropoda; class Arachnida; order Ixodida; family Ixodidae; genus Rhipicephalus; species Rhipicephalus sanguineus. The sequence goes on from NC_051182.1 coordinate 57,421,764, forward strand.
AGCCGACCAGATGGGTCCTTCAAGTTGGTCAGCCAGCAAAGAGAGTGGTGGTCGCTGACTACGTGGAAGGAACGGCCGTAGAGATATGGGCGAAACTTCATGACTGCCCATACGACAGCAAGACATGCCTTTTCCGTTGTGGAGTAATTAGACTCGGCACGGGAAAGCGTCCTACTTGCGTATGCGATCACGCGCTCGGCTGAGTCTTGCCACTGGACGAGTACAGCGCCTAATCCTACGTTGCTGGCATCTGTGTGGATCAGGGTAGGAGCGTCCTCGTCAAAGTGAGCAAGCACAGGTGGTGTCTGCAGCCGCTGTCGCAGATCGTCAAATGCCACTTGCTCATCGTCGCCCCATACGAAGGGAACGTCTTCTCTCGTTAGGCGTGTTAAAGGCGATGCTATGTGCGAGAAATTGGCGATAAATCTGCGGTAGTATGCGCAGAGGCCAAGAAAACGTCTCACTGCCTTCTTATCCGTTGGCGCCGGAAATTTTCTGACGGCCGCGATCTTGTCGGGGTCTGGACGAACACCTTCATGGCTCACAACATGTGCACAGCGACATGTGCACAACAATCTGCACAGCGACAATATATATATATATATATATATATATATATATATATATATATATATATATATATATACAGTCGTATAAGTTCAAGAACTCAGTAGCCATCGCAAATACTAGTGTCTTCAAAATAACGCTGGCGCACTTTCATTGCTTTACGGTTTATCCTAGTAGGCCATGGGCCTAGTATTTTCGCCAAGGAAAACGTTCGCTCAATCCAGCGTGTGAAGTTCTTGTTCGAGTCGCTGTCTATGCGTGTCGTACTTCGGACAGTCGAGCAACAGATAATGCACATCCTCGTCGTCGTGGCCGCATGAACATGTTGACGATGATGCACGATGAATCTGAAATAAGAAGTGCTTTGTGTAAGCGGTTCCGAGTCTTAGGCGATGAATGAGTGTGTCGATACGTCTGGGGAGCTGGGGGTCTAATTGGCACTCAAGGTTAGGGTCTACAGCGTACAGAATCGATTGCTTTGTGCTGTCTGGGAACCAGGTGGATAAACATAATTCACGTTTTGTTCTTCGTAAAATTCGGTTTATATCACATTGGGATGCAGGAATGAGGTGAGTTTGTGTGTAATTATGAGCGGCTTTTGCCAACTAATCTGCCATTTCATTTCCCTTGATTCCGCAGTGACTGGGAACCCACTGAAATGCCACGTGATGACCTGACTCCGTAACTTCTGAAAGCTCTTTCAAGATCGCGTATACTATACGTATATCTATTTTTCCTGAAGTGGCATTTTCCACACACGCAAGAGCCGCCAGGGAATCCGTGATTACGACCCACCTTCTGGGCCTCGTTGACAGCTGATGGCTAGCAAAATAGCTACAAGCTGCGATGTTGTTGAAGAGGAAAGATGACTCAGCCGACATGCATGTTCCTCATGTAACTCCGGAATGATGAATGCTGATGTCGCAGTCTCTTTGTTGACGGAGCCATCAGTGTACACGTGAGTGTAGCCTTGGTATCTGTCAAACATGTGATATGAGGCCAACTGCACAGCGGCAATGGCTGGTACGTCATGTTTACTACGCAGTCCTTCTATTGACGTTTCAATAGTTGGTAGCTCTAGCAACCAGGGCGGATAGTTCAAGTCCGGCGGCCAATGTGTCGGCGCAGGAAGCCGTGAAATGTACTGTTGGTACAAACGGTGTATTTGCGTGCCGCGACGGTTCTCAATTTGTGGTATGAGTGGATGTGAAGGGTGTTGTGTGACTAATGCTCTTGTAGGCGATCTCTCTGATGCACGCGCCCCTACTGTGCACCATGTGTCCTTATCCGGTGGCCATGCGCGCGATTCCCAAGAAATATACGCACTGGCTCCCATTCGCAGGCTAGACACAACCCTTTACCTGCTTGCGTTGCGATATCGGCGGTTCTAACGTGCGGATATCGCCACGCAGGTGGAAAATATGTTACAGCGGCGCATTATATCTCGCTAGTTCAGGCTGCGGTAATTCCCAGTCGTCGTCATGGAAAAAGGACGGCACTATGGGATTTTGCGCAAAATATCGCCTCCTAAGAAGCATTATCACGCCCGATGTATACCCCCTTTCTCGACTCTAGGAGACGTTAGATTGGCTTCATGGGGCAGATATTTCATCGCGGCACTTGACCTCCTCTCTGGCTACTGGCAGGTAGGTCTCAATGAGAACGACACGGAAAATACACTTTTACCCGTGCCATTTCAATCGCATTCTATTTCGGATGTCTAATGCGTCTCGTACCTTTCAACAGCGTATTTGGCACTTCAAGTGGCGATGGTGTTAGTATACTTGGGCGACATCATCGTTCATATTACCACGTTTTCAAAACAATGACAGTCGTAAGAGCTCATCTTGTCCGCTCTACGAAGGTTTGGTGGTGCGCTGTACGTGAAACCTTCAAGGTGGTCTATCGGGTATTCCGTGGTTTGTGAGATGAGAAATTCAACGCAATGCACTACGCATTACAAGTAACAGATGAGACAAAACCTTTTTGTGATCTGTCCTGCTTGGCACTCATATTTTCAGCCTAAAAGCTATGTACCAACTAGACCCAAAATAATTTTTGTTGAAATACCATGGTTACCATCTTGGGTCACGTGAGTGCACGCGCAACAACCCCGGCCCTTCTATGTTACAAGCTTTAGCCAGCATACCTCCTCATACCACAGCAAAAGAAGTTGAAAATTTTCTTGGGCTTCGCCTCCTCCTTTCGCTATTTCATCCCTGGCTTCAGTTCCCGTGCTTCACCCTATGTGAACATCATCAGAAAAAAATCTGTGGCGCTAGGGCTCGGACCTGCAACTACCCTTCCTGAACAATAAGGCTGCCCTTACAACTCGTACTATCAAAAGAGGCCCCTAGTATCATTCACACTGACTACAGTGACCGCATTGGAGGTGTTCTCATTCCATCCTAATATGAAGAAAACCAGAAGCCCGTTGCCTATGCCAATCACCGCTTCAGCGATCCAGAGAGTCTGTACCACGCATCACAACCTAAGTGTCGCGCGGTATTCTTGTCATTAATAAGTTGCGTTCTTACATCCACGGCAAGCATTTTACGGATGTTCCTGGCAATGCTGCGCTGCGCTGCCTCCCCACACAAAAAAAGCCTTAAACGCCCAATTGCACGATGTGCCCCCAAACTTCAGGACTACAGTTTCACGATCGTTCATCGCAGCAGTTCGTCTCACCAAGACGCAGATTACATTTCACGCCACCCTTTCGTGACAAACGACACGGTTGCGGGATTTGCAGTGCTCAACCTTCTAATTGCCGAAATGAAGGATACCGAAATCTGCGACGTTCTCAGGCGCCTCCCTGGTGATGCCAATTAGCTGAGTGCCACCTCGGGCGACTCCGTCGGCGCAAACTGCCCGAGATGGCGTACTTTATCCTAGATGCCTACGTAGTTATTTGCCCTCTGACGTCGCCCCTTACGAAGACAGCGATGATCTGACAGTACCACGTGACACTGCGAGAATTATTCGATACGACTTGTGTAGTTTGCGTAATCTGTTGCCTAAATATAATAATGAAAGTTTAGAGAAATAATAACAAACTAATGAAATAGGCGCGTGTTTTTATTTATTTCAATTACTTCAAATCGCACCGAGATGCAATACTAATGTGCTTCCATTTCGCATGAGTTCGTACTAGCGCCATTCCCGCGTCCATATTGCCTAACAGCGCGAAAAACACAGACGAAGACGAGAAGTGGCCAGGGCACAGTGCTTTGCCTTGTCCACTTCTCATCTTCGTCTGTTTTTTCGCACTGTTAGCCACGATGAGTCTGCAACAAGTCGCCCAGTATTCCATCCTATTCCCGCTTCGTGCAGGCGCCAGCCCTGACAACTAAACTGTGTGATTTTCTACTGCGTTCATTAGGCTAATAGTAATAATACCAATAACGTTATTATAACTGTTGGGGTTTAACATCCTAAAACCACGGTATGAGTTTGAGTGACACAGTAGTGGAGGGGTCCGGAAATTTCGACCTCCTGGGGTTCTTTAACCTGCAACTAACTTGAAGTGTATGGAACTCAAGCATTTTCGCCTGCATCAAAAATGCGGCTGCCGCGGCTGGGATTTGACCCCGCTACCTGTGGCTCAGCAGTCGAGTACCACAACCACTAGAAAAACCTAATTAGCACATAAAAGCAATGGACAAGGTGAAGGCGACAGGTAGGGCACAATAGACAGGTCTTCACCATGTTCGTTGTTGTTTTTTTTGCGCTAATTAGTTAGGTCCGCAGCTAATACGCACGATCTAGCCCAACCCACATCTCTAACACTAGACAGACCACCTTCGCGGTTGCTCGTTAGGCTCGTTTATCCTTTCAGATCTACCTAATCAAGTGGCACCGGCTCATGGTACTGGTAGTCTCGTGCCCGTAGAAATGTCGAATCTTTGATGCTGAGTAATAGTTTAGAAGCCTAGCATTGTGTAACAGTTTGCAAGCCTATTACCAGTTTCTTATATCACCTGGTGAGGACCCTTTAAGGAAACGTATTGGTGGCCTGGTGTATGCGCGCTGATGTCTACTTGTACATGCGATCCTGCACCATTTGTCAAGCTCGAAAAGTAATCACAAACCCACATCATGTAACCTTACAACCTATCGCGCCTCACGACGAGCCGTTCCATGTGGTGAGCATTGATCACATGGCTCATTTCTTCGCAGCAAGCAATTTCTCAATGTTGGAACGGACTTTCTGGCCAAGTTGTTAAAGTTTCGAGCCTTTCCTTAGTCTGCAGACACCCATATTATAAGTTTAATTAAGGAGTCTCCCGTATACCGGCATGACGTACCGAAGTTGTTTTCAGAGCGTGGCACGGCAGTCATGACGCGGGCCTTCAAAACATTTTCGTCTAAACATGAAATACGCCACGTCGCAGCGTTCTCTGAACATCCACAGACAAATGGACTTGTCCGGCGCAGCAACCACGTCGTAAAATATGTCATATTCCCCTACATCTCTACCGCATACGACGACTGGGTTGATCACGTCGCTGCTGCGGTCTTAGCTCTAAACACGTCCCACCGGGATGTCACTCGCGAAACTGCCTTCCCGTTGCTCTGCAGGTGGACGCCTAGGTTTCCGCACAAACTCCTGCTTGCCTAGACATGTCTCGGCAAGAACACCCCTCAATACCGAACTGCAGTGAGACTCGGCGACAGGCTTGTCTCTACTGTCAGCTAGCCATACAGTATCGCCTACCGCAGCACAATTCTCTGCAGCAAAATCGTACTAGCTATTCCCAACCGGGCGATTTAGCCCTTTCGCTACAATTGACGGGTAAAGTCGTCATTATATTTTGTACCAAAATATTCGGTGATGACTGCACTTGCCATCAGAAAAAAAATAAGGGCAGCTTCACACTAGGGGTGACAAGTCTGGTGGAAGTGCGGGGCTAGGCAGCCTTCTTTGTTTTCTGCTTCTTTCCTCCTCTCTTTTGTTCCCTTTCTATCATTTTCTCTGTTTGTCTGTCTTTTTTTTATTTATTTCAATGTCTTTATCGCTCTCTCTTTACCTATTTCGTTCATTCGTGCTCTTTCTCTTTTTATTCCTATTTTCCCTTTCTCTCTGTTTCTATTTCGCGCTAGCGTCCTCTTTTTTTCTATTTTTATACGTGATTTTGCCTGCGTTACGCTAACGTCACTAGTTCTACCTTTTTTGTTGATGACGATTAGTGATCATTATTAAAGCGCTCGAAGAATAAACGGAAGAAGGCTTCTCCTTGGGCGAGCACGCGCGCAATATGCTACACAAGGAGCGTTACGCCACGCAACGACGACAACATGCTACAGCATACGAGAGCACACGACAGCACACGACAGCCAGCCCCCTAAAGTGATCCGCACTAAAATTTGTCCCACGTGAAAGCAATGGCGGCTACATTCGTGATAGCTGTGGTTCTTGACTCTAGATGACCACGCTTATCCATGTTGTTACATTTGTGTCTCAGCTTACATTTTTTAGCCATACTTCACTGTAGTTCCTTGCGTTGAAACTTTCTTCCAGTTATCTTTTTCTTAGGCAATTATTGAAATAGAGTAACACCGTTCATATGAAAGAGTAATATCGTTTTATTCAGAAAAAAGATCTACAAACCGATAAAAAATACGTGTAATCTGGTTCAGTTTTCTTCTTTTTTTTCAATATCGCCAAAACGTTAGCCATGGTTCGGCGATCGCTTCATGTGCCTCGTCGCTGCGAAAAATTCTTAACCCGGATTTTCGGATTTTTTCATCTAGTGCGAGTTTTAGTTCCTGTGGTATTTCCTTTAGCTGTTATTCAGCAACTTGGTGACAACCGTAGCAAACGCATTTTTTCCTGCTCATGGGAGCCAGATGAAACATAATATCCCTTGTGAAACCAACACAGAACTCCTGCCCTAATCCTGTACGAACTAGAGGGGAGCGGGGATGTCCAGTGTAACGGTGTCAAGGAACGCCGCAGATTAAATCATAAAATCGGCTATGATAGAGGAAAGAGGATAAAGAAAGACTGTTTTGGAATACCTCAGTTTGAGCGTTCGAAAAGTATCGTGTTGAGTATCCGTTTGTTTTGATGGTTCGGCTACAATACGAGTGAAGTTTCATATTTCATTTTCGTGACACGAAATGGCTCCTCACAGGAGAAGTCCCTCTCTTCAAACCTCAGCGCACCCAATGAGCCGCTGGAATAAGCCATCTAGTATTCATTCTGTACCATCGATACCTTCCATAATCCAGTCAGTTCTCTCCACGCCTGATTGGCAGAATTTCACACCCTCTCATTTTTGCACGCATCTCGATCTATCCTGCCGCGTTTCCGTGGGGCACATCTTACAGCGCCCTTTCAACCTTATCGCTAGCTGATGAATGAGCTTGAACATAACTTCTTCTTGGGCGAGATGGTTTTTACTGATTATATTGTAGTAGCGCAAAACAAACTTAACTGCAATGAAACAGAAGGACAGAAAAGCGCCTCTCTCCCAATAGGAAAACCCAGTGGCGCTGCCCCAGTTGCATGCATTATTATTCGACCAGTGTGGCGCTTGGGACTGGGACGCTGGCACGCTGCACGAGGTACGCTGCACGAGGTACGCTAGACGCTGACGCGCCGCACACTGGGACACCGGTTATCGGACGAAATCTAACTTGTTTTTGAAAACTGTGCTCATGCCAACATTGTAATCAGGGCGAAGCACGAGCGCTGCCCTGATCGATGGCGGTGTAGCTGATGTTGGGTCAATATGTCCGATCGCTTTGCAATGCGTGGGCGTTTAAAACGTCCATTCGTTGCGCAATGCGCATGTTTTGACACCCAGTGCGATTCTACGGTCCTGCCACGCAGTATTACATGTTTTAACGACACTCCTTACTCCAGTACACTTGACATTCATATAGTGTCTTAACACGAAAGTGTTTTATGCCGGGGTCCACCTAAATTTGAGTGGCTTATTCCCTTCACGGAAATGACCTCCAAAAAATGCACACGATCAGATGGCAAAAAAAGTTCCATCAACGGGAGTCGAACCCACGACCTCTCGGTTCGCAACAACAGATCCACTGCGCCACGGTCACACACTCTAGAGCGTTTACAAACACGCCTCCTATATCCCACACTTTCGTCTTACAGTGCTATTGGTAAGCGGGGTGGTGTCGCCGTCTGGGAGCGGTAAAGTGAAGTAATGAATTATGTACCTGTCTTCCGCCATTAGCTCCTGCAACCTCAGAGCCATGCCGCCTTTTTTTATTGCTCCTCAGAGCCATGCCAGTGATTGAAACCGATTTGCGAAAACACCCCGTACAGGCTTCAAGTCGGGAGGTAACCGCATTAACATATGTAATATAGCGTGCTTGAAGAGTAAAATAACAACCAGGCGTCACACAACGCGAATTCTGTAACCGCGCGTCACACAATGCCAGTTGCGCAACGAGTAGGTTGTTGAATGCTTTCAACCCATTAGAAAGGGCTCTGCCATAATTCTTCACTGTCATCAGCCACAGCATCAACAAAGTGACCATATTGCCTTACAGCTGTTCAGCGGGTACCACGGTTCTCCGCAGAATTACGAAAAATGTCATTGTAACTGTTTCTCTATTCACAAAAAATTTGATGATTTATAGTGTAGTTGGTTCCTCGCAAGTGCACTTCTATTGGTTGCCAAGGAAGCGAATAAGGCCCCATGATTCATTTACTCAGGGCATCAATACTGTTTTTTCTCTCTCTCTCTCTTTCTCACGTTAATATATGGTATATAGCGTGGTGGGAGAGTGAACAAACGACCGGGCGTCACACAATGCCACTTACGTAACTAGTGGGTCGTTTAAAGCTTCCGACGCTATACAAAGAGCTCAGCGACAGTTCATCATCATCAGCCATCGCATGAACAAAGTGCACATGCCTTACAGATGGTACCTCGCTTCTCCGCAGAATGGCGAATAATGGCGTAGTGGGTGCTTCCAAGCTTTGGAAAAATTATGATTTGTGGTGTAGTGGGTACGCTGCTAGTGTACATATATTAGTAGCCCCAAGCGAGTTTAGAACCGGCTCTAGAAATGCTGCTCTTCCAGCTTTCGCTGCACTGTGCTGCGCTTTCCGCGAAGGCCTGGCGTTTTTTTTCTTCCGAAGCAGTTTTCAAGCAATATCATTTTCAGACCCCGCGTGCATTAAAATTCACATTTGCTCTTTCCCGATTTTCGAAATTCGCGCCACTATTAGAGCCAACATTCTTGGTGCAGTCGCATTCTCTATCATGTGGTGCCATTTAGTCAGCAATACAGGAAGCATACAGCAGTAGAAGCCATGTTTTCGCACTTTGAAACATGGCGTCATTCTCGTCTTCGACGTTTTGCCCACGGCGTCCAAATAATTCACAAATTGCTCAATATTCATCAAGTCATATTTTTAACTGTTCCTTACATTTAGTTAGGAAGGGTTTAGGAATAATTTCCGCACGTCACGTAAGTCTCAGGGCGAGTATTTTTGTTATGACACGCTGTTTTCTTCAAGTGTGCATTATAATGCACACTCGGTCTCAATGGGTGTTTTTGCCTGCGTATAATTGCCAATCAGTCTTTGGCGTTTGTTTCACTTAGGATTCAGTGATGAAGAAACGTGTTCTTGAGGCAATACCGAGCAATGACATCTCGGACCTGGAATGTATGACGATGAGGCTGTCCCTTGCCATTGCCTATTGTCGAAAGACAGGTGTGGTGCAGAATTTTACAATGAGTAACCACGGAAGCTGCTAAAAGCCAAGGTCGGGCCCCTGCCTCCTGAACCAAGAAGAACTGCTCATGCAAGACACATGCCAGCGCTTGTGAACTAGGGCTCATCCTCGAGGAGCCAAAACACAGGATTTTTAGCGAACGAAGTTCCGGTGAATCTCGTGCAACATCTTTCTTTGCATCACATCCGCGCGAAACTGCTACAAGCAGTTTCAGAACAAATTAGAGTGCTTTTCACGAGCGAATGGAAAATTTTGTTATAGGCGAGTATTGTTCGTTTCCCATTCATTAAGAGCCAGTGTGCATTATATAGCAGGCGCTGGTGTGCAAAAACTGCCGTACAGTAGCAATGTTTTTTCTCGTGTAATTAGGTATGTTTGTGCATTCCAAAAATGCGTTTTGATTTCACCTGTGGGGCCACAAATTTACCTGCGCCTCAGGAGGATATAGTGGCTCAGTGGTAGAACACCTGCTTGCCACGTAGGCGGGTCCGATTTGCAGTCAAACCAAAGATAGTGATTATTTATTTTATTTACATCTTTCTTGATTTTTTACGGTCACAGAAAAGATGATGATTTTTCGCTCACAACACACGATGCCGACACCAGAACATCTGCGAAACGATCTCCTTAACACTGTTGTGTTAAAAGATAGACTCTGAGCGTATGCGCGGCTAAGCAACATCGTGGCAAGGAAGAGGTGGGCGATGTCATTTCAAGGTGTGGTGTTATTATGGACCTAGCGCAATTCACAATCAAACGCCGCACGTTCCATTCCTCATCTGATTGCTTATCAAACACAACTTTTCATGTTCGCCTAGGCTAAACAAACTCGCGTAGATTGATTTCGAAAAAGATCGGGTCATCACATGGTTGCCTAGTAAGCGGATTAATATTTACGGTGAAAAATATTTAGCTGGCGTTACACCAATTGGCTCCACGCTTTTATCAGCGATAGCTACCTTTGTGGAACATGATTTTCATGCCTATCAGACGCCAAAAAACATGGAGATGAAACTAAGATACACATAGCACAAGCTCTTTCTAAGAACTAGTTTCATACGGGAAAACTAAAACTATTTAAACAGACGTGTGCCAAGCATTTCGTGTACAATACCAGCGGACATAGCAAAACACGTCAAATGACATAACAGTAGCGAAAACACAGATAGTAGTGATGTCTGCCTCATGTGGCAATGGAAGGATGGTTTACACAATCATCGTTGTGCTGTGAAATGAAAAATGCTTCAATGATTTCCCTAGACGTTCAGTTATTATGTTAATAAAGAGTGACAGTGTTGTACAAATACTTTGTGCTGGTAGCATGTTAGCAAGGAACATGCAGAACCAGCTTTCTATCGACGAACGTACACAAAACACAGATAAAGGTGACTACTCTTCCTACACACGCAAAAAATATATTCGTAATTCAATGCTTCAAACAGCGTTGCGTTCTGCCGCACCTTTGGTTGTGAGTCAATGAAAACCTATTACCATATATTGCTTCTTTACATTGCATTAAAACATCGAACATTATGGTTGTGATGCTCGTACTTTTTTATTGAACAATATGAAAACGGAAAGGACGACACTGACAGAGAATATTGAACGACGCACCATTCATGTCTTTTCGGTGCCATTTCTTTCACTGTTTCCATGATGTTCAAGAAATATTACCAACTGCCCAGCTTTTTGATTCCTCTACGCACTATTTTTCACCGTTTGCTCATGACCTACTGCTTCAGCAGTAAATGCTTTCGCCAATTCTTGCTAATCTGCTAGCAAAAATAACAATAATATTGATGCTGCTAGTAAATCTAAGTAAATTTTCTGGTGCATCTTTATATACTGTTTGCGAGTAAACCAGACAGAAACCCACAAAGAACCCAGACAGAAACCATTAAATTGCCTACTATATAATTATCAAAAATCTTGCAACACTATTCATTAACGAATGTGACAGATGCGATTGTTTTATTTGCGGAAGTGTGCATCCTGTTGAATGATTATGGTACTTTTATTGAATGTATTTTTTTATTTGCAGCTATAAATACCATATACAAAATACCGAAAGAATGGCCACCGAAGGGTGTAGCATATCCACCATACAGTTTGCGCACTGCAATGCATAATCGATATAGTTTCATAGATCTCAAGTACAGAATTGATTCGCACATAAAACTTAAGTGCAAAGACAAACACAAGAATTATAATCAAGATTGGGATATTGGTTATGATATCGATAGGATAAATGCTGTGTACGAATTATTCTCGAAGAATATGACAAATTCCTACAACAATATCATTTGGCGTGTTTGTAATTTTCCGGGCTTGAAGATGTATTATGAAGACCTGTCTTGTTAAATCCACGTAGATAACTATTATGTGTGTAGGATAGCAACTGACATAAGGGCCTGATTTTATGCAACGCACCCTATGTTCCTGCTGAACAGTAATTAAACTGTTATTTAAAAACTCGAGATATTCATTACTTGTGAAACTCAATTTGCCACCATACCAAGAGTCCAGTGCAATACGTAGCCATTAATTCGAGATAACGCTTGCCAAAGTAGCACAACTCTGCGCCGTAGCACGCCTACACATGTGCAACGCCTAGCACTATCAGTGGAAACAAAGAAGAAACGACAGCTATTTCCACACAGTAAAGGTCATCGGAGAGCGAAGCTGTCGAAGGTTTCGTCAAGCAATAAAATTTGCTCCTAAATCTTGGCAAAGAGAGCAATGCGCAATTTTTGTCTCGTGTCTTTTCTACAGGCAAACTGATGTGGGTGCCGCGCAATGACCCTCATTCGCGGCCGCGCTTGAACGCTACAGCAATTTTCCAATGCGCCCGTTGTGCTTTCTACCCGCCCACTCTCCAAAACAGCGTATTCCTGGACTGTACTAGAACAGGGGAGTGCTCGGAACAAGCTTCGAAAAGTGAAGCCCAAATAGGGTCAATCCCCTTGCGGCGCTGCGATGGGTAGTCTGCAATGTGTCATCGTTTAAGAGTTGCGCCTGGCTCCGCTAAAGTGGTGCAGGGGTAGAAATCCCATTTCCCACTCAAAAGGCCCGGTTTCGAATTGCAACTGTAGATGGTGGCTTTTAAATGCGAATGCATTTCTTAGTCGGGGGTTGTCCTGCGTCCCTGGCCGGCGTGCGCACAGGTGTTATTTCTCCGCGCTCGCTCCTCCTCGCCCCTGGCAACAGCTGCTCCGCGCCTAGCAACCGGAGCAGGTGGTGAGCGGCGGAATGTAAGAGAGAGGAGGAGCGCGCGGGCGTGTGATGGCGCTCGCATCGCGGAGCAGCGGAGGGTAAGGGAGAGGAGGAGTGTACCCGGTGAGGGCGCTCGCATCGCGGAGCTCGCTCGGCGGAGAGAGAGCTCGGGCGCTCCTCCTCTCCGCGCTTTGGTGTCTTGGTGTCTTGATAGCGATGGAAGTCGGTGAAGTCGAATCTCTCGCGGCAACGATACCACTAGCACGAAGTGTAACACAATGCAACTCGAGCATTACGCCACTCCCTGGTGGTGACGTCACTGCAGTTGCTTCAACGTCATCATCGGTTGGAGAAGAAGACATTGCTGCAAAGCGAATAGCGCTTAATGGCGAATGCATGCGCTTGAAGCGAGTCGCCGATACGGAACTCCCTGCTCGGGAAGCCGCTGCGAAACGCGAATGACGAGTCGAACATCCTGACATGTGTCCCTGCAGTCCGGCAACCACGCGTCGAGCGGAGAACGCTGAAAATGAACGTTACGTGCACACTCTCGTCTCTCTTCATTATTTAATCGCACACTCATCGCGTGCACCCAAATGCATTCGCATTTCCTCACGATTCCCTTCGGGGAGGTGCGGGGGTTTTCTTAGTGTCACCTTTTATTGATGTATCGGTTTTCGTTTGTTTCAAAAAGCTGGCTACATTTCCTACGTGTTGGTGTACAAAGTAATGCAAAATTTGAAGGAAACTGGAAGAAATTTCAGAGTGAGCGCCGTTATTTGCGGCACCACCGCCCTGGACTGAACAGAAACGTAACGTTTCGCCACCGTGATTCTCGCGAATACGACACTCGAAACGAGATTTCACATATTTCGTTACTTTTTGTAGCAACACGCAGCAACGGAAGCTAGTTTTAAGAAACAAAGGAAAACAACACAACTATAAAGGGTGACACTAAGAATGAATAACTGGCCGCGTATCTGCGTGCTTCGCTAGTAGACAGTAGAATTACTATCACTGCTGTGCTGTAGAGCAAGCAGCGTTGCAATCCCTGCTGCTGTGCGCGACACATACGGCCGCAATGCTAGCCTTCCACCGTGGCCGCTACACCCGTAATGTCGCGTGCGAGAGTAGACGATCCAACACAGCATGCGTGACACCCGCAGAAGAAAATGCCATGGCCAAGCGACCGTTACAAGCAGATTTCTGATTTGATGTGTGAATAGGCGTCAGACTCTAGAGTTTCCAAGATGTGTGGCGCCACCTGTCGGAGAAGTATTGAGTAGTGCATAGACCGACTCTCTCGCACAGTTTGCTATGTGACCAGGTGAAACTAGCGAGTGCGAAACTACGATTGAGCTTAATATCGCGTGTGTTTGCGCATTTAGCACTCAGAACGAGAGCTGTGAATTGCTCTCCGCTAGTCGGACGCGCCACCGAGCCGTCGTGAAATGCTTGCTGGATCACTCGCCTGAACGACGGCGAAAACAGCAGCAGACCAGAGCCCTCCGCACGCTACGAAGAAACTCCGCAAAAGACGCACTGTTAACAACGTTCAGTTTTACCGATTTCCATAGTTGTCGTACGAAGAAGAAAGGCGAGAGCGCTAGATACGGGCCGTTGCGAGCGTGTTGGGTAAGCGAGGTACCCGCGTTCTCCACAGCCGGTGGCATGAATGTGTGGCTCTGCTGTTCTTTTGCGTAGCCCTGATGCAAAACCGTTTGTAACCTTGACTATGAAGCTCAGCAGAGGCTCTCACCGCCGTGCTTGTCGTGTAACACGAAGTGAGCAGCTAGAGGCAGACTGGAGACGCGTGATACGCACACCGCGACGAGTTGGTCGTCACAACACAGCATCGCGGACGTATGTACGTTTTGAAGGCTCAGAGTTCTGGTTTTAACTAGCTGACACCACGTGCGTCATACAAGTAAATCGCAGAATGTTGGTCGTGACCCCCTTCAGGTTTGTTTCGCCCGTGTCCTCCGCTGTTGCCGTAGCTATCTCGGAGGCCACGGTTTTGCCTTTGGTTGTACCCCGCGAAAGTGGACACGCACGTATCCCCATTTGCAGTACATACAAACGGAAGACGACCATCAAGTGACCATTTGAGGATGCGTGATAAAACACTCCAATGCACAGGAAGCGGGAGATGAATTAAGGGAGAATGCAACTGAACAGGCGAAAATCGCCGGAGCCATTCGCCCCTGATGAACCGAGTTTTGTACTACTGATCGTAAGATGCATAGCTAAGTAAATTGATCGTGTATGTAGGTACTTTATCGCTGTTGCATACGTATATACCCGATTTTAACGCATTTAGGCTCTAGAGAACGGGTGTCGGAGGGCTTGCCTCGAACTCGGTGTCGTGTGATGCTCGCTTGTATTTGCGAGTTGCAGCGTGCGGGAATAACTAAAACTTATTTTGCAATGTACTCGCAGTTCGCTTTGATCAGCTTCCTTTGTTTCTGAAGCGTGGATTGGCGGAAGAAGCTTTCTAGGTCATTAATTTTCAGGAAACCGCGCCTCGACACCAACGAAAGAGGAGGGTTATATTGCGGCCTTTGCACATTCGCTTGCGGGCGGCTCTCTTTGCACTACCCAGGGCTACGATGAGGGCGCTGGTGGCAGTGTTTTTCGCAGCGCCGCCTCGCAGAGTCTGACGTCTATGTTTCCCGCAGAACATGGTTGATACCTCCGTTATAGGAATCTGTATAACACGAAAGTTAACCGTGTCTTCACAAGAGTAGTTGATTTTTTATTGTGCGCTGGTGTATGAGAGCCTGTGTAGTGGCTATTGGGGCTTGGGTGGACACACCCGCGTTGACGCTTAAATGCACATCTCCATCCCGACGACTAACGTGCATGATCATTATTTAAGCCTTGCGGTAGAGGAAATAGCTAACATACATATGGACACATCATAAAGTATATCCCGCGCAGATGGCCTTAACAAGCACGTAATCAACACTGGTACTCGATGTGCACTCATTCATAGCGCCATCGTTTGACGAGTGGAACGCCATAGTATGTGCTCCCTAGTAATAGGAACTCCCCTTAGGCGTATCTACAGAGGGGGGAGGCGGGCAGAGCCCCCACATTCGACAGTGGTCACTGTCGGCTGCACACTGGGAAACAAACAACTATGGCGAAGTTTTCCTGCAACACAGCAATCACGTCAATATATAAGAAGGAACTTGTCATACGCTTCTGCTGTGAAAATTGCCTTCCTCGTCTCACGTCCACGCACTGTAGGTTCTCTGCGGTGAAGGCCGCCTATGCGACACTTTCCCGCCTTGCGCTCCAGCATTCTAAAGGGGGCTACCGCACAGCGGGCGCTCTATAACGTTAAAACACACTCTCATGATTTTCTTCTGCTTTATATGGCCTTAAATTTATATCCTCGACGACGCAAATACGGGCGGGGTCAGTAAACGCTTTATGGACCGGAGAAACGCTCTTTCTCTTTCAGGATATTCATTTTCTTTGATCGAAAACGAATAGCATCACAACTGTTCTATATCGAAGCCCATGTGGTCGATGAAGTGCAGAAGTGTGAAGTGTTTTAGTTGGCCCGAACTGGGAGAGCTAAAAAAAGGCTTCCCCTTTAGTCTCCGATCAACCTGCGCCGCCTAGCTTATCATATGG
This sequence comes from Rhipicephalus sanguineus, assembly GCF_013339695.2. Classification (NCBI taxonomy): domain Eukaryota; kingdom Metazoa; phylum Arthropoda; class Arachnida; order Ixodida; family Ixodidae; genus Rhipicephalus; species Rhipicephalus sanguineus. The sequence continues at coordinate 57,437,909 of NC_051182.1, forward strand.
TAGCTTTCAGCGAACGCGGCGGCTTGCAACAATGCGACCGATAAGGCAGTGGATTCGAGCACATTGGGAAGCCGAGCTTTCAAGCTTGCCCCACAACTTGTTTGACTTCACGGTTTTCTGGACTAAGGAGACTGAGTTGACAGCCGGGCTAGTTGGTTTTCATTCATCTTTAATTGACTTGTACAGCGCTGAATACAACTCTGATGGCAAAGAATCACACACGAGCAGCGCTGTTTATTTCGCTCTATCCCTTTCCCTCAGCAAACTGCGTTCACAGAATTTTACACGCACAGAAATAGCTCACCAACGTTATACTACAACGAAAAATATTGTTATACTCGTAGGAATTCTTCTCGCCAGCTGCTATAATTAGCCTCTGCCTGCGTGTGCGGCGGGCAGCCTTCCTGAATCGCGTTCAGAATGACACGCGTTCAGGCTATTCCCAAAAAAGTTTAGGTATAGTTCAGAATAGTAAGGCGATGTTTAATGTGCATACGTTATTTGAACGCCGTGAAAGTTCAGATTTGCGACGTCCCGTAACAAGCAGGCGATTTGATGGCACACAGAACAATTTTTGATGAATGACGAGGAACCAATGGTCAAAAATATGCAGCTCGGTGCGTTCGGGGCAACTTCGCAACGTAGCAGTATGTCCGCGGCTGTGCTCGTGGTTTGGCGTTTTGTTTACACGAGTGTTTGGCTACATTTTCGGTCTTGCGATCCTCGTTCTCTAGCCGCTGTGTGCTTACTGCGGTCAGCAAGCGAACGATGCCGACGTGTTGTGTTCCTGGGTGCACAAGCGGCTTTACGAGGGATATCAAGAAGTCGGCCTGGTATTTCTTCTCCGCTCTCAGCGACGAATCGCCTTGCTTCGCATGGAAGAGATCTCTTCCGCGAGCCAACAAAGAGCCCCGGACGAAGTCTGAGGTCTGAGCCATCTGTCTTCACGACGACGACACCCTCGAAAACTGCGCATATGTCATCAACGCAATTGTTGCTTGAACACCACATGAAAATTGAAGCCTCGTTGAAGGTACGAATGCGATGTTTTTTTTTCCAAACCTACCTTCCCACCTCTTGAAGTCGCCACTACTCCGAAATGATGCCACTCTGCTTTGCCGTTAATGGCTAAGAGCGGCTTTCACGAAGCCATCCTTTCGAATCGAAATGGCTGAGAACCCTTTTTGTGACATCTGTGGTAGGAAGGAGACACTACAGCACATCTCCGACTGTCCTCGCTACAATGCGCAGAGAAAACCATTCGAAGTCGCTCTTGCTCGCATAGATACCAGACCGATGACGGCAGAAACCATTCTGGAGTTTTTTCCTCGGAGGTCATCGCAGGTGAAGGCGACGAAGGCAATGCTCGAATTCTTGAAGACATCAGACTTGAACCGGCGGTTATAGACTAACGGCGATATCATGCTTTTGAGATGTGCGTGACTTTCTGCGCGCGTGCTCTCCCACTCTCTCCCTCTACCACTATCTTTAAAGCTCCCCCATCCCTTCCCCCAGAATATGGTAGTGTACCGGTCCTTCTAGACTGGTTAACATCCATGCCTTTCATTTCTCTTCTGTTCCTTCCTTCCGTCCTTACCAGAAGAAGCGGAAAAAAAGTGAGAGCGTTTGGGAGACACCTTGTCAAAGTGCTGGCTGTGGCCTCGGAGAGCAGAATATCGGCTTGAAGAAGGAAAATATTGAGCTCGATTCACACGCTCATTTGCCGGATTGAAGAGCTCACATTGATGAATGAATTGAATGATGAACTTGAACTTTATTCAGACAGTCGTTGTGTGGGATGAAGGGGCTAAAGGCAGATGCAACTGTCTGACAAAGGCCCCCCTACCCATACATTGCTCAGAGGTGGAGAGCCGCGGTACATGCGCAAATACAGGTTACAAGAAAAGAAGGTCAAATTACAGGCATACAGGCGATCAATACACAATAAGTAAAATAGTTACCTTCCGTACATACTAACAATAATGCGTGACACGCAAATGTGTATTCGAGCCCTGATGATGAACAATGTTACAAAACAGTATAAAACAATATAAGAGGGGGGAAAATCAAGAGTCGGCAAATGCACAATATAAAGGCAACATTAGGAGCAAAACAAAAGGTAATCTTTAACTTTTTTCCTGAGGCTGTATGTCAAACAGTTGTCCTGGATCATATTGGCGATTTCCCGATTAATATTTAGAAAATTTAGCATTAAATAGGCGAGTGTCTGAGTACCATATTCAGTTCGGAACATAGGTGTCCTGAGTCGATTTTGCCTTAGGTGATATTGTGAATCGACAGATAACGATGATAACGACAGGGTTTGGGAGCCATGCAAAATTTGCCTATGTGTATGCATAGCAAGTCTTAGTTGGAATAATTGATCTATTCTGAGATATTAAGCTTGGAAAAGGATGGCGCTGTGTGCTCATTTCGTTTAGAATTTTTGATGCAACGCACAGCTCTTTTTTGTAAAATTAATAATCTATTAAAATTTGTTTGAGTAGTGGTACCGCCGATTAGGAGACAGTATGACAAATTAGAGTGCACGAGGGCATAATATAACTACAGTTTCAACCATTTAGGCACCAAGGAGCTGACATTATACAGTATTGATATTGCCACGTACGTTTCTGATTACTTTTGCTGCATTCGCCCACAAAGGCTGTCGGCAACGCTCAGCGCAAACCGCGCCTCATACTTCGAGAAGCTTCACGATTGTTGTAGATGATTTTGTCAATATTGCGCGCAAGACGCAAACGCTCGAGCTCATTCTAGAGATTGCGCAACCACCAGCGATATCGCTGGAAAGTTCGATAGCGCCTGTATAAAAGCCGACACGCTTGACCGCTTGTCAGTTGATCGACGGACGACGCCCTGTTCGCCGGTATCATTGTACAGCGTGTATTGCTGTAGTGCTAGTTCTCGTTTTCCGGCCACAAGTTCGGCCAAATAAACAGTATCATCCTGCAAACGCCGACTGCTGTCTTCGTCGGCGTCACGACCACGTGACATCTGGTGGAGGTGCTGCTTCTTCCATGATCCGGACGCCCCCGCGAAGCGCTGACCCAAGCCCAAGCCGCGAAGAGGACGGCAGCAAAGAAAACCCGGATCGTCGAACAAGCCGCAGGCAGAAGGGACTGCAGCCAGAGCACGGGCTCCTTCCCGAACAAACCAGGCAGCCCCAGGTCACAACACCCACCGCAGCGACAATGACCGACCCCGTGCAGCCTGCGCCGATCCTGCTCCGGCAGCCCAAGGAGCCGCCAACCTTCCGCGGGTCGTCATTCGTAGACCCGGACACCTGGCTCGAGACTTTCGAAAGGGTCTCAACATTCAACAACTGGGACTCCGAGGACAAGCTGCGTCACGTTTACTTTTACCTTGAAGACGCAGCAAGGACCTGGTTCGAGAATCGGGAGTCCACACTTCAAACTTGGGACGCCTTTCGAAGCGCTTTCCTGCAGACGTTTGCAAGCTTCGTTCGAAAGGAAAGGGCCGCAACCTTGCTGGAGACACGGGTTCAGCTCCCGAACGAAAACGTGACCATCTTAGAAATGACCCGGCTGTTCCGCCACGCTGACCCCAATATGCCTGAAGAGAAGAAGGTTCGTTTCCTCATGCGAGGAGTAAAGGAACAGCTCTTCGCTGGACTTATGAGGAATCCACCGAATACCGTCCAGGAATTCGTCCCAGAAGCCACGACCATTGAGAAGACGCTAGAAAAGCGCACCCGCCAATATAATCGCCCATCAATCCAAGACAGCCCCGCTGTTCATGCGTTCGGCTCCGGCGACCTGCGCGAAACAATCCGAGCGATCGTGCGAGAGGAACTGCGCAAGCTGTTGCCGTCACCCCAGCCTCAAGTGGACTCCATCGCAGACGTCGTTCGAGAAGAAATCCAGCAATCGCTGGGCACCCTTGAACCGCCACAGCCTCAGCCGCAAGCCTTGAGCTACGCCGCTGCCGCCCGACGCTACGCTCCCCCGCCGCGCCCGCGTCAAGACACCACATCGACGCAGTTCCGTCGCCAGACACCGCCGCAATCATCGACGCCCTACCGCCCACCTGGCGGCCAGCACTACACCCCGAGGAAGACCGACGTTTGGCGCGCCCCTGACAACCACCCGCTCTGCTACCACTGCGGGGAGGCCGGCCACACGTACCGCCGCTGCCAGTACCGACAGATGGGGCTACGCGGACTCGCCGTGAACGCGCCGCGCCCGCAGCCAGGCGAACGGCCTCGCGACATCGACGACTACCTAACCGGAACGCAGCGGCAAGAACGACGTCCTTCACGCTTGCCGTCGCCCGGCCGCTACATGTCACCGCAGCGCCGGCCGTACACTGGCCCAAACCGGGGCCGGTCGCCTAGCCCGTATCCGGAAAAGTAAGGGCAGCAACCGATGGAGGTGCGGTTGCTGAACGACGAAACGTTGAAGATCCTCCGCCGTCGACGACGACGCCGCGACGAAGTTCCGAGCCCCCGCCGCACGCCGAACGACGTCCTGACGACGAAACTTTGCGACCCGTGGAAGCAGACCTGACGACACAACGCGGAAGCAGCAGTGCAAACCGACGTAGCCGTGACCCGACGCCGCGACGGACACGCAACGCAAGACGGTGGACTAGCGACCTCGACGTACTATTCGACGGACACAACGTTACCGGTCTCGTCGACACTGGGGCCGACTATTCCGTCGTCAGTGGGTCATTCGCCGCGAAGTTGAAGAAAGTTAGGACTGCTTGGGAAGGTCCTGAAATCCGCACCGCTGGAGGTCATTTGATAACGCCGGCTGGAGTCTGCACAGCAAGAGTCAGCATCAGTGACCGAACCTATCCTGCGAGCTTTCTTATCCTGTAGCACTGTTCCAGGGACGTGATACTTGGGATGGACTTCCTAAGTGAACACGGTGCCGTAATAGACCTGAGATCTGAGTCAATAACACTAACCTCAGAAAAAGCGCTGCCGCCACACACGACACCAGGAAAGCCCGTATTGAATGTGATAGAAGAGCACGTCACCATTCCGCCTCTCTCCAGCGTCATCATTTCCGTCGGCACCGAAGAACACGCAGACCTTGAAGGTGTCATCGAGGGCGATCAGCACCTACTTCTCAACCGTCAGATTTGCGTCGCAAGAGGCATAGCCGAGCTGCGTGATGGCAAAGCAAAGGTAGTGCTGACAAATTTCAGCCACGAATATAGGCACCTCAACATTGGTACGACGGTCGCCTACATCCACGAATTCGTGGAATCCAGCAATGCTCTCGCCCTCTTCGATGCTACCGAACCTGCTTCGACGAATCGACGAAACCAACCAGATTTCGACGTCAACCCGAGCCTCCCGAAGCACGAGCAAGACCAGCTAAAAACCCTGCTCCTACAGTTCAAGGACTGCTTCTCGTCGTCGTCAAGAATTCGACAGTCCCCAGTCGCGAAACATCGCATCATAACAGAAGAAAGTGCCCGACCAATCCGTCAGAGCCCGTACCGCGTTTCGACGCGAGAACGCGAGGCCGTCAAGAAACAGGTCGACGAAATGCTACGCGACAACATCATCCAGCCGTCAAAGAGTCCGTGGGCGTCACCTGTGGTGTTAGTGAGGAAGAAGGGTGGAACCATACGTTTTCGCGTCGAATATCGTCGCCTGAACAAGGTCACGAAGAAGGACGTGTACCCTCTCCCACGAATAGACGACGCCCTAGATCGACTCCACAACGCCAAGTACTTTTCGTCGATGGACCTCAAGACCGGCTACTGGCAAATCGAAGTCGACGAGAGAGACCGAGAAAAGACTGCCTTCATAACACCAGACGGCCTGTTCGAGTTCAAGGTCATGCCCTTTGGTCTTTGCTCGGCGCCCGCGACTTTCCAACGCGTTATGGATGCCGTACTGGCCGGCTTGAAGTGGCAGACGTGCCTTGTGTACTTGGACGACGTCGTTGTGTTTTCCTCAAATTTCGACGAACGCCTTCGACGCCTTGAAGCTGTACTTCAAGCAATCAAGACCTCCGGACTCACCCTGAAGCCTGAAAAGTGCCGATTCGCGTACGAGGAGCTCTTGTTTTTGGGTCACGTGATCAGCAAGAATGGTGTTCGCCCGGACCAGCGGAAAACAGCTGCCATCGCTGCTTCCCGCCACCCACCGATAAGAAGGCCGTACGCCGTTTTCTCGGCTTGTGCGCCTACTACAGAAGCTTCGTCAAGGAATTTTCACGAATAGCTCAGCCACTAACGCACCTGACTAAGACCGACGTGCCATTCAAGTGGGAAACGGCGCAAATCGAGGCATTTCAAGAAATTAAACGACGCCTTCAGATGCCTCCAATACTAGCGCATTTCGACGAAGACGCCGATACGGAAATCCACACCGACGCAAGCAGCCTAGGACTCGGCGCCGTCCTCGTGCAGAAGACTGACGGGCTGGAGAGGGTCATCAGTTATGCTAGCCGGTCGCTATCAAAGGCAGAAATCAACTATTCCACAACGGAAAATGAGTGCCTGGCCATCATCTGGGCTACATCGAAGTTTCGCCCCTACCTCTACGGCCGGCCCTTCAAAGTTGTGAGCGACCACCACGCCTTGTGTTGGCTAGCTAACTTGAAGAACCCTTCCGGTCGCCTCGCACGGTGGAGCCTACGACTGCAAGAATTCGACATTCACGTCGTCGCCAAACACTCGGACGCCGACTGCCTGTCTCGTGCCCCCGTGGACCCGCCGCCGCAAGACGACCAGGATGATGACTGCTTCTTGGGAACCATATGTGTCGACGACTTCGCTGAACAACAGCGATCCGACCCGCAACTCAGAGGCCTTATGGAATACCTCGAGGGCAAGAACGCCGTCGTTCCGAAAGTGTTCAAGCGAGCACTGGCGTCGTTTTTCTTACGCAACGGCGTTCTCCAAAAGAAGAACTTCTCGCCACATCGAGCCAAGTACCTTCTCGTGGTGCCTCAAGAATTGCGACCAGAAGTCCTCGAGGCCCTGCACGACGACCCGACAGCAGGACACCTCGGTGTTTCCCGAACGCTGGCAAGAGTACAGGAAAAGTACTACTGGCCGCGCCTTGCCGCCGACGTCACTCGCTACGTAAGGACATGCCGAGACTATCAGCGACGCAAGACACCGCCAACAAGACCAGCGGGCTTTCTTCAGCCGATCGAGCCACCTCGGCGACCGTTCCAGCAGATCGGGATGGACCTCCTGGGGCCGTTCCCAACGTCGACTAGCGGTAATAAGTGGATCGTCGTAGCTACCGACTACCTGACCCGCTACGCCGAAACAAGAGCCCTACCTAGAGGCAGTGCTGCCGACGTAGCGAAGTGCTTTGTTGAAGACATCGTTCTGCGTCATGGCGCCCCAGAGGTCCTCATCACCGACAGAGGTACGGCGTTTACAGCGGAGCTAACTCAGGCGATCTTGAGGTACAGCCAGACAAGCCACCGCCGGACCACCGCCTACCACCCTCAAACCAATGGCCTCACCGAGCGGCTAGATAAGACCATCGCCGACATGCTGGCCATGTACGTTGACGTCGAGCACAAGACGTGGGATGCCATCCTTCCGTACGTGACCTTCGCATACAACACGGCCGTCCAAGAAACGACGCAGATGAAGCCGTACAAGTTAGTCTACGGAAGGAGCCCGGCGACGACACTCGACGCCATGCTACCGAACGTCACCGACGAAGAAAACCTCAACGCCGCCGCTTACTTAAAACGTGCCGAAGAAGCTCGACAGCTCGCCCGATTGCGCATCAGGACCCAGCAGCACACCGACAGCCGTCGCTACAATCTTCGACGACTCTTCGTGGAGTACCAGCCCGGCGACCGTGTCTGGGTCTGGACGCCAATACGACGACGTGGACTGAGCGAGAAGCTTCTTCGACGATACTTCGGACCGTACAAGGTACTTCGACGTCTCGGCGCACTCGACTACGAGGTTGTCCCCGACTGCATCACGAACTCTCAGAGGCGCCGAGCTCGACCCGAGGTCGTGCATGTGGTGCGCCTTAAACCGTACTATGCTCGTTAACGCGCCTGAGGACTCTAATGTTTGTCTGCTTAGTTTTCTTTAGTATTGCATGTATTCATGTTCTGTTTTTAAGCATCGGGACGATGCTTTTTCAGAGGGGGGCATTGCCACGTACGTTTCTGATTACTTTTGCTGCATTCGCCCACAAAGGCTGTCGGCAACGCTCAGCGCAAACCGCGCCTCATTCTTCGAGAAGCTTCACGATTGTTGTAGATGATTTTGTCAAGATTGCGCGCAAGACGCAAACGCTCGAGCTCATTCTAGAGATTGCGCAACCACCAGCGATATCGCTGGAAAGTTCGATAGCGCCTGTATAAAAGCCGACGCGCTTGACCGCTTGTCAGTTGATCGACGGACGACGCCCTGTTCGCCGGTATCATTGTACAGCGTGTATTGCTGTAGTGCTAGTTCTCGTTTTCCGGCCACAAGTTCGGCCAAATAAACAGTTTCATCCTGCAAACGCCGACTGCTGTCTTCGTCGGCGTCACGACCACGTGACAATATTGACCTGCACATATTTGCATGGATCTTGTTTACGTGAGGTGTCCAGCTCATAGTCTCTTGAAAAACAACACCTAAAAATTTACAACTTAGAGTCCGTTCGATAGCGCAGTTTTGAAATGTTATACAGGCATTATGGTCGCTAGACATATTACGGCTTTTGAAAATAATATATTTATTCCTTTTTACATTAAGTTGAAGTTGGTTTAGGTGCAACCAGTGCGACAGTTCGGTTAGCCTTCTATTAGCTACATTCTGAAGTTCAAGTAGATGTTTTCCCGAAAAAAAAGTACTCGTGCCGTTTGCATCGAGAATTATGTCGGAAGTTCGCGTTATGTTCACAATATCATTTATGTAAAGAATAAAAAATAAAGATCCCAGAATGGAACCTTGCGGAACGCCGTATTTTATTGGTTGAGATTGAGAACAGTAGCCATTCAGACTAGTGAATTGTGCCCTGTCAGATAAATAAATGCGTATCAAATTTAATAAGATACCTCTAATACCGTAGTAAGGGAGTTTGCGAAACAAAATGAAGTGCTTTATGGAATCAAACGCCGTTTTGAAGTATAAAAATATTGCAAGAGTATATTGCTTATGATCAATGTTACTGAGTAATTTTTCTTAATTATCCAAGAGTGCCGTTTCGGTTGATTTCTTTTCACTGAAACCAAATTGATGCCTTGGAAGCATTTGATGGTCACCAAGTAACTTCATTAGTCGTGATTTTAATGTGTATTCTAAAACTTTGAAGATAAAGGTTGCACAGAAATAGGCCTGTAGTTATTCAAGTCGGCGTGAGAGCCACCTTTATGGATGACTATCACCTTAGCTATCGTCATGCCATCAGGAAAAGTACCAGTGGCGAAAGCTTGATTGCAGATATGCTGCAGTGGGCCACACAGTAATTTGGCGACACGTTTATTTGGTTCTGCTTTAATGTCACCGTAACCGGCGGCAGTAATATTATTTAATGACTTCAGGTACGTACGTATTTCTAATTGACTAAAAGAAGTCAGGTAAATAGAGTTAGCAGAGGAAGAAGGAATGTATTTTGGCAGTCGTTTGCTGCGTCACTTGTCTGAGTTGCTGCACCTGAAATTAAGAAATGTATATTAAATTTATCCGCTAGACTAGCTTGTCTATACTCAACGCCGTCAATTGTTAGTGCTGAAGGAAGGTGACATTTTGTTCTTCCTATGAGTGTAAGCACCGGGCTCCATGCTTTCCTGGGATTGCATGGGACATCTGCAAATCCTGCCTGATAATACTGAATACGGGCTCTCTTCAAATTAGAGTTTAATTTGTTGCGAACTTTTTTATACTCATGTAATATGGATATGTCTCTTATTCAAATGAATTCATGTTATAGTTTATCTTGTCTGATTCTGTTGTAAAGGCCTCTGTTAATACATGGTTTCCTAGACTTTCCGTGCTTTTTATAGTATTGTAGTGGGAAGCAGCATCATAACAGCTCTTTACATGTTGCAGGAATAGATATGATATATTAGGGTTTTGCTCACTGTTGGCAATATTCCAGTCGATGCTCTCAATACTAGCACAAAATGTTGACAAGGCATTGGTATTGAAACAGCGATATGTAACAGGAGCATCGTTAACACTATTTTTTTCTTTCTTAGCTGCAGGAAAAAACAGAATATTGACAAGTGATCACTCAGATCAATTGTTAGCACACCAGTACTGGCGTCGCTTCTATCATAATTAGTTGTACATAGGTCTAGCAGAGTTTCACTTTCTGTTGTTATTCTAGTAGGCAAACTTATTATGTGCCTACACGAAAAGGATTAGATTACATCTAACAAGTGTCTACTTTGTGGAGTAAGAAGTAACAAATCAATAATAAAATCACCGACAAGCACAATATGCAAATTTCTCAAGGACGCGTATTCAAACATCGAAGTTACAAAACACAGAAATTCTTGAATATACCCTGATGCGTGCCGATATACAGTGACAATCAAGGACATTACACATTTAACGGCAATGAATTCATAATGTGCGCTGACACAACTAAATTCACGAAGCACGGCATATGAAGCATCTTTTTGTATATAAAGCGACACACCACCACCCCTACGAATCGGTCTGTGCACGCTTTCATGCTTGTATCCTTCGATGAACAGTACATCGGACGTGCAAGAGTACCAAATCTGAGTGAAGGTCAAAAAATCGAACGTATGATCTAAAGAATCAAACTGTACATCAGTTTGCTTGTTTCTCATACTAGGTATGTTTCAATGAAAGATCGACATCATGCCCGGCTCCTTGAAAGAAGAACCCTGCAGAAAAGATTTAAAAGCTTGAGTGTCATGATATATGGCTTCATGGAACATAGCCATTGTAGGGGAAAACTGGCAGTTGAAGTAACGTAAGTGATAGAAGAAACAATTCAGCGAATCTTATCTTGGTCGCTTTCGCTTTCTATGCGCAATGCTCGATCACCGGGCACCTTGCGCATGAACAATTTCCCGTTTTTTTTTTGCCAGGCGAACTGATAACGGTATTCCTCAGCCTTTGCCTTCATTAGCCACATACGTTTCTTGTTCTGTGGCGTCAGATTGTCAAGGAAATACACGTTAAGCTGGCAGTTTTTTATTCGACTTTCTTAGCTATCCACTGGTCACGTGTTGCTCGTGACGTGAAACGAAGAAGCACAACAGGAACTTTGCCGGTTTTAGGTGAAAGTCTGTGTATGCCTCTGACTTCAGAGCTCGTCAGTTCAGGAAGGGTAAGCTTAGCTGCTATGTTATTGAGCTTACCAAACAAATTTTCATTCTGGGTGACAGGCATGCCATCAATTTCAATATTTTGGCCTCTACTGTATTGCTCTAGAGCATTACCTGTTTTTGCAGCTCATGGCCGTTCTTGGTGGTGTCGGACGACTGGGCAGAAGGCGCCTGCTTTTTGAGGACTGCTATTTCAGCTGATTGCTTTTGCACTTCAACGAGCACCGCATCGTATTGATCAGACAAATGCTGAAGTGCCAGCTCCAATTTGTCGACTGTATTTTTTACTATCATTAGTACATCCACTCTGCTCTGTATGTCTGTTATTTGGACCAGCTTCTTAATAATTTCAGTCAGTACTTTCTCGAAGGTCGAATTATTGACTCAAAGCGTGTCGGCCTGCCACCGCCGTGGCGGGAGATAACGCTTGACAGCGGCAGTGGTTTCTTCATCGCATTTTTAGTCGGGTCAGAGTTGTACTAATAGAAAAATGCATTTGCATAGGAGACGAAAATCTGGCTGCTGTAAGCGCATGCGGACACGTGATGAAGGCTCGCTTGAGTGTCAGCGTCGCTACTATTATTGACTTGCAAAAATTTTTAATGACAGATGACAGACAGTTTGTGATGAATAGGGGGCTCATGGAAGCTGCCGCTGCACATCTCGTTAGTGCAAACTTCTTCCATTGCAGGCAACTCGCGCGTTCTGCCGCACTCAGGAAAAACGCATGCATAGGCAAGATGAAAATATCATAAGGAAGGCGATTAGAGCAGCAGCGAGATTTTCGCCTTTGCAGACTATCATGAAGTTGAAGGTCTAGTTGTGGGCTAAGGATTCAGCGCAGTTCATAGATCACTGCTACCAATAAAGGAGCTGGCTTTTCAAACCTTTATGGGCCATGTGAAAAGCTCACAAAGAAAAGCTCACAAAGAATGCAATGCACAAAGATGGTTGAGATTAACTGCCTGCTACTTCACATTGCAAGTCTCAAAAGATATATGGCTTGCTGCTCAGCGTAACGCTTATACCCCTTACCACGAGGAGCCCATTCAATCAGGCAGTATCAGATGTACCTTACGAATATCCGTGACTTCAGTGCACCACGCTGCAGTTGAAACAACCCATGCTTTTTTAAACGACAAACCTCCAGAACAGGCGTAAGTAACACATCTGCTCGATGAGTTTAAATTGAACGATACTTCAACGGGTCACTTTATAAGTTTGACGGTTTTGTGAAATTTTCGACTCCAGCACGGACGAAGCGGTCTCCTACCTTCCGACTGTTCTTTAGTTATCATGTTCATGATTCTGCTGCACTTACACTTGTTCATTGATCTATATGTTGCACTTGTGAATGTGGAGCCCTGATGAAAGAAAATAGTGCTGCCGTCTTTTTTTCATCCCGAAATAATGCGCCCTAAGTGTGTAGATAACACGAAAATCTGCCTTGAATATATTCATAGTACCTTAAAATATGCGCATCAATTGGCCTGCTGATTGCTACTTCACGGCTTCTTCAGTGATTTAACACAGTAGGCCTGAACGAATCATTGGTACTTTCCTACATAGTACTGTTTACTTGAGCCTAACAAACGCGTAGCGCGTTTCCGTGCCCGTTACTGCTGAGATATTACCATTCCACTGAAATTAAATTTAAGAGACTTTGGCGTATTGGTCATGATGACAAATTTAACGGGAACCTTAACCATGCCGCATTACTAAGTGCTCGAGAATTGGCAATAGCTCAATATTAGATCCCAGCGGACGGCCAAGGCTCCTGCAGCTTTTAAAAACGCACTTTAACAGCGCACTTCTGGAGAGCGCAGCGGCGGTTTTCACAACTCGATAAGGTTCTTCTGTCGATCCGGTAAACACGAGGTCATACAATATTGAAAAGGTAACAGGTGAAATCACCTGTAGCGATTGTAAGTTGTGAATTCAGAGGAGCCGTGCATGTTCGCCAATACAAGAACTGCACTGTGTAGAGCTGCTTGCGGCGCTCCCGCCATCTGCGTATGCGTGCGCGTTCTTTTCGGGCGTGAGTCTTCTGCTTCAGCGCCGCGCTGCAAGTATCGAGCTGCTTATCGTTCCTCGTGCGACATTCCAATTTCTTGCTATCGCATTCATTGCCTCACCCTTGCGGCGAAACAGTGACTTTTTTAGTATCTGGGACATGTTTACGCGTGTATATAGGTCCAGACTGGTAGCTGCGTTAAATAAAGACCCCGGGAACATTTGCGCAATCTCCAAAATGGTTGTGTCAGGTAACTTATGCATTCACTGCCATAGTAGGTGTAGTGACCTCTTAGTGTTTGAAAACACTCGCATTCTCAATGGCGCCCGAGGCACAACTACCCAAGAAATAATGCAACCTAACGAAATAGACAAAATGATAAAAAATTCTGTGTCTGCAATTTTTAGTTTTGTCGGACCAAAAAAAAAGAAGTTTCATTGATCATCGCTTTGTCGTAGGTGAGTGCTGACAGTGATTACACGCGCGTATTGTGCACTGTACCATTACATGTTGTTGCCACAGTTTTATTACCAATCTATTGTTATCTTAAAAATAGCATATTTGATAACAATGAATCGTTTAGTTGCAGGTTAGCGCTATGTATGCGTCACTCGTCTTTGTCCTTGTCGTCTTGCGCAGTGCGTATGAATTATCGATCCTTACAAACTAGCCCAGCAACGTGTATAGACCCTTTTTCAGCCCCGCTACGAAAGAAAACCGCAGTGGAGTTTCACTTCGTCAATGCTGGCATCGCGCAATCGAATGGTTGGCATCACAACTGCCAGACGATGTCAGTAAAGTGCCTCCACCTACGAGTACATTTGTTTCTTTTTCTATATGGTTCCAGTGAACATGATGAAGCTCGCCTCTGCATTGCACTGTCGCGTTCCAGTGACAGTCGTCCATTGCTCTGCTTTATTATCTGCGGCAGCTAGGAGACAACGCATCCGCCAGCATGGCCTGGGCTCCGCCGTTCAATCAAGAGTTTCCCGAAGTCAACAAAACAACCTGCAGCATTTGAGACAACTAATGATGAAGACACGCTGCGGAAATTCTCAGCTCAGATCTTCAAAACGCTCCAAAGTCATCCTGCTTAACCAAAGTTAACATTCATGCGCAAAGCGCCATGTGGATGAAGAAAAGAAGTATGTATATATATATTTTTATCTTAACCTCTGCTGGGGTGATTCTGCTCATATAACGTGTATTACAAGAAGCTCACATAGCGAGCGCATGTTTTCTTCGCGACCTCTTTAGAAAGAAGCACAATTGAAAAACTGACTGAGGTATGTCGGAAAATAGGCCGTGTCCAGTGAATAGAACCCAAGTAGCAATGCGCGCAGTGAAACAATATGCATGTGGAAACACCTTTCATCCACTCAGTCGCTTTCGGTCGTTAAACACTATTGAAACCAAACATTGGCGTTTTCTCTGGGAAGGTATACGACGGGTCATCAAAATATTTAGCCTCGGCGATTTCAACTTGTAAACAGACTTTCTATAATGTTTTCAAAAACATACGCGCTTATAGCTACTCCGATATTGAACCTCTTTCGAGAAGTCCTGAAAAGCCTTGCCCCACCGTTTTCAAACATACAATTGAAGCTAACATAGCTTACAGAGAACGAGACTCAGAAGCAACAAAACGTGTTTGCCTCTTTCATACCATTCACTAAACATATGAAACGTATAGGGATTTGTGAAGAAGTGAATTTTTCGCTTGCTTACTTGCGAAGCTGTTATGTGCGGTTACACCTCTAATTCACAACTCAATGTGCGAAATGCATGGGGAAATGGTGTGTTGTAATGGTATTGCGTTAATAGGGCCTCTATGGTTAAAATATTCCCATGCAGTTAAGCATAGCGGTCACGCAGATAGATTAGTTCCCTGTTTCAGCTTTGTTCCCAGATCATGACAAGATGTTACGCTCGCGTTTATATTTATCCACGACTTGCTCGCAGCTGTACCTGTGACGTGTCATTGATGTTTGTGCTAGCGACACTCATGTGGCTTCTTCATTTTTACGCAATTTATTCATTTTTCACTGTTTTATTCGTTTTGCCTTGCGCAAATGCGCACGCGTGTATTCTCGTTTTTCTTGTCTTACCCCGCGTACTGTTTCCCCACGTGTTTTTAACTACCGCTTGTCAGCCATTAACACCGCTATGATACGTCATCGCTCATTTTATGTTACGTTACCGCCGCATGTTTGCATCGCTACGGCGAAGGCTGGTCCCGCGGCCGAAACGTCTGTCCTTTACAGAACATTGTTTTCCTACGTGCTTGATTTTTTGAGCTTTTACTTCCGGGTCCTATATTAGCACTTCGCTATATATATATATATATATATATATATATATATATATATATATATATATATATATATATATATATTGTAGAGAAGCCTTGGGACATGGTAATGGGTTACCCTATCCAGCGCCTTCTAGTGGGTCGTCCTCTTTGGTTGCTTGAAAAAGAACGCCGCTCGCGCAGGGAGTTCGTGCCTTGCCGTGACTGTCGCCATTACTCATTGTCGTTCAGTGCTGTCTATTAAACACCTTAACAATATATATATATATATATATATATATATATATATATATATATATATATAGACATCGAAAGCGGCCCCCTCACCTCCACCACGTATGAAGTCTTGCTTGGGCCGACGTTGATTTGGCCCGAAGACCCAGCAGCGAACAGGCACGGTCAACCCACACTGATGATGATGATGACATACGACGAAGATGAGGATGCATAACTAAGTACCTTATGATGATGATAATGTACAGATGAAGATATGTATGATAAATGCCCACACTATATATATGTATAAATTGTGGCGAAGTCTTGGTACTGTTTAATGGTTGGATTCGTCTTCTTCTGAACGCAGCTCGCGCTCAGGGTGCGCGCCTTTGCTTTAACTGTTGCCATTGCACATTGCCGCTGAGTGCCGTCCAATAAACACCTTAACAAATTGGCGGAGAGTGCTGTGCTCCCATTCGGTGCCCCTGGAGCTTCGTTCCCGTACCCTGCCATCTACCATGTCTCAAGGCGCCGCTCAGCAAACGCCGCCTTCCACGACAACCACATGTCCCGGTGTCCCACGCATCCGCGTTCCACCTATAGTCACTGGCGACGATGGCACCGAGGTGGAGGACTGGCTCACAATTTACGAGCGCGTGAGTGTACCTAAGAAATGGGACGAAGCAGTCAAGTTGAGCAACTTGGTCTTCCACCTCGCTGGAGTAGCACACTTGTGGTACAACAACCACGCGTCCAATTTTGCGACTTGGTGCGATTTCAAGACCGCCGTCATCAACATTTTTGACCGCCCTGCAGTTCGTAAGCTGCAAGCAGAAGAGCGCTTACGCGAACGAGCTCAGCAGGCCGGTGAATCTTTCACAAGTTCTATCGAAGACGTCCTCGACTTCTGTAAGAAAGCCAACGGCACCATGCCCGAGACTGACAAGATCCGGAACATTATGAAGGGCATTGACGACGATGGCCTTCACACTCGACATGTGATTATTACGCGTTCCGCCCATCCCATCCGCCGCACACCATACAGAGTATCTCCGTCTGAGCGTAAAATTATTGCTGAGCAGGTGGAACAGATGCTAGCAAAGAAAGGTATTCAGGAGTCATCTAGCCCTTGGACGGCGCCTGTTATACTTGTAAACGCAAATTTCCATTTACTCTGCCGACAAGGGAAAAACAGTTTACAATACCAGACGGTCTATTTGAGCTTAACGTCTTGCCGTTTGCTTTATGCAATGATCCTGCCACATTTGAGCACCTTATGGAGGCAGTTCTCCGCGCCTTAAAATGGGAAATATGTCCTTGTTATCTTAATGATGTCGTAATTTATGACCGCACGTTTGACGAACAGAATCGTCGACTTGGTGTTGTTCTCACACGCCTTGAGAAAGCAGCACTTACCTTGAATTCCAGGAAATGCCATTTTGGTGATCGCGAGACTATAGCTCTTGGACATATCTAGACAAGTATGGCGTTTCACCAGATCCCCATAAAGTCACCGCGGTCAGCAGCTTCCCTTAACCAGGCTAGCTGCAAGAACTGCGAAGCTACTTGGCCCTGTGTTCATATTTCCAGGATTTTTTTGCTAATTTCGCTGATGTTGCTCCGCCCCTTACTCATGTGGTCAACAAAGACGTGCTTTGGCAGTAGACGAAAGAGTGCGATCGTTTTCTGAGATGAAGTTTCTACTGAATTCCCGACATATCCTTTGCCATTTCGACGCATCTGCCCTAACTGAGAAGGAGCACAGTAACGCCAGTGGAATTGGTATCGGAAAAATCTCAGCTCAGCGTCACGGAGCCGCCGAACTTGTCATTGCCTACGCCACGCAAGCCGTTGTTTCCGTAAAGCTGAACGCAAGTGCACTGTTACTGAGCAAGAATGTCTGGCGGTCGTCTTTGCCATACACAAGTTTCGCCGGTACATCTATGGCCGCGGAATCTCTATTGTCACATACCACCACTAAATCTGTTGGCTCACTGGTCTCCATGATCCTTCCGGCCGTCTTGCACGCTGGGCCTTACGCTTGCAAGAATATGACCTTGATGTGGGCTTCGAGAGTGGCCGCCGTCACGCGGATGCTGACTGCCTGCCGTGGCTTCCGCTTCCCACGACTGAATGTGACGACGACAATTTAGACGACTGTCTGGCAGTTCTTGATTCACCGTTTCCAAACTGGCCACCCTCCATGCTGAACAACGCAAAGACCGTAGTCTGGCTCCTATTTTCTAATCTACCGTCGATAAAGCGCGTCAGTCCCCTTTCGTTATACAGGATGACGTTCTTTACACGAGAAGCTTTGCTGCTCAGGGGACCCCTACTTTTGGTTGTCCATGAGGCTATGCGACCCAACGTGCTGCAAGCTATGGACGACGACCCAACATCCGGACACACAGAATTTGCCAAGACCTGTCACCGCACACTAGAATATTCCTACTGGCCACCCATGCGTCAATGTACAGCAAAAAAGGTCGCGAGTTATGAGCGTTGCCAACGATACAGACGTTCAACTAGTGCGCCGCTGGGATTTCTCCATCCAATACCGCCTCCGTGGTTTCCTCTTTGAGGTAGTTGGTAGTGGCTTGCTGGGCCCTTTTCAGCGATCGATCACTGGGAACCACTGAATTATAATCTGTGTTGACCACCTGAATTGTTATGCTGAAGTCGCAGCGATCTCTGCCGCAACGGCCGATCACATGTCGGACTTCACGCTACCCTACATCATCCTCTGGCATGAGTGGACTCGCGCCATTATCAGTGACCGTGGCCGTCACTTCGTAGCCGACGTCGTAGAAGAGCTGCTCCGCCGGTCTGCTTCCCAGTTTTGTCGCGCCACTTTGTACCATCCACAGACCGATGGACTGACTGAGCGCGTCAACAGGACGCTCATTGAAGGGGTACTGACACAAAAAGTTTCGCTTCGGGGATGTCGATCACTCACGCAAACTTCACAATTCATTTAAAGTACCTTCCAAGCTATATTAGCTCTTGATACTTTCCAGATAATATACGCCTGTTCACAGGAATTGATCCCGCTGGTTATTTCGGCTGAGAAATTTTGTGTCAGTGCCCCTTTAACATTCTCGCTATACATTGAATCCAAGTACAAAAACTGGGACGTAATTCGACCTACAACACTGCGCTTTATGAGACCACCGGCTTTATCCGGTTTTGCCTTCTCTGTGTCTGTCCATGACGCACTACCCTTGACACCATTCTCCCGCCTTCGGATAAGGAAATGCCACTTCTTGTAGAGACACTCTCTCACGCAGAGGAGGCAAGGCGCATCGCGCGTCTGCGGACTTTCGCATCCCAAAACCGTTCAAAAACTCGCTATGATAAGCGACCTCGACATGTCTAGTATAGCGAAGGAGATATGGTGTGGCTGTGTATTCCGTGCCGTAAGCGCGGTTTGTATCAAAAGTGTCTGGAACGCTACGCAGGTCCCTTCGTCGTTTTGTCGCGCCTTAGCGACGTTACGTACGTCATATCACGGCTCAAATCTACTGGCCGTTGCTGCAAAAAAAACGTGACATCGCGCATGTTGCCCGTTTGAAGCCATACCACGCGCCACACTGAACTACTCGCCCAGTGGGCTTCGTCTACAACAGGTGAATTGATACTGGACTTCCGACGAACGGAGGAAGAGTAGAAGGAAGAAGTGGAGTTGGATTCTGGGCAAACCCTTCCGCGAGCATGTATCATACCACCTTGCAAAATAAACTTATCTCACTGTAACAACATGTATACTTGGTGCATTCAGGCAGGATGCGAGGGCTTATTGATCTGTTGTCCACTCACGTGCTACGTGACTGCATTTGACAAAAAGAAATAGTGTTCCACACTCGCTGCCGTGGCTAAGAGCGGCACTGACTGACACTCCCAGGTTTACATGCCCATTAATAGCCTATAAGTGGTCGAGAGGGCGACCGCTGTAGAGGGCGCGAGTGCCGGATGGATGGATGCTATGACCGTCCCCTTTATAACGGGGCGGTGACATGTCTGTCACCATGCTCGAAGAAAAAAAAAAACTCCCTTGTTTAATGCTGGCCCAATACCTTATCTACATTGATTAAATATATGTTATTATACCAAAAAATTATAAATTCACGGTCCGTCTCTCTGCCTCTTAAGGCAGAATGACCTTATTTTTTTCTCCATTATTTATTTTTGTACTTTATCTCTACTTTTCTGCCACCAATACTCTAACCGTCTCTTACTTATTTCTATCGCGGACGTGTTCAGCTTTCCATTGTTGTCCCTAAAACCCAAGGCTTCATGCAGACTCGTGCCCACACGTATACCTGGGTGAATATCGCCACATTCGATCAGTACATGTTCCATCGTTTCCTTAGTTCCCCCGCAGCATGTACATTGTTCTTCTTTGTTACTGAATCTCGCTTTATAACTACGCGTTCTAAGGCAGCCCGACCTTGCTTCAAACAGTAGAGCGCTGTCCCTTGAATTATCATAAAACCTTTCCCTCCTTATTTCGTTTTTTTCCCTTTCGGTAGTTACTCAGAACCGGCTTCTTTTCCATCGCTGTCATCCAATAAGTCCTCTCCGCCTCTCTGACCTTACGCTCAATGCTCCTTGTTGCCATATTGCACACACTGCTAGCCGTATATTTACTGGTGAGCCTCCTAGTTCTTTTTCTCCACTGCGTGTCAACACTTTTTCTATACAAATACCTGAAACCCTTCTCTGCCCATCTACTCTTCTTCATTTTCCTCAGCCTCTATTCGAATCTCATTTTGCTCTGAGCTGCCCTCACTTCAAAGCCTGTCCATCCCATATCACCCTTCACAGCCTCATTTGTCGTTTTTCCGTGAGCGCCCAACACGAGGCGGCCCACCGTCCTTTGATTTACATCCACTCCTGATTGTACCTCTGACTTCATGCACACCACTGAGTTCCCAAATGTAAGCCCCGGGACCATCACACCCTTCCACAGCCCTCGAAGCACCTCGTACCTATTGTGTCCCCATAAAGCTCTGTGCTTCCTAATTGCAGCATTCCTCTTTCCCTTTGCTACCGATGCTTTCTCTTGCACCTTATCCCCCTCATTTACCCATACTCCTAGGTACTTGTACTCGCTTACCCTCGGTATTTTTTGGCCCTGTATGAAGACCGCATGGTCTTCGTGATCATTGAATACCATCAATCCACATTTTGTTGCACTAAATCTTAGTCCTAGAGCCTCACATACCCTTCCGCATATATCTGCCAGTCGCTGTATATTATCTTGAGTGTCCGCAAATAAGACAATATCATCAGCATAAGATAGACCTGGAAGCTTCTGCTCAACCATCGTGCCGACCTATTTGTGTGACAAATTCAATCCAATGTTGCTACCTTCTAGCGCTCTTTCCATCCTCAACATGTACAGCATGAATAACAGCGGGGACAAAGGACATCTCTGTCTCAGCCCCTTGCTAATGCCAACGCTGTCCTTGCTACTTATTCCTTGCCATTCTGTACAAACTGTATTTTCTTGGTATATTTCCCTCAAAAGCTGTATACGGTGGTCCCCTATGCCCACTTCTTCGACAACTTCTTCGGCACATCGACAACACTGGCGTTTCAAGGGTAACTTATGGTGTGACGTAACGTCAGCACTCACGTTAGAGTACATTCATCGGTATTATGGAAACTAAGTGCAATTCATGGTGCAATCATGTGAATATTATGCGTACATTTTGTGAATGTATTCCTCCGGCGTTGAACAATGCTTCAGTATAGCTTTCTGAATCATAGGAATTCAAATGTTATGTTTATAAGACTGCTATAAAAGCGGAGCCAACACTGGAACCACAGACGTTAATCTGATATGACGCCTGTATCGTAGGAGTATATATACAGTGTTTATTGCTTTTTTGTAAAGTTAGATAGCCAGCACCACAACTACACTTGACGTTGCACCGACATTAGGCCTGCATAGGCTGTTCTTCCAAACCAGTTTTCAGACCTGGCGTGGGTCTGTATTAGAATAGCTGGCTGCCACGCAGAATTCTTGGGTTCATAATGGTGTAATAGTAGCGCAAAAAAAGACGAGGACAAGAAAGTGAACACCACAAGCGCATACTCACAACTGAAAGCTTTATTGCTTGAACAGAAAATATGTCTAAACTTGACGATCGACTAATTCCCGCGCATGCGCATCGTGGGCAAGGCAAAAGGCAAAAACCAGAAGAAAAAAAATTGGCCGCGTATCTGCGTGCTTCGCTGCAAATGTCGTCTAAAGACGATAGAAGAGGCGCTGCGTGAGATATGGACGCCATCTGGCAATACGTCGGGAAACACGAGTGCTGTGTTGCGGGCTGGTAGTCCCGGCGCAGCGGCAGGCGAAGACCGGCGGTGACCAACGCGACCGGTGGGGACGCCGGCCAGCCCGAACACGCTGTTTGGCGCGATGTGCCGAAGGAGAAGAAACGTCCGCACTCAACACTCTCCACAAACTCGCTTACTTACACGTCGCCTGGGTAAAACAGGAATGCCAAAGCGGCGCCCCCTGTCATTCGTACAATGCAATACTGAACCGAAACCGAAACACAACATGAGCTTGTGCAGAGGGCACGGAGGAAGACAAGTTTCAGCGCAGTCGCATTTTCAGCGCACCTTAAGAAACTAGGGTTGTAACATTGTAGGGCGAGTAGGGCCAGAAGGACCGTCACGACGAAAACCTGCCTCCTCAGTCGTATTCGCCTGGAGCGTTGGTGTGGCTTCGCTTTCCCTCCTCCGCTCCTGGCCTTTCCACAAAGCTACTGCCTAAGTACGAAGGCCCCTACCGCGTCCTACGTCAAGCATCCCCAGTTAACTATATGATTGAGCCTAACTATATGATTGAGAATCATCTACGGACCGCCGTCGTCGCGGCAGCGAGACTGTTCACGTCGATCGACTGAAGCCGCATTATGACCCACCAGTTGTACCTGTTCCTTAGGTCGCCAGGATGGCTCCTTTTCCGCGGGGGAGTGATTTGTAATATGGTAGGGCGCAGACAAGAACGCCTGCGAAAGAAGAAGACGAAGACGGTTGTTATTGGCTCTCGCGCTTGCTCGGCTTGGACCGCTGATCGCTTCAGCTGTGGCAATCTTTTAATAAACGCGTTACTGTCTCAACGTTAAACGCATACCATCAAGGTCTTTAAAATTGCGTATCTATGTATTTTCTGTTAAAGGAACACACCGCCTAATACTTACCTAGTGATGTTGCGCCTCATATATGCGTAATGTTTGCTTTTTGATCAATAATGTACACAAGTATGAACCTAGTCAGCCGTTCACGATGG
Source organism: Rhipicephalus sanguineus (assembly GCF_013339695.2). Taxonomy (NCBI): domain Eukaryota; kingdom Metazoa; phylum Arthropoda; class Arachnida; order Ixodida; family Ixodidae; genus Rhipicephalus; species Rhipicephalus sanguineus. The sequence continues at coordinate 57,461,041 of NC_051182.1, forward strand.
CTGGCCCTTGGGCAAGTGGTTCAACTTTGGCCGAGTGGCTGAATCGAGGGACGTGCCGACAAACAGAAAGACAGACAGAAGGACAGACAGAAAGACAGACCAAAATTTCTGCGTTTAAGTTCCCCAAGAAAGACTATCGTCTTTAAAACACATCGCCTTCAACCCTCCGCCCCCCCAACAGGCTACCCCCTTTCCTTGAGTAGCATCACTTCCCTCACCGATATGGCTAAAGAAGGATGACTAACGCACGTAGAGGGCTGTTTGATACGAACATACGCCATATATATATATATATATATATATATATATATATATATATATAATGCTTAGGATATAACGCATTAACTATCAGTCTGGCGTAGTTGCAAAAAAACTACTGTTGCGTGCGGCATGGTTTTCCAAGGTAATCCCAATGCACAGCCATTTGCGTTGCTGGCACATGACTAAATTTTACGTAAATGGTAAAAATCGTCGTTTCGTGTCGTTGCCGTCACCAGCCACGGTTGTCTAGTGACAATGGTGCTAGACTGTTGACCGAAAGGTCGCAGGATCGAATCTAGGCCGCGGCGGCCGCATTTTCGACGGAGGCGGAAATGCTTGAGGCACGTGTACATAGTTTTAGGTGCACGTTAAAGAACGCTAGGTGGTCGAAATATCTGGAGCCTTCCACTATGGCGTCCCTCATTATCATATCATGGTTTTTGGACCTTTAGCTTGAACAATTATTATTATGTCGTTGCCATCGGAAGAGAACGTCGATTGTCTGTTCAGCGCAAACAATAATTACCGCGTTTCCAGCGGTCACACTTCCAAAACGATATCAGTGCAGTGCCCAGCGTAATATGTGTCGTAGTGCACCGTGGTGGAATTTTTCTCCTGTGTTGGCAGGCACATTAGGGTTAAGCGTGTTTTGTGACTCCACATTTGCTGTATTATTCGACCACTGAACTTTTACGCCAGAAGTAAACCAAAGAAGATGACAAAGAAGTTCGGATTAACTGTATTGCGAGTCCTGGAAAAACTTTTTCTTGCCCCACGGGACGGTCCTTCGATCGCATCGCTCGTTTAATTTTGTCGGCTGTCGCGTGCTCACAGTACTTTATCGTGCCGCCATTTATCATCTGATGTGTCCTCTTCTTGGCTATTAGCGAAGCTTCACGGGAGCAAATCAATTTTAAAAGGAATATATATGTAAGAGCAACTTGAGCAGTTGTTTACAGCAAACGTTTAACCAACATAAGGAGGTATTTCGTTCTCGTGGTTCTGCCCATGTCTGTGCGGATTTTATGACACTTCTTAAATCATGTGTTTTGGAAGCGGGATCCCTTTATTGAACTCCAGTTTTATTTCATACCCTACCATCGCTTGAAACAGTACCCCCAATGATCATCGCTGCTTCTATGATTTGCTTTTCTGCTGTCAAGACCCGTTCTTTGTATACATTATCCGTTGTTCACTTCCTAAATCTAGCCTTGAACAAGACAGACCGCGTTGCGGGAAGAGTTTCCCGAAGTGAACCAAATAATCTTGAACAATTGGGACACCAGAATGAAGACACGCTGACAAAATCTTCAGCTCACGTCTTCAACGTATTCACGTCTCCAAAGTCATCCTGCTTTACCGCACGTAAGATTCTACGGGCAAAGCACAATCAGAAAGCAACCACTCGCTGGCGCTTCGCCCGTGTCCATGAACCAAACAGCTTTTTATATATTTTTCATCTTAAATTGTGCTGGGAGTTATTACTGCTCGTATATACGTTCATATAGCTAGCGCGTGTTTTATTCGAGGACGCTTTTACAAAATGACACGAATGAAACGCTGAACGAGATATATCGGAGAATAGGCTGCGTGCAGTTTAAATGCGCGTATTGAAACAATAGAGATGTGGAAATGCCTTTCATCCATTAGTCGCTGTGGGTTGTTAAACGCTCCTAATATAAAGCTTGGACTTTTTGTCTGAAAGTAATATGATGCGTGATCACGTATCGAGCCTCGGCGATTTATTCGTGTAAGCAGGCTTTGTATAAGGTTTGAAAAACAAAAACACGTGCGCTTATAACTGCTTCTTTATTCAAACTCTTTCGAGAAGATCTGGAAACCCTGCGAACCACATTCTCAGACATATAATGGAAAGCAACATAGCTTATCGAGAATGGGACTCCAAAACAGCAAAACATGTTTACCTGCTTCATACCGTTCTCGAAATATATTAAACATATAGAAATATCTAAGGAGATCAATTTCTCGCTTGTCTTTTTGCGAAACTATGTTGTATGCGGTACCTCTCAAATGCACCACTGAATGTGGCAAATGCTTGGGCAAATGCTTCTGAGCAAAATGTGTGGCACTGGTGTGCATTAATATAGATCCTATGGTAAATATGTTCCCATGCAATCTACTGTCATCAACTGCGTCCATCCTCATGATCTTTATTCCCTCAGTTTATGGTTCATGCAAAAGTACAGCGTGTAACATGAATGGGACTACCATGGCTCGGAAGTCAGATTGGAAGAAGCAGTGAAGTACTGTGACATTTAATTCGCCCACTTTGCCTGGTGGCTTCACACACTGGAACTTAAAACTGGATAGTCAATCAAGCTAAATCAAGTCTGAGCTGATATGTATTCATTCTCTGAACATGTCACGATTTATGCTCGATACTTATTTAGTTTCCACTGAGTGTTTTTGTTACTGTAAAATTTTCAAATGCGCACGGTTTTCGAACGTTTCCGCATATTTCGCACCATACAATGCACTAGTCCCAGTCTTTGGACATAATTTTATAGTTATATGTGATCCTCAATTTTGTGCACTGTAAAACCCAGGAAAACGGTCGCAAAATAAATCATGTTGTAGAGAAACAGGTGGGCCATAAGTTTCAAGTTAACATGATGATGAACAGCTCTGCCCGATTTGCAAGTGACGACAGGAAATAGGAATCTCATAAACTACTCCTAAACAGCATTTGCCAAAAGTCCTCACTTGTCTTTGGCCGCGTTCCTTATTCACAGCTGCTGAAGCCACCAACTTTTTTTGCACAATGGAGCAGAGTCGCCCAATTTTTCTATGAGCTGAGCAGCCACCCTCCACCCACACATTCTTCCTACATTTCTTAGGTCACGCGACATCATATAAATATAAGGAGTCATATTCCTGATTTCTTCTATTATGAGTGGAGTAGGGTGCCAGTGTTTTTCTTTAGCGATGCGGATGAAATTTTCGCAGACAGATGCGATAATGTGCATTGGATATCCTGGCGCGTTGAGGCGATAAATTTGCGCATGGAAGCTATTTCCTCAGAATTTTCGGTAAGCGGACTTACTCGCACTCAAGCTGACGATATCAGAACTAAGCTGCACTAAGACTGAGGAAACGATTACTCAGCTGGACATACTCAGACTCACACTGACAAAAAAAGTTGGCAGATCCCACGCCTTGTGGGAATCGGTTTCCCGCGAAGTAATCAGCGAGTAAATGTCTATGCTGCAGTTTATGCCTTTCAGCCAAGCGTTACGATGTGCATCGACGTGTTTTTATAAGCGTAGTAGTTGTGTGCACATCGTGGCTTTACCAGGCACGTCCACTACACTGGCATCGTATTTTCATAGATGCTACTGAGGCCGCCACATATTACTTAGGAAGGAGGGGGCTGAGTATTCTGCTGCCATTCGCGTGCTTTATGGCAGCACGAAGGTGTAAAAACAATGGCGAGAAAAGCACACCGCCATGAATCACACTTGACGTCAAAACAGCTCCATATGGCATGAGAATTGAAACTTGAGCTAGTTGGTACGGATTCATCATGATTTAAGTAGCGCACTGACGGACGAGGACAGAGGAAAAGAAGGTGCACAACAGGGGCGCTACTTAAATCGTGATGAACAGCTCCATATTTCAAGTCTACAGTACTAACTCACTCAAGTATCCGCTTTATCTGCAAAGCATCAAATTTATATTCCCATCATACAGCACAAACTTTCATATTGCCATTTGCCCCCAAAAGGCCTGAAGCCTTCGTCCATCCTACGCACTTGAAAGTTCTGCTTAAGTGGTCGTCGTCTCTGTGTCGAAACAAAGTTATAGTCACAATTCTCTGCGTCAACTTCGTTGCTTCATCGACGGTACAGAATTTGACATTGTAAGTAGCTTTACGCACGCAGTATAAGTAGAAACCGCAACCTTCAATGACTACACTATAATGAAGATGCGTCGCTGAGCCTCGTGGATTATTGATATCAGTCTACATTGGCGAGGCACATATCAGGTCATTCAGGGGCTATAGCTACGGTGAGATACGCAACTACGATTAGGTACGCAATTTGGCCAAGAAAGGGCATCACACATGGAGCCTCCTTCGCAATTCATTGTCTTCATAGAGTGAAACTTTTGATCGTATCGCAGCATATCATCAACCCTACCATGTTCGACAGGCTAGACAAGCCTGGGCCAACGTGAAAAGTACAATTTGACAGATTAGCTCCCTAGGGCTAGGATCTCGGCAAAAAGTCTGTTCTCGTTCTTAACGTGAACAGCCAACTGTAAGAGGTGGGTGATAACGTCTTTATTACGTCCTTAGGAATCAGACCGCGATTTTACCCTTGATATTCATTTTGTAGACGGTGGGTGCGTCATTTTCCCATTAAGTAGACAACAAAACATATACACCGCACAAGGGCATCTAATGCCATAACACTTTCATTTGTTTGGTAAAGCAGCAGAACATGGCGGATTTTTTTCTTCGGCGAGTTGTGAGACAAAAGCATGTATTTTCCTCGGTCACCTTGACAAAGATCGGAGACGGCAGGACCTTGGAGCCGCAAGAGACTTACCAAATCGAGTGCCGATGTGTGATGATGGGCTCAGTAACGGCCATTACTTGAAGTTTCGTTCTCATATTCCATGCAAACAATGAGGTGGGCGCATTGAATATCGATGTCGCATTGCAAGGTATCTGTGGGGTTAGCAGAAAGAGGAATTCTTCATTGAATAAAATACCAACGACGAATGTCAGCGTTCATCTCCGCCGCGGCGGTCGCATTTCGATGGAGCCGAAATGCTATATGCCCGTGTATAGTGCCATGTCAGTGCAATGTTAAGGTACACCAGATGGTGGAAATTTCGGGAGCCCTTCACCACGATATGCCTTATAAGATGGTTGTCAACTTTACGCATGCAGCTATAGGCACTCTACTTGGTATGCGCCTTCTTGCAAGACAGAAGTCGTACATGCTCACATATTGCTTCGTAAACGGTGCAGTCGGCACGCTGCACGAAATAGTGCATGGGGAAGGCATGAAAAACGACATTATGTGGCTGTAGGATTAAAAAAAATTGGCAGATCCCACGCATTGCGGGAATCGCTTTCATGCGAAGCGGGCACCGAGTAGTTCTATGCTATGTTTTATGGCTTTGAGCGAAGTCTTACGAGGTGGATAGGCGTGTTTTTGTAAGTGTAGTAGCTGTGTGCACATCGTGGGCTTACCAGGCACATCGACAACACTGGTGTTTCAATGGTAACTTATGAAGGAAAGAAGTGTTAATCTTAAGGGCTCATTTTTTCTGTGTTATACGCAATAATAATGAGCACTAACAGACAAATATGCCAAGGAAGGTATAGGGGACGTTATTAGTAGTAAATGTAAGGTAAATGTGAAGAAAGAAAAGTGGACGAAAAATTAACTTGCCGCGGGCAGGGACCGAGCCTGCTACATTCGAATAACGCGTCCGATGCTCTACCAACTGAGCTACCGCGGCAGCCATCCCCCCGTCCATTTTATGTGGAATATATGTACATTTAAACGTGGGAGCGTCAGTCAGCGCCGCCAGTAGCCATGACGGCGAGTGTGGAACACTCTTTGTTCTGCCTGTTGGCGTCACGTAGCACGTGAACCTATTACGAGCTGGCAGCTGACCAATAATCCCTCGCATACTACCTGAATGCATCAACGTACATTGCTAACATATTGGCGACGGTTTTATTCAAACATTCAATGAGGCCATTCGCGTGCGGATGGTAGACTGTTGTCCTTCGAATAGCTGTGTGGCTGTATCTCAAAATCGCTTGCATTAGGTCTGTTGAAGCCGTACTTATCGGGGATAGGGACTTCTGGGGTACGGTGACGCGGTAGGTTCTTCTCGACGAAGAATTCACTGTGCCGGAAGCACTACCTTTATGCAGGGCTCTGGTTTCGGCGTAGCGGGAGAACTAAACAGTGGCTACGACGTTTCACATGTTACCGGACGTCACCGTCGGATATGGCTTGATGAACTCCACTTTAACCTGCTGGAAAGGTCGACGAGGTGGATCGAGCGGCTGAAGAAAACCCGCTGACCTTGTCGGCGGTATCTTGTGTCGTTGACAGACTTGGCATGTCCTCACATAACGAACGACTTTGGTGGTAAAGCATGACCAGCAGAACTTTTGTTGTATACTCGAGACCGTGCGGGAAAACCTAAAGTGGCCAGCCGTCGAGTCATCGTATTGAGCCTGCACAACTTCTGGCCGCAGTGCCCAGGTACAACAAGAAGATGGTTGTCCCGGTCCGGCGAGAAGTTTTTCTTGAGGAGGAAGTCATTTTGCAAGCAAAATGACGTCAATGCTCGCCTGAATACTTTAGGGACAACGGCGTTTTTCCCCTCCAATTACCCAACCAAGCCACTCAATTCAGAATCAGGCTGCTGCGGCTGCTGCTGATGCTGCTGCTGCTGCTGCTCTGCGACGTTGTTTCTGCTGAGGGTTCCCAGGAAGGTGTCGTTATTCTGATCAAGTTGCGGTGGCGCGTTGATGGGGGAGCATGACAAGTAGTCGGCATCGCCGTGTTTTCGTCTGGACTTGTAGACCACGGTGATGGCGGATGGAAAGGTTCTTTAGGTGTAGCGCTGACAACTGGGCGAGTTGGTACAGATGCATGGCTTCAGAACGGCGCAACAAGGAACACAAAAAGACGAATGATCACACGAACATAAGCACCGACTTACAACTAAAGTTTATTACATATCACAGAACTGATATATACACAGACGTGGCTACACAAAACGCAAAAAGAACAACCAAAAGCCAAAACATGTTAACCATTCAGGTAGAGGATTTCTTTATCCTGAAGCGCAATTGAGGGACAGCTCACACAAGACTGTTTTTTTTAATTTTGAATGTTCCATGCTTCGATTATTTTCCGAGTCTTCTTATCGTGATGCCGTGAAATAATGCTTGTGAGGCTGAACTGAGGCGCGCAGCCGCACTTCTGACAGTGCTGAGAAATGTGCCAAAAACTATCACAACGTAGGTTGGCCGCATGTTCCCTTAATCGCATGTTTAGGTCCGCCGCTAAGACAAAGTGTGATGGTCGATCACCACTTTCAAAGGTCTGCCGTACAGGCAAGGGCGAAACTTTGGCATGGCCCGGATGTCAAAGGCATTCTTTCTGCTCATTGAATAGTTGACTTAGGCTTTTGATAGTGACTGGCCGTCCCCCTCTATACATGCACAGCGCCGAATCCTAAACTGCTTGCATCAGTGTGAATTTATTTCGTTTTCGGCATCTTTATCGAAGTGGACCTAGATGGGTGGCCACTGTCAGTGCCATTTCAGTTCTTGGAAAGCTTTGACCTCAGGCGTTTCCCACTTAAAATCGACGTCTCAATTGGTTAGATAAGTCAGTCTCTCGGTGCAGTTGCAAAAATCCTTGACAAAGTACTTGTCAAATGTGCAGCGACAAGAATTCTGCGCACTGCCTTCTTGTCGGCGAGCTGAGGGAAGTTGTTGACGGCAGTAGTCTACTGTGGACCAGGCTGAACACCGGATTTACTAATAGCGTGGCTGAGGAACAGGGGTTCTTTGTACGCGAAGCGGCACTTTTCAGGCTTGAGAGATTCCTTGACTGGATTGCATGAAGTACTGCTTCAAGCCGTCAAGGTGTTCATAAAAGTTTGCGTCGAAGACGACCACATGTCCGACTTCAATCCGAAATTCCGATTGATATGCGCCCGCTGCTGTGACAGCAGGAAATAGTGATGTTAGTAACCACTTCGTATACTTTCGCACCGATAAATGAGCTACACATGTTTTTGCTTTATAAGTGAAGTCAGCTGTTACTCAACCATACGTACTCGGCCTTTTGGCTAAGATCAAAGTACTGTGCCAAAAGCCTGAAGAATTTAAGAACAGCTCTTGGAAACAGTGCGAAATAGTCATGAACATATCGAAGTCAAAGCGTCGGGAAACAAATATAAATTAGGTACAAACGTCAGCCCGCACTGCGCAATGGCAAATTGATAAGATGACATTGGAAGGCACATTCTGCGGATGGTGAGCCCCTTTTTTTTCCGGCGGTCCCATCTACCACTTGCCTTTACTTGCGCAACGTCTGCATGCAGACGCCATGGAGATGCCAAGTAGGTTGCTCGTCCGCGAGATATCAGTTCATGATCCCGTGTCACCACTCTGCTTCGGAAGAACTTGTCTCCGCTCCTCCATGTGGGAGGCGTCTCAAATAGTCCTTAAGTCAATACCTTGTGAGTACAAATTTTCGCACCCAGCAGAAAGACTGAAATGTATTATGTATTGCCCGCGGGGCATTTAGGTGGAATGGAATTGCAAAGACAAAAATGAAGATAAAATGATACAGCCCTTTTGTCACGCGTTCAGTGCCTGTATATTTGCCGCTACACACAGATATATATATATATATATATATATATATATATATATATATATAGCTGAAGGAGTGGTTGCCTTTGGTTGCCGTATAAGTATAGGTACGAGAGGTGGCATTTCAAGAAAACTTCATTTATTACGTCGCCGTTTCGGTCAGAGCCTGGCCTCTGACGGAAACGTTGAGGTAATAAGTAGTTTTCTTGAAATGCAACCACTCATACTTATACATATATATATACATATATATATATATATATATATATATATATATATATATATATAGAGAGAGAGAGAGAGAGAGAGAAATTACTTTTTAAGGGGTCGTTTTTTCAGACACACCACTAATGATAACTAACAGACAGAAATGCCAAGGAAAGTATAGGGAATATTATTTGTAGTATTTAGGATACAAACATGAAGAAAGGTAAGGGCTGTTTGCTAATATTGAAATATGTGCAGTGCCATCTGTTATTCTTCGCGAAGGTACTGAAGTTACTATTGTGACTCACTAGTCGTCGTCTTCTCGGGGAATGCAAACGATAATGTCTGCGATAATCGTTGCTCGCGCCTGTTGCGAAGGGCGAACTGTAATTCAATTTTAACGCGATAGCGTTAGAAAGCTCGTTACGCCGAAATTGTGGCGTCGGTGTCGCCGTCGTTGGTTGTGAGCGAAAAATCATCATCTTGTTGATAACCGAAAAATCGAGATAGATTTCTAGCAGATGCTTAGGAAAAAGAACACTATATGAATGTCACGTAGTGAAAGGAGTCTCCTTAACGCATATAATATTGCGTGAGACATGCGTAGAATCGCACAAAGCGTGTTAACATGTGAATTCCGCAACGAGTGGGTAATTTAAAGGCCCTCGTTGTGTTCTACTCTTGAAGGCTAAGGTCAAGCGTCCTCCAAGTTTTTTGCTTGCAAAATGATCATCAGCTTCTCAGATTTATGCGCAATGGTGCCTACTTTATGGATATGAAGTCATGAGTCATGGCCATATATACCAAGGGGTGAGATAAGGAAGTGATGGTGAGGAGAAGATAAAAGTCACAATTGCGCCGCGACAGTGAAGCAAATAATGCGATAGCAACATATTGTAATATAACACAAAAACAGAAAGCAGCTCGAAATTTCCAACGTTTTGCTCCGACGCAAAGTACGCACGAAAGCACACACACGGGACGAGCTCGAACTATCAAGTGTCACAACTCCACACTTCAAGCGCGCTGCTGAAACATAAAGAAGGACGCAGGAAACGAACACGCAGCTATAGAAAGGACGAGCGCGAACAACTTCCACGGTTTTTTCTTCTTTCTGTTTGAACAGCGCGCTCCTTTCGCTAACACGGCCACTGTAGCGAGCGAAGTGACCTTCGTACGCTCTGTAACCAGCGCAGATATCGCGGTGACAACAAAAGAAAGACAAACTACCCCCTTACGAGATAAGCGCGCGTGGGCGACCACGACCTCTAGGGCAAACTTCACCTTTCGAGGTAGTAGGCGGGCGCGCATCGCAACGAACGGGGGACGACCTTTAGAGCGCGTCCCTAGCACTCTTCCGCCATCTCACTGGTGACCAAGAAAACACGCATGGTGTGTATAAATAGCTCACCATTATTATGCTGAGCGAAGTACGGTTTTTGGGCGAGACGTGTAACGCCACGCGCAGTACAGCGAAGGGTCGCCCGTTCTAATCCGCGCTCCGGCAAGTATGTTTTGGAATTATTTTCGTTCATGGCTGTAAGATGTAGATACATCTACATGATGGCGGCGCCAAAAACCGCCGAGAGTGTCCATATAATACCTATCGCAATACCAGGGGTAGGGGAGAGGGTAAAGGTTATCATAATCATGTATGTGATTATGAAGGCCAAATCATATACGGTTTAACCGGGTAATAGCAAGGGGTGGGAAGAGCAAGTCAGAGTGTTGAGGAGTGATGTGAGAGTAGAGGATAGAAGGAGGAAGGGCGAGCATAGAGCATAGCATAGCCATGCATGGCCTTAGGTAAGCAAAACCATGTACACATATACATGTATATCAAGGGGGCAGGAAAGGGAAGCGGGGATTAAGAGAACTGATGTCAAGGTGTGGAGGATGGAAAAGAAGGCACGAAGGAGGTGAAGCATAGCATATGCTTGTATGACGTGACGCCGGTAGAATCACGTATAGTACAGCCGTGTATAGCAAGGGGGTAGGAAATAAAACTTACGGTGAGGAGGAGAGCGAGGATGAGGGGAAAGGTAAAGCATAGCATAGTCATGTATGGCCTTAGGCAAGCAGAATCATGTTTAGTAGAGCAACCTATAGCATAGCCAAGTATATAAAGGTGATTCTGTTCAGAAATAAGAAGAGGACCAAGTATAGGAATGGGGAGGGAAAGGAAAATGGGGGTGAGGAGGAAGGCCAGGAGGAGGCGTTCGTGCTGTCATCGTATGCTCCCATCTAACGTCATCGCTGGGCATCACGCAGGCAAAACCATATATATCATAGACAGTTATAAGAAAGGTGTGGGAAAAGGAACTGAGGGTGATGAGGAGGGGAGACGGAAGATCATAGCATAGTACTAAAAAACTTTGAGCGCAAATAAACGACGTAGGACCAAGAACGTGTAGGACCCTGCTCCTAAAGCTAAAGAAAAAAAGCAGGAATATGGCGGTTGCTCCGTGTATACATAAGACATCGCACGGACTAAAAAATGTTGGGAAGAGGTGCGGGGGGAGCGTAATTTTTTCTGCACCGCAGAAATTTGGGCGCATCTGCCCCATCGTGCTCAGAAGGGCGCAGGGTTTGTAGTGACAAGTGGAAAATGCATTCAAAAGCACGTGAATGCCTATGTAAGATGCCGTTTAGGTATGGTCTACCAAATCTTTTTCATGTGATTGAGTGTACATCGGAGTGACCAGTAGATGTATCAACACCCGCCTTCGAGAACACAAAAATTCATTAATGGCACGCCTTTATCTTATCTTGCCTCCGACTGTCAAACATGTAAATGTAAACGTTTGTTCGAAAGCACTATTATTTTGTTTCGTCACCCTCAGCCGACCACGCGAGGAATGTCGAAGGCGTATCACATCACAAAGAACGCGCCGATATATGTTATGTTAGCCAACCATTCCTAACTTTACGTGACAAAGAAAGTTTTATCAACAGACACTGAACACGTGCCTTGGGTTGTAGGCCTGTAACTCCTTGTGACATGCGCGATCTGATGTATGCATATATATACGACGTTCTTTCGTGTATAAAAATCAGTTGTGAGTAAGCGCTTGTGGTGTGTGTATCTTTCTTGATCCTATGACGTTTATTTGCGCTCAAAGTTGTTTTAGTCATAAGATACCAACTAGCCCACCTAGCCATATAGTATCATAGCAGAGCCTTTGTAGTATAGTATAGCAATTGGACAAAAATGTAAAATGAGGGTGAGGAATGGTGCGAGAGAGAGGAGGAAGGAAAATAGAAGTGGGAGGGTGGCAATGCATCACAGATCACAAATGAAGGTTTCCGTTTCCGCCATAGAGGCGTTGCAGGCTGCACCGTGAACGTGAGGGTCACTGAAGGAACGCAGATCCTTCATCGACGCTCACAGGCTGCGCTCTTCCAGTGTACTTCTACTCCGACGTATCGTCCCAATAGTAGTTTTAGTTCACATAATAATGGCTTACCGACTAGCCCCTTAACATACGCTCCTTGGGTACGTCGCTGAAGGACGTACGAATGACAGCTCCGCCCTTCCCGGAAGACTCACGATGAGTGCAACTGCATATTTTTTTCCTTTCTTAAAACAGGAAACAAACCTCGTGTGTGAAACTCTGTTGAGGAGAGATGTCGTTTACGTACAATCCATATGATGCTTGGCCTCTTCCTGTCTTGGCGAAGTTTGTTGAAGTTCGTGAGTACAAAGGATTTCATATAATATTGCCACGCCCACTTCTTGTCTTGTTTTGATGTATTCGGGTTTGACCGGCAGGGACGGTTATCAACGCTCGACGCTGTCCGCGAAGTAGTGTTCTAGAAGCGTCGCGATTGTAGTAGATCGGTTTGTTAAGATTGCGCCCCGCACGCGAATGTTCCAGCTTTGTCTAGAGATAACGCCGCCACCAGCGATATTGCTGGAAAGTTCGATAGCGCCTGTATAAAAGCCGACGCGCGTGACCGCTTGTCAGTTGATCGACGGACGACGCCCTGTTCGCCGCTATCATTGTACAGCGTGTATTGCTGTAGTTCTAGTTCTCATTTTCCCGGCCACAAGTTCGGCCCAAATAAACAGTTTCATTCTGCAAACGCCGACTGCTGTCTTCGTCGACGTCACGACCACGTGACATCTGGTGGAGGTGCTGCTTCATGATCCGGACGCCACCGCGGAGCGCTGACCCAAGCCCAAGCCGCGAAGAAGACGACTCTAAGGTCAACCCGGATCCTCGAACCAGCCGCCGGCAGAAGGGACTACAACCAGAGTACGGGCTCCTTCCCGAAAACGCCAGGCAGCCGAAGACCGTCACATCTACCGCCGAGACGATGACAGACCAACTGCCACCTACAACGGTAGTAATGCAACAGCCAAGGGAGCCACCAACTTTCCGTGGATCGTCTTTTGAAGACCCGGAGAGCTGGCTGGAGACGTACGAGCGAGTCGCCGCCTTCAACCACTGGGACACTGAAGAGAAGCTGCGCCACGTCTACTTCTACTTAGAAGACGCCGCGAAGACGTGGTTCGAGAACCATGAATCGAGCCTTCAATCCTGGGACCTCTTTCGGACGACGTTCCTCAATGCCTTCGCGAGCATCGTCCGCAAGGAAAAGGCCGCTGCTTTGCTGGAGACCCGGGTGCAGCTGCCAAACGAAAACGTCACCATCTTCACGGAAGAGATGACTCGACTTTTCCGTCAGGCCGACGCTGCGATGGCGGAAGACAAAAAAGTTCGTCTGCTCATGCGGGGTGTCAAACAAGAACTTTTCGTGGGACTTGTCCGCAACCCGCCCACGACGGTCGCCGAATTCCTCACCGAGGCTACGACTATTGAAAAGACATTGGACATGCGGACGAAACAGTACAACCGCTCTCCGCTGTCTGCAACCTATTCCGAAGTGCACTCACTAGCCACCGACGACTTGCGCGAAACCATCCGAGCGATCGTGCGGGAGGAGTTGCGCAAGCTGTTACCTTCGCCGCAGCCTCAAGTGGATTCCATCGCAGACATTGTCCGCGAGGAAATCAAAGAGTCACTGGGTGTTCCTCAGCCGGCACCGCCGCAGCTTCAAGCAATGAGTTATGCTGCTGCAGCCCGACGCAACGCCCCCCCTCCTCGCCCGCGTCATGACGCCGCGCCGCCCCAGCAGTTCCGCCGCCAGGCACCACCGCCGCCACCACCGCCGCCATACCGCCCGCCAACCGGCCAGCGATACACGCCGAGGAAGACCGACGTTTGGCGCGCCCCCGACCATCGTCCACTCTGCTACCACTGCGGAGAAGCTGGCCACACCTACCGCCGCTGCCAGTATCGACGGATGGGACTGCGTGGGTTCGCCATCGACGCGCCGCGTCCACAGCAGGGTGAACGACCACGTGACATCGCCGACTATCTGGCAGGAGCGCATTGGACCCCCCGAGGACCTTCCCGATCGCCGTCGCCAGGCCGCTACGCCTCTCCCCAACGCCGCCAGTACACTGGCCCGTTCCGGGGCCGGTCGCCTAGCCCGTATCCGGAAAACTAAGGGCAGCAACCGATGGAGGTGCGGTTGCTGTACGACGAAACATCGAAGATCCTCCGCCGCCGACGACGACGCCACGACGAAACCTTGAAGACCCGACGCGAACCAGACAGAGCCCTGACGACGAAGCCTCGCGGACCGAAGTGGACCTGACAACGCAACGGGGAAGCAGCGGAACAAACCGACGTAGCCGTGACCCGACGCCACGACCTAACTGCAATGCAAGACGACGAACTAGCGACCTCGACGTCCTTATCGACTGCCACAACGTCACAGCTCTCGTCGACACCGGAGCCGACTATTCTGTAATCAGTGGACCGTTCGCCGCGAAGCTGAAGAAGGTTAAGACCGCTTGGGAAGGCCCCGAAATCCGCACCGCTGGAGGCCATCTGATAACGCCGATTGGTGTCTGCACGGCGAGAGTCACCATCAATAACCGGACTTATCCTGCGAGCTTTGTAATCCTACAAAACTGCTCCAGGCATGCAATACTTGGAATGGACTTCCTAAGTGAACACGGCGCCGTCATCGACCTGAGGTCCGAGTCGGTAACACTAACCTCAGATAAAGCGCTCCCGCCCCGCGTGACGCCAGGGAACCATGCATTGAATGTGATAGAAGAGCAGGTGACCATTCCGCCGCGTTCCAGCGTCATTATTTCCGTCGGCACCGAAAAAGCTGAAGACATCGAAGGTGTCATCGAGAGCGATCAGCGTTTGCTGCTAGATCGTGACATTTGCGTCGCAAGGGGCATTGCTCGGTTGCATGAAGGAAAAGGAAGCGTGATGCTAACGAACTTCAGCCAGGAATACAGACACCTGAGCAGGGGCACGACGATTGCATACATCGAAGAAATCTCGGCCGTCAGCGATGCGTTTGCATTTTCGGATTCTGACGAAGCTACGACGACGATCCCTGAGCCACCCTTCGACGTAAACCCAAGTCTTCCCGCTCGCCAACAGCAACAGCTTCGACGCCTTCTGCAGGAATACAGGGACTGTTTCTCGTCGTCATCGCGGGTCCGACAAACGCCCCTTGCTAAGCACCGCATCATAACAGAAGAAAATGCTCGACCACTCCGTCAGAGTCCCTACCGGGTTTCGACGCGGGAACGGGAGGCCGTTAAGAAACAAGTCGATGAAATGCTACACGACGACATCATCCAGCCGTCCAACAGCCCGTGGGCGTCTCCCGTGGTGTTAGTGAAGAAGAAGGATGGGACCCTACGTTTCTGCGTCGATTATCGTCGCCTGAACAAAATCACAAAGAAGGACGTGTACCCTCTCCCACGGATAGACGACACCCTGGATCGACTCCACAACGCGAATTACTTTTCGTCGATGGACCTCAAGACCGGCTACTGGCAAATTGAAGTCGACGAGAGAGACCGAGAAAAGACCGCCTTTATAACACCGGACGGCCTGTTCGAGTTCAAGGTCATGCCTTTTGGTCTTTGCTCGGCACCTGCGACTTTCCAACGAGTCATGGATACTGTATTAGCTGGCTTGAAGTGGCAGACTTGCCTTGTTTACTTGGACGACGTCGTTGTGTATTCCTCGAACTTCGACGAACACCTCCAGCGACTTCAATCCGTACTTCAAGCAATCAAGAACTCCGGGCTCACCCTGAAGCCAGAAAAGTGCCGCTTCGCGTACGAGGAGCTCTTGTTTTTGGGTCACGTGATCAGCAAGACTGGAGTGCTCCCAGACCCGCAGAAAACAGCTGCCATCGCCGCTTTCCCGCCACCCACCGACAAGAAGGCCGTGCGCCGATTTCTCGGCTTGTGCGCCTATTACAGACGCTTTGTCAAAGACTTTTCACGTATCGCCGAGCCACTAACGCAGCTCACGAAGACCGACGTCGAATTCAGGTGGCAAACAGCGCAAGTCGACGCATTTCATGAACTGAAACGACGCCTGCAGACACCTCCGATACTTGCGCATTTCGACGAATACGCCGATACGGAGATTCACACCGATGCAAGCAGCATAGGACTCGGCGCCGTCCTTGTGCAGCGGACGGGCGGACTGGAAAGGGTTATCAGTTATGCTAGCCGGTCGCTGTCTAAAGCAGAGGTGAACTATTCCACAACAGAAAAGGAGTGCCTCGCCATCATCTGGGCTACGTCAAAGTTTCGCCCCTACCTCTACGGCAGGCCCTTCAAAGTTGTGAGCGACCATCACGCCTTGTGTTGGCTAGCTAACTTGAAGGACCCTTCAGGTCGCCTCGCACGGTGGAGCCTAAGACTTCAAGAATTTGACGTTACTGTCGTGTACAAGTCCGGAAGGAAACACTCCGACGCCGACTGCTTGTCTCGTGCCCCCGTCGAACCACCAACGCCCGACGACCAGGATGATGACAGCTTCTTGGGAGCCATAAGTACCGAAGACTTCGCCGAACGACAGCGAGCCGACCCGGAACTGAAGGGTCTAGTGGAATACCTGGAGGGTAGGACCATCGTTGTCCCAAAAGTATTCAGGCGAGGATTGGCATCATTTTCCATGAAAAACAACGTCCTCGTAAAGAAGAACTTCACTCCGGCCCGAGCCAGCTACCTTATCGTTGTACCTTCGGGACTGCGACCAGAAATTTTGCATGCCCTGCACGACGACCCAACGGCTGGACACCTCGGACTTTCCCGAACGCTCGCACGAGTACAAGAAAAGTACTACTGGCCGCGCCTTGCCGCCGACGTCACTCGCTACGTAAGGACGTGCCGAGACTGTCAGCGACGGAAGACACCGCCCACAAGACCAGCAGGCTTCCTTCAGCCGATCGAGCCTCCTCGGCGACCATTCCAGCAGATCGGGATGGACCTCCTGGGGCCGTTCCCAACGTCGACTTGCGGAAATAAATGGATCGTCGTGGCTACCGACTACCTCACCCGCTACGCCGAAACAAAAGCCCTGCCCAAAGGCAGTGCCGCTGAGGTAGCCAAGTTCTTCGTTGAGAACATCGTCCTTCGACACGGCGCCCCAGAGGTTCTCATCACCGACAGAGGTACGGCGTTCACGGCTGACATGACTCAGGCGATCTTGGAATACAGCCACACAAGGCACCGCCGCACCACCGCGTACCACCCACAGACCAACGGCCTCACCGAGCGTCTAAATAAGACCATCGCCGACATGCTGGCCATGTACGTCGACGTCGAACACAAGACGTGGGACGCCATCCTTCCGTACGTGACCTTCGCGTACAACACGGCCGTACAGGAAACGACGCAGATGACGCCATACAAGTTGGTCTACGGACGGAGCCCGGCAACGACGCTCGACGCCATGCTACCAAACGTGACCGACGAGGAAAACATCGACGTGACCACCTACCTACAGCGCGCCGAAGAAGCACGACAGCTCGCCCGCTTACGGATCAAGAACCAGCAGACGACTGACAGCCGCCGCTACAACCTTCGCCGACGCCACATGGAATACCAACCCGGTGACCGTGTATGGGTATGGACGCCAATACGCCGACGAGGACTTAGTGAGAAGCTTCTTCGACGATACTTCGGACCGTACAGGGTACTTCGACGCCTCGGCGCACTCGACTATGAGGTTGTCCCTGACGGCATTACGAACTCTCAGCGGCGCCGTGCGCGACCTGAAGTCGTCCATGTCGTGCGCCTTAAGCCGTTTTTTGCGCGTTAGCGAGCCTGGGGACTCTATTTTTTTTTTCCTTTGTTATTGTAATTTATTTGTGTATGCACTTGTTTTTTTTCTCTTCTATGTTCGTTCACAAGCATCGGGACGATGCTTTTCAGAGGGGGGCAATGCCACGCCCACTTCTTGTCTTGTTTTGATGTATTCGGGTTTGACCGGCAGGGACGGTTATCAACGCTCGACGCTGTCCGCGAAGTAGTGTTCTAGAAGCGTCGCGATTGTAGTAGATCGGTTTGTTAAGATTGCGCCCCGCACGCGAATGTTCCAGCTTTGTCTAGAGATAACGCCGCCACCAGCGATATTGCTGGAAAGTTCGATAGCGCCTGTATAAAAGCCGACGCGCGTGACCGCTTGTCAGTTGATCGACGGACGACGCCCTGTTCGCCGCTATCATTGTACAGCGTGTATTGCTGTAGTTCTAGTTCTCATTTTCCCGGCCACAAGTTCGGCCCAAATAAACAGTTTCATTCTGCAAACGCCGACTGCTGTCTTCGTCGACGTCACGACCACGTGACAATATACACGGTGAGTGTTTGTCTTTTCCGTGCCTGCAATTAATGACTTTCTAAAACCTTATTTGAAGAACAACACAAATATGTCGTATGACATTATAAATAACGGTCTTTCAAGTGTTCATATCAGACAACTCTACGACTCACTTTTGTGCGTGGGGCGGGCGCACATAAATTGATTTGCCACTGTGCTGCAGTAAAATATGCGAACTGCTGTCGCGCTCTCTACCTAAACTGGAAATCGCTGCAGAAGAATGAAAGTGAAAATGAGCCCTTATCAACGAGATTCTGTCTTGCTAGTATCGTACATTAAGCTCAGTTCTGTCTTCCAGGTAGTTACAGAACAGTGACATCACATGCTCAAGAAAAGAAGGGCTACAATGTGCAGCTAGAAGAGTAGGGCATGCGGCCGAAATCTTGGTATACCTTGTTCAGACAAAATCACATTAGCGGGAACATCAATTTTGCCAGCACTTTATATGGTGACACCCAGATTTAAAACGGTGGGCTCCAATACATTCAATCACCGGAACGGAGAAGGCAGCACGAGCGCTCTCATTTGTAGTCTCTATTTTAGAGATTGTCTTCAGAAGCTGTCTTCAAGGTGTCTTGAAACGTTTCTTTCTTCACCCAGCTTCTTTAACATTGTAGTGCGTGGTAATAAACGTCAAAGAGTACGGGGGGGAGGCTATAAATCTAGCTTTATGAATGAGCAATGTCGTTTCTCCTTCCCTACTGCTTGGTTTCCCTCCTTTTATTCTCGCTTTCCCGTGAAAAATTAATAGCATCGGGGGAATCAACAATTAGAAACGTAGTTTCAGGGAACTTGTGTAACGCGGTGCAATCGCCACATCATAGCAACGTAATGAGGCATCATAGTTAGAGAGAAAAAAATAACGTTTTCAGATGTGGAAGACCTACACACCGGCCGACATGTCCAACCATATGAGTATCGCTGCGCAATTTACAGATATATGCCAGTAGGCTGGCTTAAAGATGTCCGCTCCGCAGCGAATTTATTATCGCTTTGCGATTACTTTCCGAAGTGGTATTCATAAAAAAGAAATTGTTCCTCTTTGGTAATGCATGAAGATTGTTACTTGTATATTGAGGTTTTATATATATATATATATATATATATACATGGGTCATTCCATGCCAAATCACCCAGTGTTTTTCCGACCATCACAAATATGGCTGAAAAAATTTCCACGTTTTTCTTGAAGTTCAAAACTCGTTCTGCTCGTTTATTTCTGTTGCCAAAATTTTTCCCGCCTGTTTGTGAGAGTCTGTAGTTCTGCGCCGACTGAGCTAAAGGGCATCAAACAACAATTTTTTTCAAAGGGCGTTTATAGGATGCACTCAATAAAATGGTATTTCCGGCAAGCTAATGAAGTGATATAACTGTAAAAATAATGACTTATTTATGTATATTGATTCTTCGACGACTTTTCGCACGAGCAAAATTGAATAAAGTTGCAAAGTTTGATATTTTTTTCTAGGAACAAGGCAAACTCAAAGGGTAGAAATTAATTATATACTGGAAGCCTGTTCGACATTCTACAAAAGCAAAATAATTTAGTTGCTGAAGGTGTAGCAAATCGTCTGAAAAAAAATTGCGAATTTCACTTTTTTTGAGAAAAGCTTTGTATTCATCGTAAAAAATCTTGCCTTGGTGGTCGGACTAAAAATATGCACTGTACTTCATTTGAAAGCTCTATGTATTAGCTGAACATAGACAAAGTTACAAAAGGGTATTGTTTTTTTAACTCGAGAAATATTTTTTTGAAATTTTGTATCTCCACCAGCTTTTCGCCGACGTAACTCAAGCGGCATGAAGCACTCGCAACGGCAATCTGCAGCCCATGCCCACTGACCTGGGATGCAGACGTCAAGCATGGTGCTGTCTATAAAGCAATCCCATTTCCTTTTCCATTACTTTATAGACAGCTGCATGTTTGACGTCTGCATCCCAGGTCAGTGGGCATGGGCTGCAGATTGCCGTTGCGAATGCTTCATGCCACTTGAGTTACGTCGGCGAAAAGCTGGTGGAGATACAAAATTTCAAAAAAATATTTTTCAAGTTAAAAAAATAATACCCTTTTGTAACTTTGTCTATGTTCAGCTAATACATAGAGCTTTCAAATGAAGTATCGTGCATATTTTTAGTCCGACCACCAAGGCAAGATTTTTTACGATGAATACAGAGCTTTTCTCAAAAAAAGTGAAATTCGCAATTTTTTTTCAGACGATTTGCTACACCTTCAGCAACTAAATTATTTTGCTTTTGTAGAATGTCGAACAGGCTTCCAGTATATAATTAATTTCTACCCTTTGAGTTTGCCTTGTTCCTAGCAAAAATATCAAACTTTGCAACTTTATTCAATTTTGCTCGTGCGAAAAGCCCTCGAAGAGTCAATATACATAAATAAGTCATTATTTTTACAGTTACATCACTTCATTAGCTTGCCGGAAATACCATTTTATTGAGTGCATCCTATAAACGCCCTTTGAAAAAAATTGTTGTTTGATGCCCTTTAGCTCAGTCGGCGCAGAACTACAGACTCTCACAAACAGGCGGGAAAATTTTTGGCAACAGAAATAAACGAGCAGAACGAGTTTTGAACTTCAAGAAAAACGTGGAAATTTTTTCAGCCATATTTGTGATGGTCGGAAAAACGCTGGGCGATTTGGCATGGAATGACCCATATATATATATATATATATATTGCATAGGATATAACGCATTATCTATCAGTCTGGCGTAGTTGCAAAAAAGACTACTGTTGCGTGCGGCATGGCTTTCCAAGGTAAGCCCCATGCAAAGCCATTTGGGTTGCTGGCACATGACTGAATTTTACAAAAACGGTAACAATCGTCGTTTCGTGTCGCTGCCGTCACCAGCCACGGTTGTCTAGTGCCAATCGTGCTCGACTGCTGACCGCAAGGTCGCGGGATCAAATCCAGGTCGCGGCGGCCACATTTTCGATGGAGGCAAGAATGCTTGAGGCCCGTGTACATAGATTTAGGTGCACGTTAAAGAACCCTAGGTGGTCGAAATATCTGGAGCCTTTCACTATGGCATCTCTCATTATCGTATCATGGGTTTTGGGCCTTAGACTTCGACAATTATTATTATGTCGTTGCCATCGGAAGAGAACGTAGATTGTCTGTTCAGCGCAAACAATAATTACCGCGTTTCCAGCGTTCACACTTCCAAAACGATATCAGTACAGCGCCCAGCATAATATGTGTGATAGAGCACCGTTACGACTTGCCACTGAGCGCAGTCGTCAGGATATTTGCGTGTTGAGCTATACATATCACACATAGGGCGGCATATAATATGATTTTTGCATTTTGTAATAAGTGTTCATATCACGATATCCTCAGCCGTAGTGTGAATGTCCGGACAAGCAAGCAAGCCTAGCAGTTTAAACGCATCAACGTTACCTTCATGCAGTTTCGTTTCAAAATATGACATCCACCTATGTGCATAGCTATTGCCGTAACAATGAGAGTCGCAGCCATCTATACCGTCTGATACTAACGGAAAATATTGGGGCCATGTCTCGGGGACTGAAAAGCAAGGCTGTTAAAAGTTACAAGTAACGCGTTTTGTTCGATAGACACAGGCGCACTCAGATGATATTGCCGCGAGTCTTATATTTCATGAGTGAAAGCTTCACCCACAAAGACTGTAGGCAATGCGCTGCGCAGGCCTCGCCGTGATGTGTAGGAAGCTTCGCGATTGTTTTGGAACAATCTGTTAAGTTTGCGCGCCGCACGAGAATGTTCCAGCTTTGTCGAGAGATAACGCCGCCACCAGCGATATCGCTGGAAAGTTCGATAGCACCTGTATAAAAACCGACGCACTTGACCGCTTGTCAGTTGATCGACGGACGACGCCCTGTTCGCCGCTATCATTGTACAGCGTGTATTGCTGTAGTTCTAGTTCTCATTTTCCCGGCCACAAGTTCGGCCAAATAAACAGTTTCATTCTGCAAACGCCGACTGCTGTCTTCGTCGACGTCACGACCACGTGACATCTGGTGGAGGTGCTGCTTCATGATCCGGACGCCACCGCGGAGCGCTGACCCAAGCCCAAGCCGCGAAGAAGACGACTCTAAGGACAACCCGGAGCCTCGAACCAGCCGCCGGCAGAAAGGACTACCCCCCGAATACGAACCCCTACCGGACAAGACCAGGATCACAGCGAAGACAACAGCCACAATGACTTCCGCTGGGGCGCCTACAACGGTCGTCATGCACCAACCGAGGGAGCCGCCGACATTCCGCGGATCACCATGCGAGGATCCAGAAAGCTGGCTGGAGGCATACGACCGGGTCTCCACGTTCAACAACTGGGACTGTGACGAGAAGCTACGCCATGTCTACTTCGTCCTTGAAGATGACGCAAGGACCTGGTTCGAGAATCGAGAGTCCACGCTAACATCATGGGACCTCTTCCGCACCGGATTTCTCAACACCTTCACGAGCGTCATCCGGAAAGAAAGGGATGAAACCCTTCTCGAGACCCGTGTACAGCTCCCCAATGAGAACGTCGGACTGTACACCGAAGAAATGACTCGCCTATTCCGCCATGCCGATCCAGCCATGTCCGAAGAAAAGAAAGTTCGCTTCCTGATGCGGGGAGTGAAGGAAGAACTCTTCGCCGGACTTGTGCGCAACCCGCCGAAGACGGTCTCGGAATTCCTTTCGGAGGCCACCACAATCGAAAAGGCACTAGAAATCCGCACTAGGCAGTACAACCGCCGCATTCCTACGACGAGCTACGGGGAGTTTCAGGCGCTGCAGTCTGATGACCTGGGTGACACCATCAGAGCGATTGTGCGGGAGGAGCTGCGCAAACTGTTACCTTCGCCGCAGCATCAAGCGGATTCAATCGCCGACGTTGTCCGCGAGGAAGTCCGGCAATCGCTTGGAATTCCCGAAGCACCGCAGGCTCAGCCGGAAGCCATGCATGAGCTATGCTGCTGCAGCCCGGCGCAACGCCTCCCCTCCTCGCCCACGTCAATACGCCGCGCCGCCGCAGCAGTTCCGCCGCCAGGCACCGCCGCCACCACCACCGACGCCATACCGCCCGCCGACAGGACAACGCTGCGCCCCCCGAAAGACCGACGTTTGGCGTGCCCCTGACAACCGACCGCTCTGCTATCACTGCAGGGAAGCCGGCCACACATACCGCCGATGCCAGTATCGACAGATGGGGCTACGCGGATTCGCCGTCAACGCGCCGCGCCCGCAGCCAGGCGAACGGCCTCGCGACATCGACGACTACCTCACCGGAACACAGTGGGAAGAACGACGACCTTCCCGCTCGCCGTCGCGCGGCCGCTACATGTCACCGCACCCCCGGCAGTACACTGGCCCAAAGCGGGGCCGGTCGCCTAGCCCGTATCCGGGAAACTAAGGGCAGCAACCGATGGAGGTGCGGTTGCTGTACGACGAACTGCCGAAGATCCTCCGCGGCCGCCGACAACGACAACGCGACGAGACCTTCAGAACACGATGCAAACCGGACGGAGCCCTCACGACGAAACTTCGCGGCCCGAAGAAAACCTGACGACGCAACGTCGAAACAGCGGGACAAATCGACGAAGCCGTGATCCGACGCCACGACCTAACCGCAACGCAAGACGACGAACAAGCGACCTCGATGTTCTTATCGACGGCCACAGCGTCACAGCTCTCGTCGACACCGGTGCCGACTATTCCGTCGTCAATGGGCCATTCGCCACCAAGCTGAAGAAAGTAAAGACCGCTTGGAGTGGACCAGAAATCCGGACAGCTGGAGGCCACCTGATAACGCCGATTGGTGTCTGCACGGCGAGAGTCACCATCAATAAACGCACTTATCCTGCGAGCTTTGTAATCCTACAAAACTGCTCCAGGGATGTGATACTCGGAATGGACTTCCTAAGTGACCACGGCGCCGTAATCGACCTGAGGTCTGAGTCGATAACACTAACCTCAGACAAAGCGCTCCCGCCCCACGCGACGCCAGGGAACAATGCACTGAATGTGACAGAAGAGCAGGTGACCGTTCCGCCGCGCTCCAGCGTCATTATTTCCGTCGGCACCGAAAAACCTGCGAACCTTGAATGCGTAATCGACGGCGATCAGCAACTACTCCTGAATCGTCAAATTTGCGTCGCAAGAGGTATCGCCGAGCTGCATGACGGTAAAGCAAAGGTACTGCTGACAAACTTCAGCCACGAATATAGGCACCTCAACATGGGTACGACGGTTGCCTACATCGACGAATGTGTAGCCGCCAGCGATGCTTTCGCCCTCTTCGATGCTGTCGAACCTGCTTCGACGAATAGAGGTCCCGTACGGAATTTTGACGTCAACCCGAGCCTTCCGAAGGTCAAGCAAGACAAGCTCAAATCCCTGCTCCTGAAATACAAGGACTGTTTCTCGTCGTCATCGCGGGTCCGACAAACGCCCCTGGCTAAGCACCGCATTATAGCAGAAGAAAATGCTCGACCACTCCGTCAGAGTCCCTACCGAGTTTCGACGCGAGAACGCGAGGCCGTGAAGAAACAGGTCGACGAAATGCTGCGCGACGACATCATCCAGCCGTCGAAGAGTCCGTGGGCATGCCCGGTGGTGCTATTGAAGAAGAAGGATGGGACTCTACGTTTTTGCGTCGATTATTGTCGCCTGAACAAAGTCACGAAGAAGGACGTGTATCCCCTTCCCCGGATAGACGACACCCTGGATCGATTACACAACGCAAAGTACTTTTCGTCGATGGACCTCAAGACCGGTTACTGGCAAATAGAAGTCGACGAGAGAGACCGAGAAAAGACTGCCTTTATAACGCCAGACGGCCTGTTTGAGTTCAAGGTCATGCCTTTTGGTCTTTGCTCGGCACCTGCGACTTTTCAACGGGTTATGGATACAGTACTGGCCGGCTTGAAGTGGCAGACGTGCCTCGTGTACTTGGACGACGTCGTAGTGTTTTCCCTCAAACTTCGACGAACACCTTCGGCGCCTTGAAGCTGTACTTCAAGCAATCAAGACCTCCGGACTCACTTTGAAGCCTGAAAAGTGCCGCTTCACGTACGAGGAGCTCTTGTTCTTGGGTCATGTGATCAGCAAGGATGGTGTTCGCCCGGACCCGCGGAAAACAGCTGCCATCGCTGACTTCCCGACGCCCACCGACAAAAAGGCCGTACGCCGTTTTCTCGGCTTGTGCGCCTATTACAGACGTCTCGTCAAAGAATTTTCACGGATCGCCGAGCCACTGACGCAACTCACGAAGGCCGACGTCGAATTCAGGTGGGAAACGTCGCAAGTTCAGGCATTTCAAGAACTGAAACGACGCCTGCAGACGCCTCCGATACTTGCGCATTTCGACGAGCACGCCGATACGGAAATCCACACCGACGCAAGCAGCGTAGGACTTGGCGCCGTCCTTGTGCAGAAGACCGACGGATTGGAAAGGGTCATCAGTTATGCTAGCCGGTCGCTATCAAAGGCAGAAATCAACTATTCCACAACAGAAAAGGAGTGTCTGGCCATCATCTGGGCTACATCGAAGTTTCGCCCCTACATCTACGGCCGGCCCTTCAAAGTTGTGAGCGACCACCACGCCTTGTGTTGGCTAGCCAACTTGAATGACCCTTCAGGTCGCCTCGCACGGTGGAGCCTAAGACTCCAAGAATTCGACATTACCGTCGTTTACAAGTCCGGAAGAAAACACTCCGACGCCGACTGCTTGTCTCGTGCCACCGTTGACGCACCGCCGCAGGACGGCCACGATGATGACTGCTTTTTGGGAACCATCAGTGCCCACGACTTCGCTGAACGACAGCAAGCCGACCCGGAACTCAGGGGCCTTGTGGAATACCTCAAGGGCAGGACCGCCGTTGTTCCAAAAGTATTCAGGAGGGGATTGGCGTCATTTCTCTTGAAAAACGACGTCCTCGTAAAAAAGAACTTCTCTCCGGCCCGGGCCGACTACCTCATCGTTGTACCTTCGGCACTGCGACCAGAGGTTCTGCAGGCCCTGCACGACGACCCGACGGCTGGCCACCTCGGCTTTTCCCGCACGCTCCCGAGGATACAAGAAAAATACTACTGGCCACGCCTTCCTGCCGACGTCGCCCACTACGTTAAGACTTGCCGAGATTGCCAGCGACGGAAGACACCGCCGACTAAGCCAGCGGGACTTCTGCAGCCAATCGAACCACCGCACCGGCCGTTCCAGCAAATCGGGATGGACCTACTGGGGCCGTTCCCGACGTCGACTTCCGGCAACAAGTGGATTGTCGTAGCGACTGACTACCTCACCCGCTACGCCGAGACAAAGGCCTTGCCCGAAGGCAGTGCCTCCGAGGTAGCCAAGTTCTTCGTGGAGAACATCGTCTTGCGTCATGGCGCCCCAGAGGTCCTTATCACAGACAGAGGTACCGCCTTTACTGCGGACCTAACTCAGGCGATCTTGAAGTACAGCGAGACGAGCCACCGCCGCACCACCGCCTACCACCCGCAGACCAATGGCCTCACCGAGGCGTCTAAATAAGACCATCGCCGACATGCTCGCCATTTACGTCGACGTTGAGCACAAGACGTGGGACGCCGTCCTTCCGTACGTGACCTTCGCTTACAACACGGCCGTCCAAGAAACGACGCAGATTACGCCGTACAAGTTGGTCTACGGAAGGAGCCCGGCGACGACGCTCGACGCCATGTTACCCAACGTCACCGATGAAGAAAATGTCGACGCCGCCGCTTACTTACAACGTGCCGAAGAAGCTCGACAGCTGGCCCGCCTGCGCATCAAGACACAGCAGCACACCGACAGCCGTCGCTACAATCTTCGACGACGCTTCGTCGAGTACCAGCCCGGCGACCGTGTCTGGGTCTGGACGCCAATACGACGACGTGGACTGAGCGAAAAACTCCTTCGGCGGACTGAGTCGGACTGAGCGAGAAGCTTCTTCGACGATACTTCGGACCGTACAGGGTACTTCGACGTCTCGGCGCACTCGACTACGAGGTTGTCCCCGACGGCATCACGAACTCCCAGAGGCGCCGAGCTCGACCCGAGGTCGTGCATGTGGTGCGCCTTAAACCGTACTATGCTCGTTAGCGCACCTGAGGACTCTAATGTTTGCTTTATTTGTTTTTTTTCTTTAGTATTGCACGTATTCATGTTCTGTTTTTAAGCATCGGGACGATGCTTTTTCAGAGGGGGGCATTGCCGCGAGTCTTATATATCATGAGTGAAAGCTTCACCCACAAAGACTGTGCGCAATGCGCTGCGCAGGCCTCGCCGTGATGTGTAGGAAGCTTCGCGATTGTTTTGGAACAATCTGTTAAGTTTGCGCGCCGCACGAGAATGTTCCAGCTTTGTCGAGAGATAACGCCGCCACCAGCGATATCGCTGGAAAGTTCGATAGCACCAGTATAAAAACCGACGCACTTGACCGCTTGTCAGTTGATCGACGGACGACGCCCTGTTCGCCGCTATCATTGTACAGCGTGTATTGCTGTAGTTCTAGTTCTCATTTTCCCGGCCACAAGTTCGGCCAAATAAACAGTTTCATTCTGCAAACGCCGACTGCTGTCTTCGTCGACGTCACGACCACGTGACAATATCATGGTATGTTATTGGTACGTTGTGCGCCTACGCGGCAGAGCGTTGCCGCGTGTCAAGCACCGCTGCCACGGCGCTTCTGCTATCAACTTTTCGCAGTGCTTCAAAAGCACAGGCACTGTAGCTGGCTTGCATTGTTTGCTGTAATATCGTCGCGGGCAGTTCAACCGTCGCTGTTTAGTTTATGGTAAAATAAATCCCTCTGCATTGGCCCACCCGTTGAACTGTTCTTCCCTCAGACACGGCAGTTATCTCGTTCTGGAGTGTTATACAATGATGAATACTGAACGAAATGCATTGCTCGCATCGCGCACAAAAGCACAACTCGAAGCCGTAACCACGATGTACCACGAGATGAACTTTCTTGTTCGTTGTGTATCTGTTTCTCGTCACTAAGAGAGGCGCAGAAACGCCACTTGTTTTGACAAAGGCAAGAGCAATACGAAATGCGAAATTGCAGTTTAAACAGACCCTTTTTGAAAAAAAACCACCTCCCGTTGCATAAAACGGCAACTATAACCAGATTCTGTGACTTTACTTTCTGTCTCATCTTTCGTTCTATTTTTTATGATTACCACGGGCGCTTATTACTTAATTTTAATATGGTCTGGTTTCACCCACAAAGACAGCTGCGACCTCTCAGTGCAGGCCGCGTGGCAGTGTTAGGAAGCTTAACGGTTGTTTCAGATGTTTCCATTTTGGTTAGAACCTGTAGGTTATATGCTGAGTGAAGTTTACTCGAGATCTTACGCGAGCATCAGCCATGACACTAGAAGGTTCGATCACTCATATACAAAAGACTACTCGTTCCACTGATTCCCAACTTTGGCTGCCGCATTTTTAATCGAAGCGAAAATGCATTGGGTTCGTTTACTTATATGAGAAGTATACTTTAAAGAACCCCATATAATCGAAATTTGCAGATCCCTCCACTACGCCGTCTCTCATAATTATATTGTTACGGGGAGACTACAGAAGAAAGCTGTATTTACAATATTCTCACAATCGCAGTGATCGAGGCAACAACCAAGTTGGCGAAACAGCAACGAACCCGTCGTCCTCTCCTTCGTCCACTGTGTAAGCGGCACATAACATGAGCCTCCGGCGGTGAAAGCACCGACTCGGTGCACCTGGGCAAAGAAGGTCGCGAGAATTGTCACTATACACCCGCGTCGGTGGGTTCCGGTATATGATAGGGCTTCAGACGGACAACGTGAACAGTGTCGTTGCGGGGCTGAGTCGACGAGAGGACGAAGACAATTGTTTGATTCCATACGTCACGTCGGTCACTTGGCGGCATACACGGTATGGTCGGGTGTACGGGAAGAGTAGCTTTATAGAAAGCCCAACACCGCGTCCAGGAGACCAAAGATGGACAAGAGATCCAGGAAGAAAGTGAGTGTTTCTGTGACAGCGGTCGTAGCGAGACTGTTTGCCCGCTTGCGATTCGGTTAACCGAACGCGCGCAACTTGACGTGCATGGTCGGCGCGGGCAATTTTTGAGCGTACTCAGTAGGTGGGCACATGGAAAGAGGCATCATCATGTCCATACTCAACGCTGGATTTCGGTCGAATAATAGAAAAAAAGGTGAACAGCCAGCCGTCTCGTGCCAGGACGTGTTATACGCGAACGTGAGAAAAGGCATTGTTGTATCCCAATGTTGGTGGTCGGCCGACAGGTATATACATTGCTAGCATTTTGGTAATGGTCCGGTTCATCCGCTCCGTCAAGCCATTCGTCTGTGGATGGTAGGTCGTGGTTAGCTGATGTTTGGTCGAGCAAGACTTCATGATGTCATTGATGACCGTGGAAAGAAACTGTCTGCCACGGTCCGTCAAGAGCTGGAGCGGTGCCCCGTGTTGGAGGTTGACGTTATGGAGCAAGAAGTCTGTGACTTCGGTCGCCCAGCTGGTTGGAAGTGCGCGAGTAATTGCAACCCGTGTAGCATAGTCCATGGAAACGGCGATCCATCGATTTCCCGAGACAAACGTAGGGAATGGAACAAGGAAGTCGAAGCTGACACAATGAAACGGCTCATATGGCATGTCGAGTGATTGAAGACGGTCAGCATGTGGGAGTGTTGAATTCTTCCGGCGCTGACACAGGTTGCATGAGGTCACGTAACGGCGTACCGACCTATACATTCCTGGCCAGTAGAAACAAAGGCGTGCACGATCGTAGGTGCGGGAAAATTCGATGTGCCCCGCTGTCGGCACATCATGAAGTTGGGCAAGAACTGTCGAACGAAGGTGTGCCGGAATCACAAGCAAGAGGTCAGGACCGTCAGGTATGAAACTCGACGAAGCAAGATTCCGTCGCGAAGCCCGAAGAGACCAAGGGATGAATCAGGAGTCGGTGTGTTGAGGCTGTAAATGATTTTGCGGTGAGTTGGGTCACGGCGTTGCTCAGCAGAGATGCTGAAGAGGTCGGTTATTGCGAGCACAGATGGAATGGTATCGTTCGCCGAAGGTTTTGGTGAGTCTACGGGATAGCGGGACAGGCGGTTGGCGTCCTGATGCAAAGCGGCCAGACTTGTAGACGACAGTGTACTCTTGAAGTCCTAATGCCCAACGACCAAGACGACCAGTGGGATCCTTCAGAGAAGACAGCCAGCAGAGGACGTGGTGATCACTGACAACGGGGAAGGGTCTGCCGTACAGATAAGGACGGAATTTCCCGACGGCCCAAACAAGAGCGAGGCACTCTCTCTCTATCTGTTATGGAATAATTCCTTTTAGCTGCGGAAAGGATGCGCCTGGCGTATTCAATAACGCAATCCTGACCACGCCGAGAACAGCGCCGATGCCATGACCACTGGCATAGGTACGTACTTCGCTGGGTGCAGAGTCGTCGAAATGAGCCAACACAGGGGGCGATGTGAGTTGGTCGACTAGATCAGAAAAAGCCGACGCTTGGGCAGGACCCTAAGACAAGGGGACGTCCTTTTTAAGAAGGCATGTGAGGGGCTGCGCAATCGCAGCAAAATCTTTAACAAAGCGGCGAAATTAGGAGCATATAATAAAAAACGAGTGAAAGTTCTTGGAAGAACGTGCAGTGGAGAAGTTCGTAAAGGCGCGTGTTTTTGCATTGTCAGACCGCATACCCGCAGCGTTAACCAGATGGCCCAGCACGGTGATCTCGCGACAGCCAGACTTGAAAAAAAATTTCAGCATATCCACAGGTGAATGATGAAGAGCTTGGGCGAAGCTCCTGAAGCAATCATGGTCTCGGGATTCGCTTCTCGTTGAGCCCGTTTCGCAGCGGCGTCTTTGGCGCGCACCGTCACGGGATCCGCCTGGCTGCCGCCAAGCGAGCGCCCGCCGCTGCGCATCGTCCATGCTCCGCCAACGATCCGACACGTACGGCGACGATCCAGGAGAATGAGAGAGGCGCTCGCTCCCCGCGCATTCCCGCGCAGCCCGCGCAGCAGCCAATCGGAGAGCAGCGGCACTTCCAGCGCCATCTAGTGTCAATTCACACAAGCGCCATATTGCACACAATTCTATTGGATCAACGGCATCTAGGAAATGACACGAGAAATGGTGGGGCTCTTCGATTTTCGGACTTCTGGCAGTTCTCTGGCAGCCAGAGATAGCCAGAGGGTCAGCCAGCTAGTTCCGGTCGGGACAGGAAACAGCGTCTTGGTCACGTGCGTGGGAAGCCCGAGACAACCCGAAGCTGCCCCAAGATTCCAAAATCGAACGCTGGGACAGCCAGCGTAAACGTAACCAAACGCTACCGCCGTGGCAGCAAACGAAACTTTGCGCCGCGTGCGCGTTGGTTTTTCTGCATTGCCCGCTGAAAATATGTCGCTAGGTTTGCTGAAGAGCTGAAGTGATATTCTCGAGCATACGGATTTGGGATACGATCACGTACGTTCGCAAAATCGTGCGCAACTCGCCCCGTCCGCGAACAAAACAGCCAGCTGGCGCACGGCGCCACGAAAGCGATGCAAGGTGAGCTACCGCGCCGCTAACGGCTTAACCAGCTCACGTCTGCTTAGTACGTGTAACAGTCGCTGCACAACACGACGCGAAAATCTGGCGAAAGTGATCGTGTCCCCAAAAGAGCTCGAGGATCTATCGCGTACTACGTCGCACACACGCGTTGACCAGCTTGCGTTTTGTCATGACTTGAGACATGCGGCGGTATGGGTACCACGAGTGCGCGTTATATCTAAAATAAACTTCTGTGTGACGCGTCTTCGACTTGTTTTGGCAGATCTTGCCTGAGCCTCTCTTCCAGTCCTAAGTGGCACTTCCAAAAATCTAATGAAGCTACCTCAGCTTTTATTTGAGCTACTGGGTGATAACCGCGTACATACTTCATGGCATTATTATTAAGATGAGGAAAAAGGCAAAGCCGACGATGAAATAGGCAACAAAAGGATGTATACATTTCTGAATTCATCTCTTGTTTTTTCACATCGACGCGTCGTAGCAAAACGTTCATAATACAATACAACGTATACTGGCCCGTATATCGAAGTACGCTCGCACGCCGTTCGCGACCAACGAGGATCACACAAAAAACAATGTCGCGATCGCTTTTATTCGATCAGTGCATTTTATCAACATCGAAGACCTAGTGGAAATAGTTAAGTTCTGACGGGGTTCACGCACGCAAACATACGACGGAGCGAAATAGGTAGTTCGATCACAATCGTCTCAGCTAAATGCACATAAAGCACACACGACACCACAATCGAATACTACTACGAAAAAATGAACTCGAAAGGGGTCTCTATGCGTTCGTACGAACGTGTACATAACTTTTGGGACATGTGCACGACGCAGGTAGAATGGTTAGAACGCGACAGTTCGCCGCGTTGTTCACGGAAGGAAATTTCACGGGACACATAAGAAAAGCAATAAACATTAGCTCCAAATGCACGCCGCCACTCGTAATCGCGCCATCTCGCACGACGGAACGGCGCCGAGCAGCCGAGCGGCCCGAGCGTAAGGACAAGCAAAGGTGTAGTCCGCAAGCGCCCGCATTGCAATCCGTCGAGTCCTAACAAAGATGGCGGCGAGCGCGTATCGTCTCTTTTCGGCGTCTGCTAGCCCGAAACCTTCCAGAGAGCTTCCACGACTAAATTGTCCTGGAAGGTTCTGGCGACCCTCGGGCTCCCCGCGGGTCGCCAGAACCGTCCAACCCGAGAAAGCCGAGCGCCAACCGGAAGTGCACCGCGGGGGGGGGGGGGGGGTCGGAGCGACCCGAGAAAAACGAGCGCGCTCTGGCTGGCCCTGGCAGCCCGCGGGTAGCCAGAAGTGGAAAATCGAAGAGCCCCGGTGATGACCACACAGATTGTGTACAGTGCTATCTAGAATATCGTCCCTGAACTGCAGTTTGTATGTACTTCTACGAGACAGCGCCTTCTATTGCATCATACGGGAGATCCGTTTACGCCGGACAACGGAGACGTGACAAGGTTAGACTAAGAGGAGCTACGCCCCTAATAGCCGACAAGCGCTGTAGGTGGCGTCAGAACGTAGGTGAGAAAACGGCGACATCGTCGATGTAGCAGAGGCATGTGGACCATTTGAAACTCCGAAGGAGGGAATTCACAACCCAAAGGGCACGATACACAACCCAAAGGGCACGATAGAGCTCATTCGATGTAATAAAGGCCGTCTTCTCCCGATCATTTCATCGACAGCAATTTGCCAATAGCCTGAGCGAAGGTCTATGGAAGAAAAGTACCGTGCGCCATGAAGAGAATCAAGGGCGTCATCTATTCGCGGCAAAGGGTAGACGTCTTGGTGATCTTGTTAAGGTGCCGATAGTCGACGCAGAACCGCCAGGTGTTGCCCTTCTTTTTTACAAGAACCACAGGGGACGCCCAATGCCTCTTATATGGCTCGATGATGTCCTTAGCGAGCATCTTGTCGACTTCCGTTTGAATGTTGCTGCGCTCGGTAGCAGAGACACGGTAAGGACGTCGATGAATGGGTCTTGCGTCCCCAATATCAATACAGAGGGTGCCCAGAGATCTTTGGCCAAGCTGCGGCGAAGCGAAATCGAAAACATCTCGGTATGAGGCCAACAAAAGGCGTAGTTGCTTGCTTTGAGAAAGGGAAGGGTCCGGGGCAATGATGTTGTCGAGCGGGTCATCAAGTGTTCCGCTAGCAGCAGGGCTTCCTGAAGCCGGTTGTGGAGTATCAATTTCCAGGGCGACAGGGTCGTGTGCGTCTAAAGGTGATGTAGTGTTCAGCGTGATACCTTCGGGAACAAACTGTGCGCAACGTCTAAAGTTGAGTACATGTATACATGATCGGTTCGCAGAAACAGTCATAGGGAGTGAGGCAGAGCTACACGTCGCGTCGGAAGAACGTCCAATGAAGGGGTAATCAGGTAGTCGCCATCACGTACAGGAGGGTCTGGGGTAAATGAGACGTAAGTAGCTGTACCTGGGCGCAAGCGAACCTACTGGACAGCGCATAAACGTGGTGGCGACGCGTTGGTGAGGTCAGGCATAGCAGGAAGCTAAAACTGTAAAAGGCCAGAAGAGCAGTCGATAAGGGCAGAATGCGTATTCAGAAAATCGTGGCCGAGAATGAGGTCCTGGGGGCACTCGTCCAGCACAGCAAAGAAAACAGGTCTTGTGGTCATCGAAGTTCACACGCGCAGCACACATTCCAAGAACGCAAGGTGTACCGCCACACGAACCACCATCGGCTCACGAAGAACATGTGATGAAGCGGGCGTAAGGACCTTGCGGAGACGGCATGAATTTGAGCGCTCATTACTGATAATTGGACGCCAGTGTCGATGAGCGCCGAAACAGGCACGCCATCTACTTTTACGTCCAAAATGTTTTGTCGGGTAGCCAGAGTCATCAGAGGATTTCCGGGTCGGTAGTCCAATGCAGCATCAACTCCGGCGAGCTGCACTGGTCAGTTTTCCGAGGAGGAAGGCGAGAATACGGCGAAGGTGAGGGACGGGGCAAAGGTGACCGAGGGCGTCGCTGGTTCTGCGGGGAAGGCGAGCGGTCGTAAAGTGGGGCCGAGGTTTGGGCATTAAGGTTCGGAGGGTCTTCGCGGGCGTCAAAAGGTGAGGATCGAGTGACCTTTGAACGGTACGTTGCACGAGGAGACGATGGCCCACGATAAAGACAATAGCGAGAAATGTGGCCTACCCCGTTGTGTTTGAAGCATTTCGGCCTGTCATCTCGTGTGCGCCACTGGTTCGGATCACGGAACCAAGAATAGGTCGGTTGTGAGCGGTAGGAGGAAACAGTGCTGGCCGCGGGACGACTTAGGACACATATGGGCTGAATACCTGCGTTCGCCAGTTCTTCACGCACGACGGCCTGATTAAGGACACTCTCGGGCGGGTCTTCTCGTAAGAACGGACCTGCGGTGCGGATGGGTATGCTGCCTCGATCTCTAGCCGCACAAGGCGCAGGAAGTTTTCGGTACTGGGCGGCGCCTGGAGCTGGACGTCTTCGCACGACGACGTGGCGACGGTGTTAGGGAGCCGAACAAATTGCTTCGTGACTCGACGACTCTTCGCTTCTTCAAAGCGTCGGCACTCCCAGATGATGTCGACGATGGTGGAGCAATCCTTGTAGACTAATAAGTGAAATGCGTCATCGGCGATGCCATTAATAATGTGGCTGACTTTGTCAGTTTCGGGCATTTGATCGTCAGCTTGACTTCGTCAGTTTCGGGCATTTGATGTACACCATGTACGGCTCTGCCGAGGTTTGTCCACGGCACAAAATTTCTTTCTGGGCGGCTCGATGGTTTGCAATAGGCTTTCTGGAAAGGTCTTTCATTTTTTGTTTGCACATATCCCAGCTGGTCAGTTCCTCCTCGTGTGTCTCGAACCACAAACTCGCCGTTCGTCTGAGGCAGTAACTGACGTTTGCCAGCATCAAAGTGGTATCCCACCGGTTGGTCTTGCTGGCGCGCTCGTAGTCGACCAGCCACTTTTCGACGTGCACGTTGTCAGTTCCGCAGAAGGTACCAAGGTCTCGGAGATGGGTCACAAAGACGTGGCTGGATTCAGTTCGCGTAGCGAAGGCTGGATCAATGGGCCTGCCTGTCGACATGATGGAGTGCCCAAGGAGACGCCCACTGCGAAGTTCCGCGGTGCGCTTCGAATATACCCAGCGCCTCCACCAAAGATGTTAAGGGAGACGAGAGAGGAAGGCTGTATTTTTAATATTCACACAATCGCAGTGATCGAGGTAACAACCAAGATGGCGAAACAGCAACGAACCTGTTCTCCTTTGTCCTCTGTTTAAGCGACACATAACAATATCAAAGTTATCAGACATAAACATCGATAGTAATAATTTGGTATCATTAGCGTTTCGTGGATAGTAAGACAGACAACTGCATACTTCTGTGCTCGCCGCATTCACTGTACTTGAAATGCTTCTTTTGCAGAGCACTGGTTCGCCCAAATAAGTGTTTCATCCTTACTTGCTGGAGTTCTGCATGCTTCACTCATACAGCCACGGGGCGTTTGCCACGGGGCTGCTCTTCACATTCACAGCCACGGGGCTGCTCTTCGGCACGCCGCCGTCAAGCCGTGAACTCAGCCCAACTTGAGCAGAAGATAACGATACCATCAATGGCAATCGAGGTAGGCGCAGGCTGTAAGGAGTACAACCTGAGTATGGACCCCTTGCGACGCTACTGTGAAAAACAGCGCCCCTGGGTACCCCTTTCCACTGTCATATCTGATTACGCACCCATTGTGGCGCTGGATACTGCGACTCTAGAGCGGCGTCGTACGGAGGCGCCGGGTGCTGGAGCGGCGTCGTACGAGGAGGCTCCGGGTGCTGGAGCGTTAATAGCTTTAGAGCATGAAAACGGCGGTGCCATCCTGATATACATGACTATATCAGTATATGAAGTGATATGTGGGATGTCGCGTCGACGGAAGGACGAATCCCAACATAAAAACGTAACAACTGTTTATTCAGCTAGTGACAGCATCGGGCGAGCATCCTGGTCTACGATGATCTTCCGAGGTTGGCAGCCTGGTTCTGTAGCCACCGCCGGTGACGTATGCTTCGGGTGACGCTGCGATGACGCTGTGGCCTATCGGGAAAATAGTGCAGCGCGCAGCCGTATCACGCCGAGCTAAATGATGACGAGGAGGAGGCTGCGCGGAACTATGTGTAGAGCGTGTAGCCACATCAGCCCCCCCCCGCCCCCGGAATGGACAGCCCTCCGGGCTTTTACAAATCTGGCAAGTGTATCCGACGCTCATTGCGTGTCGTGACAGATCTGCGACGTGGGCGGTTGTTGATAGACGCCTGTGGATGGACTGGTATTTCCTGGTTCATCCCAAGAGATGTACGCTGGCTTCAGCCGGACAATAGAAACGCGGACAATCAGGTTAGTAAAGATATTAGGGCACTTTTTGCCACCTAACGCTAAAAAACATGTTTACTATGCCCTTATATAGTCATGTCTGTCATACTCCTCTCTGGTGTGGTCTACAACCTCCGAGACGAACTGCAGTTCACTTTTACCGTTGCAAAAGCGGGCAATACGAGCAGTTGGAAACACCCCATACGGTGTGAGTACAACTACTTATTTCAGCTACTATAATATATTGCCGATAAAGCCCCTTCCTAAACTAAAGTTGTCACTGGAGGTAATGCGCCAATATACAAGTAATAGAACGCTTTTCGAGGAAACGTATTAGATCAAGCAAGCCCCTATGAACTGCGTAAAATTAAAATAGTCAAATTCCGATCACGAACAAAAACGGCTTGCAAAAAATGGCAACATTAATACGAGACATCTTAAATGAATACCCAGGTATAATAACCTTCTGCAAAATAGAATCTCCCCAAGACAACTTAAAAAGCAAGTGAAGGAATCAATGTTCTACGAGTTTTAGGTTTTTGTGCAAAGTTATGTATTGATGTGATTGTTAAATGTTATTTAATGTATATTGTACAATCTTTCTGAAAAAGGTACTGCCACATGTGTACATTTGTTTGTTGTTTTTTATTTTTCTGTTTTTTTTCCTCTCAAAGCGAAAAGAGTAGCGTTTTTATTGCTCTTGTATTGTACCATACATGCGTTTTTGCAGTTCTGTAAAGGTGAATGACAGATATCGCACTGCTGCAGCTGCTGTCTGGGTTACGTAGTCTAGTCAGGCACCTTTCGGGCCTTTTTCTGCGTCTCCTAAGACAATTGTAAATTGTCTTGAATATAGTCTGGATGAATGAATGAATGAATGAATGAATGAATGAATGAATGAATGAATGAATGAATGAATGAATGAATGAATGAATAGAAATGTGGACATCGTTGCCGTTCACGCGCAGGGTGAAGTCTTTCTCGTCGCGATGGACGACCAGGCAGGGTCTATTTTAGGGCGGCTGGAAAGGTATGCGGACGGTGTCGTCGCTGAGGAGAGCGTGCGTGCCGCCTACCACGTCTTTTAAAGCGGAAGATCAAGGCTTACATGGTGAGTTGCAGGTGATGGGCGGAGGGCAGCGATGGTGCGTTGGAGCTGGGCGACGAAGTAGGTGGGATCTGACGCTGCACTGTTGGACGGCAGTGCAGCGAGAAATTTGCGTGGAAGACGGAGCGGTTCTCCGTAGACGGGCTCTGTGGTCGTACTCTGAATGTCCGGTTCTAAGGCGGCGCGAAGGCCTAGGGCGACGGCTGGGATGGCATGGAGTCAGGTTGAGCCCGGGTGGTACACGATGGCTGCTTTGAACTGTAGGTGGAAGCGCTCTACCATCCCGCTGGCGAAGGGGTGGTAACTGGTGGTTCTCAAGTGCTCATACGCAATGGTTAGCCGGAGCAGCCTGAAAAGATGCGGTTCCAACTGTCGTCTTTGGTCGGTGGTGGCGCGGCGATGGGAGCCTAAACGAGAAATCCACCCGGTGAAGAAGGCCGAGGCGACTTCTTTCGAAGAGCCATGCCTCCTTCGAGGGCAATGCCATCGAGTATACCGATCGATGGCGGTGAGGCAGTAGCGATAGGGTCCAGCTGGCGGAAAGCTTCCAATGATTTCGAAATAGACGCGCTGAAACCGACCAGAGGTCTGGGAGAATGCTCCTGGCGGTGGTATGACGTGCCTGGTGACATTAGCGCATTGGTATTGAATGCAGGAGTGTGCCCAGGTGCGGCAATCACGCTGCATGGAGGACCAGAGATTAGCCACGACGCGTGTAGACGCGCGTATTTCAGGATGGCTGAGAATGTCCAGCTGGTTGAACAGGCCACGGCGATGACACAGGTGAACATACTGCTTACTTCGTTTTGTCGATATGTGTCAGTAAATAGTGGTTGTAGACCCAGGTATGGGGACCTGCTGCATCTGTAGTGAGGACCCGCCCTTAAAGAGTTCCTGCAGTTAAGCGTCCGTAGACTGAACCTAGACGAGGACGTCAGCTGTTATTGGAGAAGAGGTGATACCTGCCACACGTTAAAATGCGTCGGCGACCACGTTGTCTTTCCCGCTGACATGTTCAATGTCGGTGGTAAACAAAGAAGTGAACGAGAGCTGTTTCTGCTGTACCCGGCGGGAGTTTGTCGCGCCGCTGAGGGAGGGCGCTGGTCATAGGTTTTTGGTCGGTATAGATAGTGCAGTGCTGTTCTGAGAATGTGGCGAAAATGTTGTACTTCATATATGACCAAATGTTCTCCGTAGTAAGGTGGCGAACTCGTGTCTGCGGGGATCGTCGTTTCGTCGGAGAAACTGGT
Organism: Rhipicephalus sanguineus; assembly: GCF_013339695.2. NCBI lineage: Eukaryota > Metazoa > Arthropoda > Arachnida > Ixodida > Ixodidae > Rhipicephalus > Rhipicephalus sanguineus. The sequence goes on from NC_051182.1 coordinate 57,500,911, forward strand.
CGTAGAAGTGGTTGTTTTCCGAGCTCAAAGGTGCCTGGAGAAAACGCCAAGGGCTGCCAGGTACTCTCTACGCACTGCATGAGGCGGAACTGTGGCTAAGCTGGAGGCGTCTGGCACAGGGTGAGAGAAAAGCGTGGCGGTGCAGAGTGCAGCGTCGCATTCTTCGAAACGTTTCGCTAAAGCCGGTGTCCACTTGACGGGTTGGTTTTATCGTAGGCCAGTCGAGGCGTCATGCAGGGGAGCCTGGTATTAGGCGGCGCGTGGCAAGGAACGCCTTTAAATGTTCAGCATGCTGAGGAAATGACGGAGGTCTTTAGCGTTGGTGGGTTGAGGGTAATTTTGCAGGTCTGAGATGCGTTGAGGCAAGAGTCGAGTTCCCTCTCATGACACTTCGTGGCCGAGAAAACGGACGATGGAATCGCCGGGCGTGCTCTTTTCGATGTTGACGGGCAGGCCCTGGTCATCGAGGCATTGGAACAGTAGACAATGGTGCCGGTGGTGTTCTTCGGTGCCGCTGGAAAAGAAAAATAGGTCGTCAGGATAGACGAAACAGAAGTCGAGGCTGCCGACGACTTCGTCAATGAAGCGATGAACGTTTTCTGCAGCGTTCCTCAGCTGACAGCTCATGAAGGGAAACTCAAACAAGCCAAAAGTGGTAATGATTGCAGTTTCCGGGATGTCCTCTGGATTGACGGGTATGCAGGAAAATTTGCGATAAACTAGAAAAGGACAACACAAAGCAGGAACACTTCAAGGCGTTGTTGAAGTGTACCTTCTTTGTGTTGTCCTTTTCTAGTTTAGCGCAAATTTTCCTGCATAGTATGAACCAACTAGCCCCACAAGACGTCCTGACTGACGGGTATCTGCGTGTAGGCCTTCACCAAATCTTGCACGGACAAGATGTTGCAGCTATGTCCTGTATGTGGTGAAGTCCTGTATGTGGTGAACTGGGTACCTATCCGGGATGGTGCGCGCTCTGAGGTCATGGTAGTCTTCACAGGGCTTCCAGCCTTCGGTCGTCTTCGGTACAAGGTGAAGTAGCGAGGCCCACTAGATGTCCGAGCAGCGGGCGATCCCTTCTTGGAACATGACTTCGATGTCTGCTTGGGCGCATGCGGTCCTGAGCAAGGCCACGCTAGTGGCAGAAAAGCGGAGGCCTTGAGTGATCCTGATGTAATGCATGGTGGTGTGATGTCCATTGCGTGGGAACCCGCTGGGGCGCCTTAAACCAGGCAATTTGGCGAGGATGGCGTGGTACGGCGAATGGTTTTCAACACTGAGTACATTGATGCTTGGCTGGGGGTTGTCGTTTGCTGGTCTGGTGAAGAATGTCCCGTTGTCGCGTCGACGAGATGGTCGTTGCGACAGTCCAGATGGAGGTTGTAGTGTGCCAGTCTGATCCCATGATTATCTCAGCGACGTCAGCAATGACGGAATTCTAGTGGAGGTGACGGCGCAGGTTTTTAAGCTGGATGTGCTGGCGAAGCGAGCCGTAAGTCTTGATTTCGGACCGGTTCGCTGCGCTGAGCTCGAAAGATGTACACGGACGAGGACCTTGAAATGAGCTTGTGGGTAGCAGCGACTATCGAAACCACTGTCGACAAGGGACCGGAAAGTGCCGGAGTGGCCTGGCACATTCGTCTGTTGTGATGCGATATTTTGCTACTGGGGTCTGCGGAATTCTTGACGACGACGAAACGCAGTCCTTGCATTGAAGGAGCACGGTTTGGAGCTGTTCTTGCTTATGCTTCCGAAGGCTCGAATTGACGTCGAATGCTGGTTGAGGCACTCTATTCGTCGGAGTAGATTCGGTAGAATCGGTGATGGCTAGAGCACTGTTGGCTTGCACAATTTCTTCGATGTAGGCAACCTTCGTGCCTTTGTTCACGTGCTTGCAGGGCTGGGCAGTATCGCGATACAAGAGTATCGCAATAGTATTTCAGAGATACTTTTGAGTATCTGTATTTCTGTATCGAGATACATTTGAAAAATGTATTTGTATCTCAGTAGTGAAATACATTTACGATGTATCGCCTGTATCGTGATACTATGCAGGACATGGGTATCTCGTTACATTGTATTTTGGTGTCGGAAATGAGTTGAGGCGTGTTTCCAATAGGGGAATGACGTTTTTTTTTTTCTTTTTTGTGCCAAGACAAGCAAAGGCGCGCCGCCGGTCGCCGACAGATAGGGCGGCGGTGGTTTCCCCTCAAGCACAGAATGGTCCATGTGGTAAAGCGCGCGACGCCGTAGACGGCAGAATCGCGGGGGCAGTGTTGTCGGCCTCTGCCGACGAAAGTCGCTGTCTCTCAAGGAAGGTCAGTGCAGCACGCCTAATTTTTGTCGGGTGGCAAGCCGCTACTTCAGGACCCCCCGCGCGGATACCGCCTTGGAACAGGCTTTGCAATGCTTCGCGTGCGTTCAGTTTCCAAAGCGGCTGCACTTCCAAAAGCAGTTCCCGTAGTCGCGGCGGAAGTGACTAAAAGATGGCTATCTTTGACGCGCTTTCAGCCACCTCTCCAATGTCAGGGTGCGTTCCTAATTGATTACATGCGTGAAACGGTCTTTTGTGGTAGCAGGCTCCCCCACCGCCGGAGCCGACTTCGCCTGTTGCGGCTTTTTGAAATCGGTGCTGGTAGCGTCGGTGGTGGTGAAAACTTCATTGAAGCCGACAGGGTCAGACGGCTGAGGATTCCGAAGATGGGGACGGACTTCGGATTCTGAACAGTCAGAACAACACAAGTGAGGGCGGAAGTGTTTCGGTATCTAGGCGACCCGAGAACAGATATCACCACGCTGCACGGCAATCCGGCTATGAAGGTGGTATTTATTCACTATAACACGAATTTGTGCTCGCCTTCAGCGGTAGACAGACTTTCTTTCGTGAGCCTTGTGCTGAGGCTGAACCGACGCTGTTAGAAGACAGCCCAATTGAGAAGCCTACACAGCAACCTTCTCAGCAAAGCAGATCTTCAAAATAAATGTGTGCTTTTTCTCAATTCGCTGGTGTTCATTAGTAATTCGAGTGATTTGCTTAAAGTGTGCAATTTCGAGCATAGCTTAGTTTGTTCGCCAAGTATGTCGATTTCGGTGCCCAGTCCTTGTTACTGTTGCTGTGAAGTAGTATATTTTTATTGGAATTGATACTTGTAATTACGTCATTATTACTAATTATGTACTTTGTCCGCCCCCTCCCCTGCATTGTCTTAATGGCGCTGAGGGTACTGTAATAAATAAATAAATGAATTGAACGTTTCGATGCGCTGTAACTTTAATTACAACATTATGCTGCACTAATAGGTGTCTTTGCATAGTATGAGCATCCTTGAAATAAAAAAAGTATTCCGGTATCTGTATCACTGTAACTGTATTCCGGAATACTTTTTTCGTCTTATTGCAAAAGTATCTCCGAAATATCCCGTTACGTTAAAGGCAAATGTATCTCAGTATCTGTATCTTAGGCTTCCAATTCATGTATTTCGATATCTGTATTCCGGAATACTTTTCTGAGTATCTCTGCCCAGCCCTGCGTGCTTGTATTAGTTGCTGAAATTGGTAAGCACCACTATTGCTTTCCCTCCACGTAGCTCGGCTATTCCTCTTGCGACGCAAATCTCGCGGTCGATCAACAAGTGTTGGTCTCCTTACGACGCCTTCCAGGTTAGCTGATTTTTGAGTGCCGACGGAAATGATGAGGCTGGTTAAACGGTGGAGGGTGACATGGTCTTCCAGCACATTCAATGCGTGCTTTAGAGGCGGCGTGTGCGGTGGTAATGCTTTTTCTGTAGATGTCTTATCGACTGGGATCTCAGGTCAATGACTGCACCACGTAAGCTTAAAAAGTCCATACGAAGGATGTCATCTCTGGAGCAAAGCTGTAGCACTGTGAAGTTCGCGAAATAAATGCGGTCGTTAATGGCGACTGTCGCTATGCAGATTCCCGCCGGCGTTACTAGGTGCCTGCCAGCGGTCCGGCTGTCGGGGCCTTCCAAAGCGTCTTGACTTTGTTCAACAAAGTGGCGAACGGTCCACTGATAATAGAATAGTCGGCTCCGGTGCCGACGAGAACTGTGACGCTGTGGCTGTTGATATAAACGCCGAGGTTGCTAGTTTGTCGTCTTGCGTTGCGCTTAGGTGATCGCGTCAGATCACGGTTAGGTCCATTTTTTTCCGCTGCGTCCGCGTTGCGTTGTCAGGTCTTCTTTGGGCTACGAAGTTTCGACGTCAGGGCCTCGTTCAGCTTGCGCGTATGCTGTCGCGGTGTCGTTATCGGCGACAGAAGATATTCGCTATTTCTTCGTACAGCAACCGTACACCCATCGATTCCTGCCCGGATATGGGCCTGCGGAATAGCCCCGAGTCGGGCCGGTGTAGTGGCGGCGCTTCGGTGGCATGTAAGGGGCTGGCGACAGCGATCGGCAAGGTTGTCGGGGTGTCCACCGCACTCCTGTGAGGTAGTCGGCCATGTCGTGAGGTCGTCCAACCCGCTGGGCGCACGGCACGTTGACGGCGGAACCGCGTAGCCCCATCTATCGGTACTGGCAGCAGCCGCTGGTACGGCCGGCTTCCCAGCAGTGGTAGCAAAGCGGGCGGACGCCGCTTTTCCTAGGCGTGTTTGGCAGGCCGACCGGTGGGTGGTATGACGTCGGTGGTGGCGGCGGCGGTGGTGTCTGGCGGCAGAATTACGATGGTGTGGCGTCTTGACGTGGGCGCGGAGGAGGAGCGGTGCGGCGGGCAGCGGCTGCCTAGCTAATAGCTTCTGGCGCACGCTGCTCTCGCTCAGCTGGTGCTCCCAGAAGTTGTTAGATTTCCTGGCGTACGACGTAGGCGATCGGTGAGCTTGAGCTCACAATGCGTCAACTACATCTATTTGTGGGATTATCGCGGGAACCAAGGATAAGGGCGAAACCTTCGATGTCAGAATTATACGCGCTTTTCCGCTTATCAGATTACTCGATCGCCGACAACTGTTCTAGCCGGTATCTATATATGGCATGAATTGCTTGTAGCTTGAAGTTTATTTACCGGGCACAAATTCGCCCAATGAAAAGTTCCGTATTGGGCAATCTCGCTGCAACCTTCTTCACCGCCACAATGACGTCACACTATAGTATGTATAATAGCAAGTTCACTATAGTGGAAATTTAGTGGTAGGAACGATGGCATAAAATAAGGTACGGCATATGCTAATGTTTGTGTTAGCCCAAGCAAAAAATAAAATGTAAGTAAACCGGAATAACAAGAAGCATCACAAATTCCCTATGCCCTGACAAAAGGAACAAAAGCTGAACAATTTCAGCAAGCAGATGTATTTAGGTCTATAAATTTTCCTTCGTAAATGCAATGTTTTAAAGTTATTAGCTACCACAAGGCGTGCTGATAAGTGCCTTGAGCGATATTTGAAATTCTAAATCTTACTGCTTTGCGTTCGATCATTTGTAGATCGTCAGTGTTAGATTCGGTATAAGGATTCCACACAATACATGCACTGTTCTTTAGGATGGATGAGTGAGTAATATGCGATTTATCGAGTGAAAGGGGGTGTGGAAAAATCTCTAAGCAGCTTTTATGGCCCTCAGCGCTGTACCGTCTCAACATGGCGTACATATCGAACAGTTTTAAACCAGTCCAGTCCTCACTTCTCTACCTTTCTTCGTATTTCTGTACGCGTGGCGCACGATTTGCAACATCCTGCGCCTTGACAACTTCAGTAACGTTTCCCTAATGTTCTCCTCAGGTAGCCTGTAACAGTCTGTATCGTCCTTTCACAAGAGCCTCCTCCTATGAATGCTCAGGTATGAGTATGATTTCCACGTGATTTCCACGACTCTCAAATTGTGCTTTTCTGTTTGTTCGCAACCGCGCAGCGGAAATCAAGAACAAGTCCAAAGATAGTCAATGGGGTTATCTTGAAAGTGATGGAAATCCTGAGGATTGGATGACAAGGGGTGTGAAGAAACATTTACTGAACAGTGAATTATGGTGGAAAGCCCCACGTTGATCAGGAACGAAAAGCGCAGGCCTTATGACATCATGCTAGACTTGGACAATGATGACAACAAACACGACGAAGCGATCGTGGCCAGCCTAACTACCCCCACGAGTCAAGAAAAAATAATCGATGTTGTTAGGTTCGGATCGTATAAAAAAGCATTGCGAGTTACAGCGTGGGTGATGCGATACATTAGAAATATAAGAAGAGAAGCGAATACAGGTTCGCTAACAGGAGAAGAATTGGACAAGGCAGAGTTGGTGCTGTAAAAGAAGGAGCAGAAGCTGTTACAAAACGAAGTGACAAGTATAAATGATATGATGAAACTGTTCAGCACAGACATATTCACAGACAATCAAGGGGTCCTAAGAGTGCAAGGCAGGCTTCCTTGGAGTGATTTAGGTTTTGATGAAAACCATCCTATTGTTTTGCAAGAAAAAGTCGATTGTCAGGACTCTTAGTAAATAATGCGCACCTTGTCACCATGCACGGTGGCGTTGCGTCAACATTTACACATTTAAGGTCAAAGTTTGGGATTGTTCGGGGCTGACAGATGGTAAAATACGTTATAAAGAAATGCATCACATGTCGGAAGTTTATTTCCCGACCATTGAGACAAGAAACGCCACCACTCCCAGCTGACAGGTTAACGAAGAGGAGGCCATTCGACATAGTTGGTATAGACTTCGCTGGGCCGCTGAATGCTCTAGAGGGGAAAGGCAAGAAAATTACGAAGTTCTACATTGTGACACTTACGTGCGCAGTAACAATAGCTCACTACTACAGTTGGTCAAGAGGATATCATCGGAAGAGCTTATACAAGCGTTCCGAAGATTCGTAGTCAGAAGAGGATTGTGTACAACAATTTATCGTGACAATGCAAAAGCCTTCATGAAATCCGAGAAAGAGATAAAGAAAATATTAAAGATGGAAGGCGAAAGGGTGGAAAAGTTTACCAGCAACCTGCAAGTAAAATGGAAGTTCATTGCAGAGTGAAATGCATCGTGGGGAGGATTTTATGAAAGACTCATTAGAAGCTTTAAGACGTCAATGGCAAAAGCTATAGGAGCTCGACTACAAGATGAAGAAGAACTACGGCCTGTGGTTGTTGCAGCAGAACGAGCAATTAACAACCGGCATCTTACGTGTATGACAATCCCAACGAGTCACAACCCATTACACCGCCAGATGTTAGAAGAGGCAAGCAAGTAATTGACAAGTAAGAAGACGACAAACCTGGTGAATACAGTTTGCTGAATTACTGGAGTAAAAGAAAAGAGGCAATGGTGACAAGGTGGTTCAGATGGAAACAAGAGTATTTAAGGAAGCTGAGATGTGCTAGCAGAAAAATGGCTAGTCGCACAGCTACACAAGATGTGCTTCTGCTTGGAGAGCGCGTAAAAGGACGCAGTGGAAACTCTGTAAGGTTGAAACGATTTTCCCAGGCAAGGAGGGACTAGTGAGGACATGTTGCAAAACTTTCCACAGTAGCCGTTTCAAACACTACACAACACCAAGGGCACATGCGTGCGTCACCTACAAGCAACACTACTCAGCGATCTACATCACGATCTGCTACGTAGGAATCGGCGAGAGGAGGCGGGCCCGCGCAACAAAAAGTGTCCTTTTTTCAGTAATATTCGCAGCATTCTTAAAAAAGATGAACTTTTATCATCTGCGAGTGGCACGTGTAATGCTGAAATTATAGCAATAACGCAAATATGGCTTTATCCTGAAACTGAAGATGGTGAAACATTTTCAGCAGCACGACACTTTTCAATATACCGTCATGATCGTAGTGAACGTCAAGGTGGCGGTGTTTTATTAGGCATACGCAAAGATCTACCATATCACGCTATCAAAATAACGAGTACTTTAGAGACCGTCTGGGTGGTGACTCAAATAGCCTATCAAAAAATTCTTTTAGGGATTTCCTATCGTCCTGCTAATATATCGCACAATTTTACTAGTGAATTACGCGATGTATCGAATTCTGGCGCTTCAAACCACAATTATCTTCCCATTCTATTACTTGGTGACATGAACATGCCAAACATAAGGTGGTCGTGCGATCCTCCCACTATTCATCCATCTTGATCTCTGGCGAAAGATTTTCTTGATTTATGTTCTATTTTCTCATTAACCCAGCTTGTTAAGCAGCCAACAAGAATAACGCAGTCAGTGTCAAACATTCTGGACGTCGTTCTTGTGTCTCATGCTGACCTTGTTTCCGCATTACACACTTGCCGGGTCTTAGCGATCATTCTCTACTTTTATTCGAAATGAATTCCGTTCGAACTACGCTTCCTAAACATAAGAAAATAATTAAAGATTACAAACAATCTATTAATGCTAATTATAATGATATAAACGCAGAATTCGCAGCCTTTCTTTATCATTTCGTGACCGGGTTTGACAGTCGTGATGTAGACAAATTGGGCATGTTTGTAGCAAGAATTGGCGAGTTAACTAATAAATGCGTGCCTGTTATCACCATTAGCACAAATTCGAATGTTCCATGGTATAACAAACACCTAAAGCGCTTATCGAACAAAAACAACGTGTTTTAATGTCTGCAAACAATTCGCATACGAATGATCACTGGACAGATTATACGACAGCAGCTAACCAATATGTAAATGCAGTAAAGGAAGCTAAAGATTATTTTTAAGCAACACTCTGCCATCTGTGCTCGCTAGCGAACCAAATAAATTCTGGCGCATGATAAAGCCAAGCAAAGATCTTCAGGCAACGCGATCTCTGACAATGCATGCTGTCAAGTTCTTAACGAGGTATTTTCACACAATCTTTCTTCCAACACAAACACATCAGTGCCGCCCTCCCGTACTTACAGCTACAAATCCATGTTTCCGGTTGAGCTAAACTTCGACGGTGTCACAAAACTTATCTGGTCATTGAAATAATTTTGCGCGCCAAGATCCACTGAAATCGAAACAAAGCTTTTAAAGAGCACTATAACCTATTCATCTGTCCTGTTAAATATGATCTTCGAAGAGACTCTTGACACTGGTTCTCTTCCATCAAAATTGGGAAAGTAATTCCACTGCATAAGTCGGGTAACAGGAACTTTCCTCTCAAATGCATGCCCATCTCCCTCACTAGCATACCGTGCAAAATTCTCGAACATATCCTGTTTTTGCACATCATAAACTTCCTCGATTCTAATTCATTTTTTTCATCATCACAGCACGGCTTTCGTAAAACGTACTCCTGCAAAACACAAATAACGTCTTTTGTGCACAAGCTACATGTTACTCTTGTAGAGAAGCCTTGGGACATGGTAATGGGTTACCCTCTCCAGCACCTTCTAGGGGGTCGTCATCTTTGGTTGCTTGAAAAAGAACGCCGCTCGCGCAGAGAGTTCGTGCCTTGCCGTGACTGTCGCCATTCCTCATTGTCGTTGAGTGCTGTCTATTAAACACCTTAAAAATTTGGTGGAGGTGCTGGGTAGGGTAACCCATTACCATGTCCCAAGGCTTCTCTACACTCTGGATAACTCTACGCTTGCCGATTGCATTTTCCTCGATTTTTCAAAAGCATTCGACAAGGTCTGCCATCAGCTACTTTATAAGCTCAGTCTACTTAACATTGATCCCAAACTTCTGACCTGGATTGAATGTTTTCTACGCAACCGCTCTCAATTCGTGTCATCAAACAACACGAACTCAGGACTTAGCGCTGTAAATTGTGGTGTTTCGCAAGGTTCTGTACTTGGCCCCCTTCTTTTTTTATTACACATAAATGACCTATCTTCTTATGTTTCCTCTAATATTAATCTTTTTGTAGATGGTTGTGTAATCTTTAGGAAAATAGCGAGTGATGACGACGTATCTCTTCTTCAGTCTGACCTCAATGCAGTCTGTTCTTGGTGCAAGGTATGGCAAATGGAATTAAACACAGCTAAATGCAAATTTATGCGAGTAACCATATCGAAAACCATTTTACCTGTTTATAAACTCAATAGCGAACCATTGGAATTTGTTTCATCGTACAAATACCTTGGTGTTCATATAGCGTGTAATCTAACCTGCAATGATCACATCAAATACATTATAAATAAAGCAAATAGTATGCTCGGGCACATTCGTCGAAATTTTTCAAGATCCCCTTCTTCCTTAAAGCTTCTCTTATACAAATCACTAATTAGATCCAAACTTGAATATGCCGCATCAGTATGGCGCCCTTCACAGGAAAATTTTCGCACACACTCCAAATGATTCAGAACAATTTCTTTCGTTTTATTTGTTCTCAGTACAGCCGCACCGCCAGCATAACAGCAATGAGGAGTAATCTTAGTTCACCTTCCCTCGCCTCTCGTCGTAAATTGCATCGTTTTGTTCTTTTTCATAAACTATACTACCATCCACAATTGCATAGTGAACTAATTACTCCTACACAGTATGCCTCCAATAGACTAGACCATATACATAAAGTCGGAATTACATCACGTAGAACTCACACATTTCTCAATTCATTCATACCGCGTATAACGAAAGAGTCGCATTGGCTTCCCGCGCTAACGGCTGAAATAAAGGACAGAATTTTTCATGCGTGCTTTGCCCGTGACTACATAACTGCTATGTAACTGCTATGTTTGAATTTACACTGTGTACGGCGTTATTTCACAATTCACTGTTTTCTTTATTACAAGGTCTTCAAATATCATTGTAAAACATTATTAGTTTACCTATTGTATTGTTTGTAATATTAGTGTATGCATGTTTTGCAGTACCATACTAACAAATTTTTATTGTATAAATAGGAATGATCACTTGTTTTGTACATGTAACCACTCCACTCTGTAATGTCTTTTGACCCTCAGGGTAACTAATAAAAAATAAATAAAATAGACCGATTCAGTTGTATTCGCTCGAAGACTGCATAGGTTGAATCTGGTCGGCGGGAAGATGTAGAAAACAGATTGAAGATGGAGATGGTCACGAGGAAGAAGAGGTGGCCAGGGGTACACTCTATATCCATATTTTTTTTGCTCGTTCTCACAACAACAAACCGAAGACGTACCGGTTCTGCGGTCTCTTTGGTCCTTCTGAAACAACGACTTCTTGCTTCGGGCTTGTCTATTCAACAATGTCAATGGAATCAATCTCCGGAAACCGTTGCATTGGGTTTCGATGGTTGCAAACAGTTGCAATGGGTCCACCTTCTTGTGCACGTATATTTGTAGGACGCATATGTGGCTGCTTGTATACGGGCCGCCTTGCCCCTACACGAATTATTGGTCATCGAAGCGTCCATTCCATTCTTGGGATTTAACTGCGCTGTCACTGGACAACAGTTTCACAATTGGTGAGATCCGATTAAGCGGCTGAGTCTGGGCTAACAGGTCAAGCTCGGGAAAGTAACAGCATTTGACAATCGTTTGCCTTCTCCAATGATGGCTTTGCGAAGCTTGTTAGTTTTCGGGGCTTCAATTATGTCGTCGCAGATGAAAGGAACGACGACACCTTCTGTCTGCACTGAAGTGTTGTTGTGTTGGCTCTGAAGCGTAATTTCGACAATCTTCGCGCGTCGAGTAAGTTGATATCGCTCTCGTCCAAACGCGCTGATAATCAAATCAACTCCCGATTCGGAGATACCTTGAGCTTCCTACAAAGATCTTATCTGAGAAACGTTCTTTGTCATTGTACAGAACACCACGTACGTAACAGCAATGCGTTGGTGTCATCAGCTAAGCATGGAAACTAAGAAGAAGAACGTCGCTGGTGAGTCCACGAGTCGTATTCTTCATAGATACATATATAGCAGCATCCAAAGTACTTTCGGTTTCTGTACCAGTGCCCTCAGTAGCTCTTCAAGTAAACATTTACTATGCATGCTGAAGTTTACACAATTTGGACTGCCCTCTCCGGACCGGTGGCAGCAATCGGTGCGGAACCTCCAGGCTCTCCCGTTTATAGTAATCAACGAATATGTCCCCGGGTATAACTTTGTGCAGTGTCTCGCTCAGCATAGAAGCGCATGATATCGCGCTGATTCCAGGGCTAGCGAGTACCCCTGGTTGACTTGCACTTTGTCATAAAGCTTCCGCAAGGCTGCTACGTCGCTCGACGACCGAACAGGTTTCAGTGTGCGGAGCATTTCCACATGTTTCTGCTCGGTTAAATTTGTGTTTCGAAATCGCTGTTTTTAGATATCAAGCGCGCCGCGCACCGATGAATTCATTACTTGAATTGAGGCAACTGCTTGAGCAGCGGCTCTGTCAGTGTAGCGAAATGAGGTAGTGGAAACGATCCGCGTTGAACAATTGCGGATTATCATGTAGAGCGTGTCGGAACATGTCCCAAAACGGCTGCCATCGAGTTAAACTGCCCTCAAAGCGCAAAAGTTCTAACTTAGGCAATCGTGCACGAAACGCACGTTGAGGTCGCGTCGGTTTCCTCTCTGAGGCCACTGGTGGGTCCCCATCAGCCGGTGTGGGCAGGTACGCCATCGAAGTCGGCGAGGAAACTGCGAGCGTGTACATGGAGTCCTCCAGCAGGCCCAAAGTGCTGGTAGCAGCGTCATCATATTCCATGAAGGATTCATTGTCTGCCACCTGTCCGTCTGTCATGAAGGTTTTCAGCTTGGCGTTTAGTGCAGCTTACTCCGCCTTGACCGCCTGTAACCGGCTGATGAGGACATAAAGCGTCGAGAGCTCGAACTGTTCTGATTGGATGAGCTGGTTCACCTCATTCACAATCGTCGTACTCTGGGATCGACAAGCCGCCCGCTTGTTGTTCGTACGCTCCATGATGGCTTGGTTGCAGAAAGGTGTCCCAAATAGGAAACAGCAGCTCGAGGGGATGAAGGCCCGCTTCCCGGGTCTTTGGCACCAAACACAATGTGGGGAAATCTCTCTGCAGCCTTTAATGACGCTCAGCACAATTCCGTCTCCAAATGGTGTACATATCAAACAGTTCAAAACCAGTCCAGCCCTCACTCCGCTACCCTTCCTCGTCTTTGTGTCCGTGCCGCACTCGATTTCCAACAGGGAAAGCCTGTTTCATTTTATGTCTCAGAAAGCACAGGTTTCGGAAGGCTGCCTTGCAAATGCTAGCAACACGGGCGTTTCACGTTACGTTTTTGTTATTGTCACACCCAGGTACTTATATTCACGAACTTCTGCGAGAGGTGTAGAAGCAATGCTGTAGGAAAAAGATATTTTTTTTATTTTCTCGTATATTTCTATGAAAACAGATTTGTTAGCATTTAGTTCCACATGCTATAACAAACACCAGAAATCAGAGTTTTGAAAGTTCGAAATAGGTGGTCTTTAGTCTTCACTGCGAGCTATTTCGTTGAAAAATACGCAGCCATCCGCGAACAGCCTAATCTGCCCGGGTGATTTAATTACATGGACAATGTCATTATATCATATAGAAATATTAGATGTACTAAAAAGCTGTCCTCTGAGACACCCGAGGTTACAGGAAGCTCACCTGAAAAAGTACTGTCACTTTCGACAAACCGTTTCTGGTTATTTAAATATAGCAGTTATACAATTATTTCGGTATGATTACCGATGAATCAATTAGAGTTTTTCGGTAAGGTGAGCACTTTAAAGAAGATGAAATGCTGTCCTAAATTCTAAAAGAACTGGCGTGACTAATATTGACAAAAATTCGAATAATTTTTCACTGTATTAGTGAAGAAGAGCATTTGGTACACAATCGCGTTTAGCTGTTGATTTATTTTTAATTTAAGCAACAAATAAACTATACCAGGTCTTGATACGACATCAGGCAGCAAATTACGATACGTATAACATATACAAGGCGGAACGCAATGAGTGGAAGAAATTTTTTGAAAATACTTTTTAAAATGGTCCGCAGCACTTCGCTTCTCGTCTACTAGGCAACCCTCGCGAACAATTTGGCCTGGGGTAATATGTCTGGAGGGCGGTAGATGCCAGATAACAATAATTACCTATCACAGTATGTAACCTTTAGAGTAACGGGTTCTATATTATATTTACTGCCTCATAAAAAGTGCGAGAGAAGAATGTTCTTTCAACAGAATAGTCACATCTCCTCCCCTTTTGCCTCTGTCGTGACGAACGACACAATAAGAATGCGGAAGAACTGTCATGTTGGCAATATCTTTATGTAACAAGGTTTGCGTTATCACATCTAAGTGAGAAGAGTATCCCAAAGTATTCGCTCCTAATCGGGCACTTTTATTAACGATGCGACGCGCACTTTCAATGGGAATTTTTAGTTCTTTGCAACTACTGGGCCTATAGGCTCTGTGCACACGTGAATCCGCTGCCCGAGTGAAGGTGCCCCAAGCGGCAAGAAGCGCAGATTTGGCGGGATGCTGTTACGCGCTTGCAATGGGGTGAAATCGAGCAACGATGCCTTTCACAATGACTATACCTTTCGTGCTTTTCGCGCTTGGCCAGTGACCAGAGCGACGGTCCGTCCGCGTTATCAACGCGATCAGTCAGCCGCAGGTGGTAGACGATAAGAATAATATAGCATAAAACATCGCTCCGCGATTGCACCCCTGCTCGCTCCACGCTCCCGCTGTGACGGCGCGAGGTATTTTCGCCGGCAGTTCGTTTTGTGTCGGTTGCACTGTTCGTAGGAATGCCGAACTGCAGGAATAATTGCTGCGTTGTTAGGTGCAATAACACGTACAGGAATTCTCCGGGCACGCGTTTTTACCTGTTTCCATTTAGAGATTATGTACGGAATCGGCGTGAACAGTGGATCGCACTCGTTCGACGACAAAAGTGAGTTTTGTGAATAGATGAGGTATTTTTTTTTTCTTCTTTGCGAGTGACAATTTATGGGTGCTACATTGCACTACAGCAACGATGAGTCTAATTGGACACCCGGGCCATGCAGCATAATGTGCAGCAGGCATTTTGTAGGAAATGCCAAGTCAAATGAAGAAGCGCACCCAGCATGCAGTCCATCGATATTTCGTGAGCGCTACAGGTTCACATAGATGTAAAGCGTTGTTTTGTTCAGCGGCCGTGACAGTGCAATTGCCGGTAGCGCCAGTTTCAAGGTGCCGGTGAGTTCGCTGCCGCGTTAGCCCGAGGGCGATAAGATGTGATACCAATATCTGTTTCACCAAACTACGTCCAATTTATTCAGGAAAGAAAACTTTAAAACTACCTATAATTTGGATAAATTAGTGCACAATTAACAATTTATTCACAACACGTATCTACCAAAAGTGTTCAATTCTGACTTCATTAAAACGTTTTTTTCTTACAGAATGGGTTCCATCGAAATAATAACTATAAAATTAATCTCCAGAAAATGGTAGGCAGCAATATCGAATGGACTGTGCGCGTTTTTATGTTCAGGACCGATAAGTCGGGGTGAGTACAAAAAAATCAGTTTCGCCGTAACAACAAAGCAATGAATGCGATAGGAATAAATTGGAATGTAACGCGAACAACGGAAAGCAGCTCCGAATTGCCAGCGCGTGACTCGAACCCAAAGGACGCACGAAAAGAATGCACACAGGACGAGCGCGAACTATCATGCGTCACAGCTCGACATTGGAAGCGCATTGCTCAAACATAAAAAAAGGACACACGAAACAAACGAACAGGTACACACAGGACGAGCGCGGACTAACTGTCCCGGTTGTTACTTATTTCTGTTTGAACAGCGCGCTCCTTTCGCAAACGCGGCCGCTGCAGCTAGCGAAGCGACCTTCGTACGCTTGTGACTTCAGCGCGGACATCGCGGGGAAAGCACAAGACATACAACACCCCGCTGCCGCGGTGATAAAGCGGTCACGACTGCGAGGAAAAAACAACAGCAGTTTTTTTCTCATTCATGTAGATTGGGCGAAAAGCGACAGAACGATGAAATGCCACGACGGCTGCTGTAATTCGAGATTTCTCTCGCCGGTTCTACTCGCGCGGCGTCGCTCGGCGTCGCGTCATGGGAGAGGAGGTCGACGGAACGAGGTCTCCGTCTGTGGCTATCACGTGACCATTCTGTGGCTTTTACACGCTATTCTCACGTCTTGGACCGTTAAACAATGCATATTGAATTTGAATCGAGCCTCGACCAATCCCGTACAGCTCATAGAACGCTCGCAAGCTTTACCGGGCGTTTGATGTGGTTGTCTGCGGCTCTGCGGTGGCTTCGAGTGGGCGCGGAGAAGCGTCGGCGCGCCGGCGTCTTTTAATACTTGTTTTTTTCGTCGTTCGCACTTCTTGGGTGAGCGGCGGGGCCGTGCTATCGCGCTGCCGTTTGAAAGTGGCCGCGCGCGCGCTTTGTTGACGCGTTCGTTTGTCGTTTGTGACAAAGCAGCTGACATGCCGTACTCGAATGAGCAACGAGCGGATATGGTTCTGGCCCTAGGTGCATCACGCGGAAACAGAAGGCAGGCATTCAAGCTGTTTCAACGCTGGCATCCAGGTACGCGGCCGAGCTCAATGAACATTGTGCGTACTTATGAAACGCTGAAAGAAACTGGGACATTTACACGAAACGGCACAAACCTTCAGTTTTGGGCGAGGAAGTGGAGAGGAATATCCTGTCCGAGCTTTCTGCAGACCTCCAGGCAAGTGTCCGTAGTGTGGGTGCTGAAGCTGGTGTCTCGAAATCTTCGGTGTGGAGAATAGACCCTTTTCGAAAAAGGGCGCCCCTAGCGCCGCGCACGCAAACTACAGTCTGCCGCCATTGTGAGGGCACCGCAGCAGACGACGCAGGCTTCGGCAACGTGCCTGTGCGTGACATTTCACCACCGCCTAATCGTGCACAGTCGTCAACGTTTTTCGTAGAGACGGCGTGCTGCAATGGTGCAGACGTGCTGCGTTCCCATGTGCCACCATCGAGGATATCGCGACGAGAACAACGATAAGGTACGCGATAAAACTTGAACAACGAGCGCACGTGCTCTCTCTCCGTACGTCATGTCAAACGGACGCGCGGAAGGGGGCTTTTCTGTAAACGCGCTACAGAAACCAGGGGCGTAGCCAGAAATTTTTTTCGGGGGGGGTTCAACCATACCTTATGTATGTTCGTGCGTGCG
The DNA here is from genome assembly GCF_013339695.2 of Rhipicephalus sanguineus. Taxonomy (NCBI): domain Eukaryota; kingdom Metazoa; phylum Arthropoda; class Arachnida; order Ixodida; family Ixodidae; genus Rhipicephalus; species Rhipicephalus sanguineus. The sequence goes on from NC_051182.1 coordinate 57,517,931, forward strand.
TTTGTATGTGTGCGTGCCTATATACGCAAGCAAAACTGAAAAATTTCGGGGGGGGGGTTTGAACCCCCCCAACCCCCCCCCCCCTTGGCTACGCCCCTGACAGAAACGACCGTGCTTATTTCACAGCGCCATGTGTAGCCTTGCTTTTACGAATGAATAGCCTTCTACCGAGTGCCTGCATGCGCTGAATTGCGATAGATTGTGCCGAAATACTGCGAGGGTTCGTAAGGCCAGCCATAAAAATAAAAATGAAGTTGCGTACCGTTAATTTAGTAGCGACAGTACTCGCATATCGTAAGCCACGTGTCAACATTTTTTTAGTACAAACAGGGGCGTAGCAGAAAATTGTTTCGGGGGGGGGGGGGGGGCACCACCTTGATCACAAGTGGGGGCCGAGCAAGCAGATGTGGTCGAGTGTCATTTTGTGCTCTGTGTGCCATGGCAAAAAAAATTTTCGGGAGGGGGGGGGGCACGGGCCCGGTGTGCCCCCTGGCTACGCCACAGCATACAAATATACCCAACCCGTGGCGTCCGGAAAATAATTGCGTGGTGAGGCTTGCGGCAGACAGGATTTTCACAGTGACGTCCTTCCTTTCCTTCGGTGAGACGTTTGTAGCTTTCGGTGAAAAGTTTGCAGCTTCGGCGAGCGTTTCTTTTTTTTCCCGGTCCGGGCGCGTACGCGAGTTGGTTGTGGTCACGGTCCCGCAACCGCGGCAATCGAGCCAAACTGCTCGTCCAGTCCGTTGAAGGGTACAAAATGTTGCTCATTGTGCAGCGGAAGCGCCTCAGAAAGACCAACGGAGAGTACTAAGAGCTCGTTCAAGCACGTAAACGGTGAGATTTCAGCGGGTGACACGAAGAACTAGCCGCCAACACAAACATCACAGCACCCACGCATTTGACGGCTCGCTTTCCATGCCCTCACGATGGCGCTGGCTATCCCACGCTCCTTTGCGAAGCGAAACTGACGAAAAGCCCACCGTCAGGTGCCGTATTTATGAAAAGGGTCTATACCAAAGAAGAGACAACTTCATCCCTACAACGTGCAGCTGCACCAAGCATTGGAGCCTCGCGACTTCCAGAATCGCACAGACTTTGCAAACTGGATCCTAATCAAGACTGAAGATGACCCAGGCTTCGTGAACAGGGTACTTTGGACCGACGAAGCTAACTTCTCGCGCAATGCTCAAGTGAACCTCCACAACGCTCACTATTGGAGTGACAAGAACCCTCACTGGGTTTGGCAGGCGCGTCAGCAATATCAGTGGTCATTCAATATGTGGTGTGGCATTTACGGTGGTACTATAATCGGACCTTTCTTCTTCGACAGCACACTTACAGGCGAACGATATGTCAAGGATATCTTGGATGGACCACTTGAAAATTTTCTGTGCGAAGTTCCACTGGCTACATTAGAGATATCTGGTATCAGCATGATGGAGCTCCTGCGCACGGAAGCAGCAAAGCGTGCAATTGGCTGGATCAAGTTTTCGCGCAGCAGTGGATAGGGCGGCACGGACCCACTGCTTGGCCAGCAAGGTCTCCAGATTTAAACCCCCTTGATTGTTTTTCTTTGGGGCTACGTCAAGAGTCAGGTATACCAGGCACCAACCACAACATCAGGTAATCTAAAAGAAAAAATAGGACAAGTTTGCAACTCCATTCCCGAAACCATGGTCAACAACGTCACGGAAAATCTCATAAAGAGATGCCAGAGTTGTATTGCAGCAGATGGCGACCTCTTTGAACATGTTCTGTAATCGCGGCTTAATTTTACGAACACCGATCACCGAAAACAAGAAAAGTCTCCTCATGCCGTTCACCTACCAACGCCACCCTTGACTAGCTTCACGTCGTCGCCTCCTTTTACGCACCTCAATTTCAAAAGAGACAATAAAGCTATTTTCTTGTTTTATTTATCCGTCTCGGACGCTTATCTCTCAGCGCTCGGCGAGCAGCGTGCATTTGCACCGTCATTCAACGAAAGACAGACGCCCAAACATCGGCCACCTTCAAGGCACCCTGTCGCTTCCCCGTGGCAGCCGCGGGCGAGCTCGTTCACCGGTTACACGTTTGAGAGCAGCACTATAGCAGTGCGTTCGCGGCCGGTCACGTGGCCTCTTTTCAAATGTCGTGGGCTTTCTTTACAACGCGGAAAAAATAACACCGCGAGTCCTATCGTAGAGGAAACAATTCAGTCCGTGGTTTCTAAAAGTGCTCTACAGCTCAGTGTTCATATTTTGGGTTTTCAGCCAATAATTAAAAAGTTAAGTAATTAAAAATATTTAACTAATTAATTTAGCGGAAAATAAAAAAAATAGCCTGAGTATCTATAGGCTAGTGCGAGTAGTATACGTTTGGTTCAATTTGCCTCTGAAGAGCCTTTCATTTTCAAAGTCTTGGCTCAAGTTATGTGGGACAACCTGTATAACCCATATGCGGCTCTTCAACATATATGTGTGCGTATCAAATTTACACAAATCTTTCGGGTCATTTTGTCACGTGCCGCTCAGTAAAAAGATTACGCCACAGTCACCTTCCCGCCGCATGCTTCGCATAACATCGACTCCCACGGTACGTAGGATCTACCGAATTTTTTTTATTGATAGAATAATCGTTCGGAGCTCCAGATTAAAGGATATGAATGGGCATCCAGTGGACTTGCCGTGCCACCTGGAAAATAATAGTATAACGGGATACCTGAACTGAATGAATAACATGGCTATCTAATTGCATGAACGAGCACTGCCTCTAAATTGAATAACGATGTTGAGATTTGAAGGCCTGTCACATAATGATCATTGTTGCTATTCACACGACTCCAGATTCAGTGTTAGCCATACTACAAGCCATACTACATTTTCAGTCGTATGGCTGGTTTCTTGCAGCCGCTCAGGCCTGCTTGTTGCAAAAAATGAGCACTGCTTTTGCAAGGTGGAAGTAAGTGAAAATGAAACCTGCGTAAAAAACATCGCCATAGGTATAAGCTATTCCCAAGACGAGGAGCTTATTCAAGTTCACCCGGGAGATGTGTTTTCGATCGCTATTTGGCGTAAGCCAGACAGACATTTCTATGTAAGTAACATCTATATTGGCTTCATTTAAAATTCATTGCGGCAGGTAGGACCCGGGCTGGGGTTCGTTTATTTTTAATAAAGTTGTCTCTCTCCCTCATTGGGGGAAGGACTTGTACAGGTGCACTGAATATAGTAAAAAAACATTTGCCTCTACAGCCAATGACACAAAGTCAACTCTTCCCAAGGGTAATGAGTTTCCTATACTGAAACGTTCACACAATAAAATGGCAAAGCACCAGTGAAGACAAGCAAACGTTGACCATAGTTGGATTCACTTACGTTAAGAGTTACCTTTTTCGCTGGTATTTAGGGTAAAAAGCAAGAAAACACGAATCTCCTGGACTGTCCTTCAGACAGCATATAATGTATGTCAAAATTACCTGAAAGAGAAGTAGCGGAGCGCAATAGGCGTGCGCGATGAACAGATGGACTGTTGCAGGAGCAGCCACACACGAAAGCGTGGCGTGTGCAAAGCAGTTAGTCTGAAAAAGGCGCAACCACGCGGAATATGCAGGCCTTGTTCAGATATGCTTTCCGTGTGCCAACCGTTGTGAAGGCAACTAACCGTCTTCGTCACTCTTGGGTCAGTCTTCCCACTTGTAACGGGGTGGCGTGTTGGCGGTTCATTCGCGCTTCACAATTAATTCAACGATGTAGGAACTATGCCGCGGCGCTTTAGGTGTACACGTTTGCCTAATGAGCTTGAGGTGCTGTTTTTACGTTTTGCTGCATCTATGAAGATTACATATGCTATACAGGTACGGCGTTGTCACGGCACTACGCCACCAGCAGCTGCGAATAGCGGCCATCCATACTTTCAATCTGACTCTGGGAAGAAATCAGTGCTGGGTTCTTTCACAAGTAAGTGAACACTCCTAATTCTGCCTGCACCTGTCACGTGCGCGAATCGCATCGCAATAGTCGGCAACGGGCACCATCGTGCTCCTTATTGTCACGTGCTTTTTTCGCTATTTTTATGTGACCAGTTCGTTACATGCATAGCCACTGCCTCGCCAAACCTCGGCCGAATGTCTGGAGATCTGCAATGTTATTTCACAATCTTCTGACAGGCTTTAACGCGCGAATGCAAAAAGCTGAGTTCATTCTCGAACACGGCTGCCATTAATAAGGCTGGAATATTCATTGTCGCATTTATAAATGCCGACGCGCCTTACCGCAGACCATAGTACCGACGACCGCCGCTGACTTCGCCCATATCAGGGTACAGCATGCATTTCTTGTAGTTTTACTTTTCGTTTCCTGTGCACAGCTTCGCCCGCATAAAGGCTTTCGTCTTGAACACGCCGACTGCTGCCTTGTCGCATGTGCTGTGTGACCGCGGGTAAACTGGTCGCCATTGCCGTCGGCCGCCCTGACGCTCGCTCGCCGACGCTTCGCCGCCGTGGTGATGTGCAAGCTCGCGTTATCGTGCAGAGGCTCCGCCGCCGCGCTGCGAATTTTCAAAAACGCATTGTCGTGGCAGCCAACGATCTATAATTGTGTGTAGCGGGCTCGGCGTGCACCACATGGGCTGCGGAGCTTTAGCTGGGCGGCTGTAGCTGTGCTTCGGAACTGTGTGGAAATTGGTCACCATTACCGTCTGTTTCCTCGACGCTCGCTCGCAAACAGGTCATCCCCGTTCGTGGCAGCGGCCCCATTTCACTCACGCAACTACCGCTCACTCGACGTTCGCCGGGTTGCTGACGGCAGCGGCGGATGACGGCCTCGCTCGAGCTATACGACACCGCCCGCAGAAAACTCGCCGACATGCTGGCGGCGCCTCGGATGATGGGTCATGCTGGCTGTCGCGCTTTGTCTCTCGAAATTAGTCTTTCATTATGTACACTTCAATGTGATGTTGTTTGTATACCACATCTTAGACGTGTGTTTTTATTTCACCTTGCACGTATTTGCCATATTCGTGCATCTTCATCCTCTCACTCATGTGTGACTACCCATTTTCAATTTTTATGTGATTTGCAGGACACGGCCGTTTTCCAAAACGTGTAGATTGTTGTGTCCGCTGACGCTTTTAATGCCAGTCATCTATAGCTTCCCTTGGAGCACCTTCACAAAGAGGACTCTACGAGATACGACAACGCGGTTGGACTTGTATTGGAGATTGCAGAGTGAATTCAGTGAATGGAAGGCCAAATTTCATATGTAATATATAGAAAAATAAAACATATCGTTTTCTCATTCTCGCGTTTCGTTGTTGCACTGACTGCGAAAGCAGTCAAGCCCGCATGACTACATATATTTTAGAGTGTTCTTTTCTGCGCCATCCGCTGCTCACCGCGGAAGAATACACGCGAAAGAAGTATTAAGCCTTGCGGAGAGTAACTGTAGAAAATCATCCCTAGGGATTAACGGACCATCTGAATTGCAGATAAAAAGATAACTCGCATGGAGCATTAGAGTGGACCGACCGTTCTTGTGCCGAGGTGAAATTGAGGGGACAGAGAAGATGTCATTGACATGTAACCATGAACATAGTGAAAGGCGTAGTATTGGATGAAGACTTGATGGCATTGAGTGAAGAACTCCTTGACGGGCAGAGGGCCTAAGGTGTAATCCAAGTGCAACGCATCGCGATCACATGGAACACAAATGGAACCGCAACAAACCAGTTATTAATGGCTTTTAGTTTAATTACTTTGCCCGAGCTACATGAAATACATCCGGAATTCGAGAGGTTGCTTCAAATATGTGATATTTGGCCATGCATCTCAGAGCGGCCAAGGGCAGCTTACTTGCGCTAAGCGCGGCACCGGGTCACTCTGCTGACGAGTGTAGTGATGATGAGGTGTGTGCGTGTATATCTGTATTGCTAACCAAATATTAATAATAATAATAATAATAATAATAATAATAATATTAATAATAATAATAATAATAATAATAATACTGCGAACCGTGACGGCCGTCACCCAGCATACTCCAGAGCTTTGCCAGCCTAGAAGAAAGGGAAATAAATGAGTACTGTAAACGTTGAGGTCAAGGCAACCGCTTTCACAGGCATTAGCACTAAGAAAGTATTTCGTCGAAGTACTGCTACGGGGGCGGGAGGGCCGAAGCGGCACCACTGGTGTCCGCCCAGGCGTGACCGGTTCCCGACGCCCTGGCAGGAGCAGCCAACGTCGCCTCGACCTCAGTGAACCTGTCCAGACAATTGACCTCTACAAGAAGCAGCCAGTTCGCTGCAGAAGCTAAGGGCTCCTGCCGCTCTCCAGCCAGGTGAAGGTAAAGACATTGTCAATGAAGCCGCAGGCTATGCGATGCATACATCGCTCTCTGGAGCGAGTGTGCAATGCCTCGCAAGAGTCTACAGACAGCACTCCCGGTCAGATGGCGCTGACAGCGCCTAAGGGGCAACGACACTCTCTCGACCACACCATAAAAGAGAAAAGGCCAATTACAGGGCCTGCCAAAGGCCTCATGAATAAAGTGAATCTCCATCCTCTCGAGGAACAGAGCACAAATTTCTCCTTGGCGGATAAAACTATACAATAGAACATAATAAACTTCACATAACTGTAGATGACGAAGAAACACACCTGACTCTTAAACACTCCAACTTGCTCCTGGAATAAATTACTTCTCGAAAGAAAAAACGCCAGGACTGCGCGGAAAGCGCAGCACAGTCACAGCGGAAACTGGAAGAGCGGCATTTCTAGAGCCCGTTATAAACTCTCTTTTGACTACTAAGAAAAGTACACTAGCAACGTACCCACTACGGCACAAATCATGATTTTTTTGATGTTGGGAAGCCCCACCCCGACATTATTCGTCATTCTGCGCAGAAGCGAGGTACCATCTGTGAGGCTTTATGCGCATTTTGTTGATGCGACGACAGGATGACGATGAAGAATTATGGCTCAGTCATTTGCAAGGGGTTGGAATCTTTAGGCGACCCACCAGTTACGTATATCGCATTGTGTCACGCCCGGTCGTTATTTAACTCTCCCACCGTGCTTTATAACATACGTTAACGTGAGAAAGAAAGAGAGAGAGAGAGAGAGAGAAGTGATTTATTGAGAGTCTGAGGAAATGGATCATGAGAGCCTTATGGGCTTCCTTGGTAACCAATAGAAGTACACTTGCGAGGAACCCACTACGCCATAAATCTTTATAATTTTTGGGATGTAGGGAAGGAGCCGCTATGCAAAGGCATTATGTGCACTTTATTGATGCTGTGGCTGATGACGATCAAGAATTATCGCAGAGGCCTTTGTAAAGGGTTGGAAGCATTCAACAACCCACTCGTTGCGCAGTTCGCATTGTGTGACGCCTGGTTACAGAATTCGCGTTTGTGTAACGCCTGGTTGTTATTTTTCTCTTCCACCACATTACATAACATAAGTTTGTGGTTCCTTACCGACCTGAAGCCTATATAGGGTCTATTTGCAACGCAGCTTTATGCACCGGCATGGCTCCGAGGTAGAACACTGGGCTCCCACGCAGAGGGCCCAGGTTCGAACCTCGTTCCATCCTGGAAATTGTTTCTTATTTCCTTTTTTTCTTATTTCGTGCGATAGTGGTTACGCACACCAGCGGCGACGGCGGCCACGGACAACTACGGCGCCAAAAACGGCCGTTGAAATGATCTCATAACACTTTTCTCTGTAAAAACCGCGAGAATGCTGCCATCCAGTTCTGCGGCGAGGCCATCATCGCTGATAAAAACAAAACATGTCAGCATTTGAAGAACCAAACAGCCGTTGAGGCAATTGCCATTTGAGCCGTGCCTTTAAATGCATTCATGCCCATCGGGTCCTTGCATGTACCGTCACTCCATCGAATTTAGAATCCTCAAGATCTCAGATACCAAAGCCCTATTTGATTACTGGTGAGACAGTGGCCGTTGGCGCAATTCTCGTTGTGATGCGCGACCGCGCTCTATTGAACGGCTTCATATTTCCTTCGGGGCGTGTCTGTTGATTACGAAGAATCTCGCCTATTTTAACCTTGCAATAAATCATAATCAGCCGTCAGACTTACTTATTCAACGACGTTTTTACCTTAATTTAAATGGAATGTTATTAACAACCGATAATGAAGTGACCATTTCCAGATAATCATCTGTGCACAGCACCAATATAAACTCATCCCGTAGATTCCACGTTGAAAGGTTGACTCCGCCGATTGTAACGATATCGAGGCCTTACTCATGTGATATGGGCTGAGATGTGCGCTCAAAACATGGATGCTGGTACGCATTCTGCAGCTTTTATACTTGATGTCACCTTGAAGGGAGCGGCAAGGGTTCCCAAGTAATGTGTTCTATGAGGAAACCATGAATACAGGCAGGCACAAAGGAACGAACCAAAACAAAGGCGTCGCTTCACTGTTTCCCAAGAGCAGAAAACCTGGAAGACGAAGCCGGCCACATGGCAGGCAAGGAGAACGCGCCGACTAGCTAGGCGAGAGAGCTCGGCAAAGTTTATATCGATAACCAACTCGTACACAGCTGAGAGAAAATTACAGGTTGAAGAATATTGTCGGCTAACAAACGTATATCCTGTCGTGAGTAAATAACAGAGAAAGCTCGGAAGGTCATGCTAGCAATACTCGAACACCTTTTATTTATTTTGGAAATGTTCATGGTCTGTAAATACTTTTATTCAGCATACTATTGTGGATATTGTTGCAGCAAATTCAAACTTACATGTGAAGCATACATAACACGATTAGTTATTGAGAGCAGAAAAACTACGGATTTATTTGGCACGCATGATCTTTCGCATAAGAAGATTGATTCAATAATTGTGCCTAAGCGAAAACAGCCGCACAGATAGGCTACCATTTAAACAGCTTCGGTAGTCCTCAAAATATGACTCACGAACCATAAAAGTCGCTGAACTGCTGCAGACCAGAATAAGCTCGCGTTGGCATGAATACCGCCTTCATGGCCATGAAGCCCTGCCACTTGGTGATGTCTCCGCTCTGTTCAGCTACGCATATGATCGCAATATAATCGATATATCGTAAAAGTATTTGACGCATTTGGTACATGTACCTTGATAGAGAAACAGAGATATTCAAGTTATTTCTAATACAATCGCGATAGCGTTGCATCGCGATACTGCCCAGTCCTGATTGGTGCTATACACAATGCGTGGCCCGACTCGTGCTAGAGGTAACAGTGCTTTACATTCAGAGCTGAATTGACCGTGTGCGATGAAATTGCGTACAAAGAAGGTGTGGTAATTCTGCAGAGCATTCGAGCATAAACCAGGAAAAGGCTATTATCGTCTGACCTTGAAGTTTAGGCAGCCTAAGAGGGGTACGAGAATGCACTTCCTGGCGTGGAGTGAACTAAGAAATCAAAAATTTCATTTGGTCGTGTCAAGTGTGTCAGAAGAACAGCCATGTAATGCCACAGCCCCCACCAAAATATCGACAACAGTTCTCACTTGATATGTACTAAATTTTCAGAATTTGCCGCTCATTGACACTTTACACCCAACACACCAAGTACACGTCATGCCCAGTGCTACTGCATGGTGGAATCAGCTATCAAGACTGTCTTCACTACTGACGAAGGCTTTAGGAGGTGATCAGCGCTCGCATGCCTACTTTTAGGATCACCGCAGCAGGCTGTACCTAAGCAGAACGACAAGTGCAGTGCAGTTCACCTAGGCGAAGAACGGTCAGCCCATACTTACCATCGCCATCGAACTCTCATAGCCATGCATGGTAAACCAAGGAATGTAGTGAAAGAGGAGGACCGTACAAATTGAAAGCTACCACAAGTCAGCGAGATATCTGTTTGTGAGAAAGCTTTTACTTAAAGCACACAAATGGGACACCAGGCCTGCAGGCCTCTCCGTAAACCTCAACTTCAAAATTACACTAGCTTCAGATGCACAATAATAATCACTTACACCTACACTGGTGCCACCGATGCGTAGAAAGCAGGCCTGCAGAGCACACTGTTATGTCCTTAAGCAAACCTAATCCGCCAAATTCACTGTCAATAAACCACACTTATCTCTTTGAACCATCACAGAGATCAAACACGGGAAACACCGAGCTTCCACAACACACTATGCAGCTGTAATCCTTAGACCATTTGTCCCAGGTCTGGGTACACTTCGCTCAGACTGCAAGACTGATATCGATTTGACAAGCACACCTGCCGATTGTGTGACGCCCTCACTCGAATGGACTAAGTGAGAAGACGCATCACATAGACTGTGAGATGTGATTCTTTGATCACCTGAGTTCACGCAGCTCACAGCGTCGTGTGTGATCACGATAGTTAGAGTAAACCAAAACAGCGTATAATGTAACAGCCTCTTTCCGCTGAGGAAGCTCAACAAGTACCAATGTCAGCATGAAGTCAGGTAGCTGCTGAGGCAAACGTCTCCTTTTCATAGGTCACCGCATGTGCTGTTGTGTTCATTTCAATACATTAGTTGGTTTACATCATTTCTTCTTTAGGTAGCTCAGCAGAAGATGTAGCATACAACCGCTGAAAGCAGTCTGGGGACATGAAACCGAGTTCCTCCGGCGCATTCATCAAATTTGAACCTGCCCGAGCTAGTCCTCTAAACTATCCTTGCTTAAGTCACCACTGCAACGAGAGGAAGCAGGCTACAGTACGTTTTCTGGTCGACGGGATGCCGGTTGTTGTAGGTTCACTGCTAGAAAGAGAGGTCCGAGTATTGCGGATACGGGATGCAACAGGGCAATCGCTAGACGGTTACTTGTTCCTAAAATATGTTTGAGAGGGAGAAAAATCAAATCTGTGCTAGAAGGATCAACTCTCCAGCTCCCGGAAGCAGTCGTACAAGTCCACACGCCGTAGTTTACATGGCGCTGAAAGTGGCTTCTATGGATCAACCACTCTATGAACTCATTTCTGGGATATCTTTCGTGCGTCAGGGGGCCATACGATTCAGAATCTGACTGGAAGCACGCCACTCGTACCAAGGTGTATGAGTTACCGGCGGAGGCACATGCGCTCAAGTCGCCTGTCAACTCAACATGTTGCATCAAGTGTGTAAAGACAAAGCCGAACAAGTCCAAGACAAGAACATTTCTCCTACCAGACGTTACAAGAACACAACGATTTGAGGAGCAGCAAGGCACCATACACTGGAGATTATCTTGGAGTTATAGTACACATCGTTAGAGTACAGTTGGGAAAGTTAGAGTACACATTGAGAAATCACCACAGCTACGACTTTATTGAAAAAAAGGATTGTTTTATGGTCGTGACCGCCTTGCCACTAACAGAACGTTTAAACAGGTGGTCACTCCAAAAGCGTTCCGAGAAAGCGCTACACATTGCTCTTGGAAGCATCACGGCGGGACAGCAAGGCATCGAAAGAACTAGTGATCGTATCCTGGAGAAATTTTATTGGCTTGATCTGCATGGAGGCGTAGAGCGCTAGTCAAGTCTTGTGAAAAATGTCACAGAACCACCACTCAAGAAAAAATAGAAGCACCAATAGGCTACTTGCCGCTTATACGGACACATTTTTGTAAAGGTCACAGCCGATTTAATCGGCTCCTTTTCACGAAAATGTGACCGTGACAACCCATATGTTTTAACACTAATCAATTTTGCCACTCGTTAGCCTGGCGATGTAGCACTACTCGCAATGAACGCAGTTCAAGTTTCTAGAGCAATAATCGAGATTTTTTGGCGCATCGTCTCATCAAAAGAAATGGTCACCGACCGACGGCAAGCTTTACCTCACAGTTATAGAAAGATGTCAGTCACCTTCTCTCCGTGAAGTTGCTAATGACGACACCTTACCATGTGAAGGCGAACTGTCTTTTGGAGAAGTTCAACGGTACCCTCAAGGGCAATTCTAAAGCGAATGTGCCAAGAAAAGCATCAATACTGAGATAGGTACCTCGCCTCACTGCTTCGTCGAGTTAACTCCGTGCGAACCCATTCACGTTCGCCATGTCCGAGGACCACTGACAATGCTGAAAGAACTAAGGACGAATTAGGGACTAAACGCAGACATACGGACAACGTACAACTACGTCTTCGATTTCAGCTCTCTCCTGGAGGTGACGTTCAAGATAGCACATGAACAGCTAGAGAAGGCTCTTTCGAAGCGGACATATGGGTTGCCACGGTCACATCTCCATAGACAATTATGCGCGCGGGACAAGGATTTCCTTGTGCTGCCGACCGACTCCAACATGCTTCAAAGGAGATGAAAGGGCCTTTCCCTGTCACTGAACGGAAAAATGATGCTGATTAAGTTATCTGTGTGTCTGGAGAAAGTAAGATCTTTCATATAAACAGGCTAAACATGCGAAGAGCACGAGCCACCATAATTGCACCAGGCGTCAGTTTCAGAGGTCAACGAGAAGACAAAGAGAGAACACTTCATTTGTATAGTTTTAAGCGATCTTTCTCGTTAGGTGGAGCCCTTAGTTCAGGACCCCATTGGCTCGCGATACTCAACGTGCCATCTGGTCAACCGACGCTGCTACTGCGGCTCTGAGCTTGTCAGCGCCTATAGTAGGGTTTGTCAGCGCAGTTAGTAGGTCTACTGGAGGCATACATAAGTCGGGTAGGAACATGAGACTTGGCTATAGGTACCACTAGCCCTCAGTCATGAATTAGTTGGCTCGTAGTTGCGACACTTCCAAACCCACTTGAACTGTAGTTGCCTAACTGAACAATTCGCAGTGTGGTGCAAAAATTTGGCTGCTATGTCCATGCGAACACATAGGGCGACGTACAGTGCTGTGACCATTCGTTCAACCACACCCTTGTGGCAGAATATTTGCGAGAAATTTCTCGAAAAAACTGCATTTATTCTCGAACACATCTTGATGTCATCTTAAAACGGTTGTCAGTATCTGCTTTGGGCAATAAAATGGACCTGTATGGGAGCGTTTCAGGATTCTTTGAGGTTTATTTATATATGTCTCAGTGTCCAAAAGCTGACATACCATGGACGTACTGCAGATGCTTTTCTGTTGTCTGGTATGACGGTGCCACGTGCATCGGTGGTGCGGAGCAGGTATCGCGCCGGAAGCAGGCGTGCGATGGGCGCGACTCCCACTCATTGCACCCCGGCGAAGAAAAGGTTTCGTGATCGTGGTCACCTTCGTTGCCTTACACGTCAGTGCTCTTGGCTTCGAGCGCTGCAAATGTAGAGCTTCTCGCTGACCTCGGTTTTACCAGAGATGTCGCCCTCGTCCACAGTGTGAACCTCGCCGCCGCCAGCCTTTATTTCGTTGCGGGATCCCTGTCTTTCTTCCCAGCAGCCCTGGTCTCCATAGCTGGCACACTGGCAAGTCCAGCTTTGTCTTACGATTCTTGCAGGGCGGCACCGGGCTCTTCCTTGAAAAACGATGCCCTGTGGTCGGCAACTTGAGTGGTGTAGGCGAGGCAGCACAAACGGAGGGTGCAGGTGGGCTCATAGTCCACAGTTGTCATTGCCGTCGTCATTGCGGCCCTTGTCTTTGGCGTAGCGACGTTCCTGTGTTTTCCATTTACGTCCTCCAGGGCATCTTCCGTGGCTCTCGCCACTGCAGCCTGGTCCTCGTTGTCGGCGTCCGCGCCAAAGTCGTGGTTGCCGGTGGCGTTCACGAGCAGGTTCGCATAGGACTCACCACTTTCGTCTTTGGCCAGTGCAGCCCTCGAAACCCACGGCGTTTACTTCTCGCATTCGGCCTGAGCGCCGGCTTCTTCGCTGTTCCCGTTGGGGTTGAGTTCACTCTCGTTGAACGTCTTGCCATATTCGGCCTCTGCCTGCAAGCCTTCGCCTAACGCCTCGGGATCTCCCTGGTCCTGAGCTGGGGCGACCGTTTGCCGATCCAGAAGCGCCACCCATCGTCTATCTGTCACAGTCGGGACCGAAGCTCCTTTAGCCTCGAAGTACGCCAATGTCATCTTGTCCATCCACTGGACCACTTCAGGAAGTTTTTGAAACGTTGGGCACCAGATGATGAGTTCGGGCCGTCTTCACTCCTGCGGGCCACACACCATACGCGTGCACAGCGGTTTGTCACCGACTGCCCAGCCATTGCTTGGTGGGTAGTAGTCCGGTTGTGGCTTGTCTGGCTGTATTTCAAGATTGCCATAGTTGGGTCAGCAGAAAAAGCAGCACCTCTGACGGTGATGAGGACCTCTGGGGCGCCAGAACGCAGGACGACGTTCTCAAATAACAACTTGGCTACCTCGGCGGCACTGCCTTTGGTGAGGGCTTTTTTCTCCTTAGCGGGTGACGAAGTCGGTAGCTACGACGATCGATTCATTTCCGAAAGTCGAAGTTGGGAGAGACACCGGTACGGCCATGCTGATTTGCTGGAACGGTCACCGAGGTGGCTGGATCGGCTGACGAAAGCCTGCTGTTGTGGTTGGTGGCGTCTTGCGTCCGTGACGGTCTCGGCATATCATTACGTAGCAAGCAACGTCTGCGGCAAGGCGCGGCTATTAGTAGTTTTCCTGTATTCTTGCGATCATGTGGGAAGCACCGAGGTGTCCTGCCATCGGGTCGTCGTACAGGACCCAGATGACTTCTGCTCGTAATGCTGAAGGTTCTACAAAAAAGTACTTGGCTCGCAGTGGCCAGATCTTCTTTTGGAGAATGCGGTTTTGTAAGAAACTTTTGGGGAGGAGCGAAGCATGTGGGGAAGGGTGTTTCAGCTACACTAATGTCAAACCTAAGGAGGGGCGAAGCATGTAGTTTGCGCCGGTGTTTCCCTCAGCAAAACCACTGCTAATGGGCAATGATAGATAGAGCGAAGATTAGACACAAATACCCGCCATCTGCTTTTAGTTTACGTGCACGCACCGAAACGTAATTGCTAAACTACACACAAGAGAAATATGCCACCGGCACTACATTGCTGGTCAAGATCCAGTGCCTATATATAGGCGGTGGCCTGCGAACGATTGTGCAGCGCGAGCAGTTTGTCTTTAGGGACTATGCACCTTCAGGCTGAGGCATGTCCATCCATGTGACGTCCATGTCCGTGTTACGCAGCTACTCGCCCACTCGTCAAGATTCACTTCGTAGAGATGCGTGTTTTTAACAATAGGTTTAACAATAGACTAATATCACCGATAATTGTGACGGAACAATTTAAAATACCTACAAGCAGACACCCTTTATGCTAGTTGGCGACTTAAACGTACACCTTGTGGACCTTAGGACATAGCTTTGTCGTCGACTCTCACTGTCTGCAGTCATGGTATATATAAAAGCGTTCCTGTAGTCGAACCATATGTGTGTATGCGAGTAAAAGAAAGGTTTACAATACCTCCGTCAATACAACCGTCAATCATAATTGTGACAGCACAATATTAAACACCTATGAGCAGAAGCTCTTTACACCATTCAGCGACATCAGCGTAGACATTATGTCAATTTATGCCACTTGATGTCTCTCAGTTTACATTATATGGGGCAATGATTGGGTAACGTACGGTCACTCGTTCATACGATACCCAGAGCTTCGCCAAGTCGTCATGGTTCACTTCGCGGAGATGCGTCGATTTTTTTTAATCAAGAGACTCACGAGCAGACGCTGCCTGCGTCGGCGTTGTCTCTCGCGGGCGAGGGCACCTTCTCGTTCCTCGCTAGCTGGTAGGTAAGCGTTCATCACAGAAACAGCGTTTCCATAGTCAACGCGCGTCGTCGCTCTCTCTCGCTACACGGCGAGCGCTGAGGCAATGCCGCCCTCTCTTGCGCTCAAGCAAATGGAGCAGAGAAAGATTTACACGTGACAGCAGACGGCGATGTGCGATGCACGCCGAGGTCCAAGGGTGCTCCGCCCCTAAAACGCCCATACTCGCCTGAATACCTTCGGAATAACAGTGGTCCTACCCTCAAGGTATTCCACAAGGCCCCTGATTTCTGGGTCTGCTGGCTGTCGTTCAGCGAAGTCGTCCGCATTTATGGTTCCCAAAAAACACTCATCATCACACTGGTCCAGTGCCGGTGGGTTGAAGTGTTTGCTTGCGGACTTCTAAACGAGAGTAATAATAAATTCCTGATATCTCAGGCTCCAACGTTCCAGGCGACTTGAAGGCTCCTTCAGCTTAGCCAGCCAACAAACGGCGTGGTGGCTAACAACCTTGAAATATCTTCCGTGGATGTAAGGGGGAAACTGGAATAGTTGGCTTCAAAACAGGAATTGTTGGAATAGTTGTGAAATAGTTGGCTTCCGCTTTGGCTAGCGACTGTCTAGTAAACATGATAGCCCTCTCCAGTCCTTCAGTTCTGTGCACAAGAATGGCGCCGAGTCTTACGCTGCATGTGCCGGCGTGGATTTCCGCATCACCGTATTCGTCGAAAGGCGCAACTATCGGAGGCGTCTGCAGGCGACGCTTCGCTTCTTGAAATACTTCGGCTTCTGCCGCGTTCTGCTTGAATTTC
Organism: Rhipicephalus sanguineus; assembly: GCF_013339695.2. Classification (NCBI taxonomy): domain Eukaryota; kingdom Metazoa; phylum Arthropoda; class Arachnida; order Ixodida; family Ixodidae; genus Rhipicephalus; species Rhipicephalus sanguineus. The sequence continues at coordinate 57,534,375 of NC_051182.1, forward strand.
ACGTCGGTGTTTGTGCGGTGAGTTAGTGACTTGGCAATCAGTGAAATTTGGCTGGCCAAGCGCCTGCAATAAGCGAACAAGCCGAGGAATCGACGTATGGCCTGCTTGTCGTGGGAAGCGGGAGGCAGGGATGGCAGCTGTTTTCTGGGGGTTTGGGGTGAACTCCGCAGTTGCTAATCACGTGGCCCAAGAACAAGAGCCCCTGGTACGCGAAGCGCCACTTTACTTTTCTGGCTTCAGGGTGATTCCGAAGGACTTGACTACTTCATGTACAGCGTCAAGGCGCCTGAGGTATTCGTCTAAGTTTCTCATAATTTTATCGTGGTTTTGAGACGTTAGACTCATGATGATGATGATATATAATGTTTATTGGCGCAAGGGCCATGTGATGGCCAAAGAGCGCCACGACCAGATAGCGAAAGTGAACAATGGTTGTGTTAAGTGGCTGTATAGGGGCCTAAAATTCCTCGCGCTAAAGGCGGGTAAAACATATCGGTAATAAAATCATGGGAGTGACGTGAAACATGCGCATAGAGAATGAATGACAAATGGTCGTCATGATAAAGAACTAGGATATGGTGTGAGCACGAATACCTCCTCAAGGCCTTTGAGGCCAAGGCGGGGAGAGGCAGGTGCTTCTCTAATGTATCTCCCGTAGCAACGACCTCTTTTCAGAGGTCGCGCTACGGACTGCCTGGGTGTGTGATGTGAAAGCTATGGACTTCGTTTAGAAACGCGAAGAGTGACTGGTGTTTAAAAACCGGTTCCCTACCGATAAACATTGACGGGTGAAGTGGTAATTGTTGTCGGTAGGGAAGTAAAAAGTACTTTTTTCTAAGCATGTCCAGTTCATTACAATGGATTAAGATGTGAAGCACGGTGAGTGCTTCACCACATCTCTCACACAAAGGTGGATCGTCGCCGGACAAAAGATATGAGTGTGTACTGTATGTGTGTCCTGTTCTTAGCCTGGTAAGTGTAACTTCTGTGTGGCGTGACTTTGATGTTGGCGGCCAACTGCCAAGGTGTGGTTTGATAACGTGTAGCTTATTTTGTGTATGCCTGTCCCATGTGCTTTGCCAAAAGGCCCTGAGCTTTCTTTCGAGGAAAGGTTTTAGGTCTAGTGCAGGGATATTCATGGATGTATTTTGACTATTTTCGTGGGCGGATGCAGCTAGCTGGTCCGCCAGCACATTTCCTTGTATCTCGCGGTGCCCTGGCACCCAGCACACTACGACATGTTGTTTGTGAGAGTAGATCGTGCATAAAAGAGAGTATAGCGACACAAGGACAGGGTTTTGGTGTTTTTTCAGAGTTTTTAAAGCTTTTACCACGCTTAGGGAATCCGTATATATCACTGCCTTTTGTAGTTTTAATTGTTGTATGTGTTTAACGGCCGCAAGTATGGCGTAAGCTTCCGCTGTGAAGATACTTGAATTTGGGTGCAGAATACCGGAATCGGAAAAAGATGGACCAACGGCTGCGTAAGACACAGAAGTATCGGACTTTGAGGCGTCTGTAAAGAATTCTGGACAAGTGTATTTGTGCTGGAGTTCGAAGAAGTGTGTACGAATATGTGCAAGTGGCGCGTGCTTAGTTACTTCCAGGAAAGAAACATCACAATCTATATGCTGCCACTGCCACGGCGGGAGATGTGGAGCGGGAGCCATTAGGCAGTGTTCGAGAAGTGGCACACCCGTTTCTACAGCTAGGCCCCTCACACGAAGTGAGTAGGGCTGTCTCATCGAAGGTCGGTTGTGAAAAAGTTCAGAACTGGACAAATCATTAATTGCAGTGTGTGAGGGGTGTTCATTGTTTGCGTTCACCTTGAGGAAATATACAAAAGATAGGTAAGATCTCTGGAGGTGTAACGACCACTCATTCGATTCAACGTAAAGGCGTTCTACGGGGCTGGTGCGAAAAGCACCCGTAGAAAGACGAATGCCCAAATGGTGGACTGGGTCAAGCATCTTCAAGGCACTTGGTGTCGCAGAGTGATAGATTATCGCCCCGTAATCTAGGCGCGTGCGTACAAGGCTTTTATAAAGGTTCATCAGGCATTTCCTGTCACTGCCCCACATAGTGCGTGACAACACTTTTAGAATATTCATAGTTTTAATGCACTTGTTTTTTATGTACTTAATGTGCGGTATGAACGTAAGTTTTGTGTCTAGAATTAGCCCTAGGAACTTGTGCTCTGTTTTTACCAACAGACGCTGACCATGTAGGTCAACGTCTGGATCGGGATGAAAGCCTCTTTTCCTGGAGAATATGACACAAGTGCTTTTTTGTGCATTCAGCGTAAACCCATTCTCGTCTGCCCATTTAGAGACCTTGTTCAAGCCCAGCTGGACCTGCCGCTCACACATTGAAAGGTTGCACGATTTATAACCTATCTGCACGTCGTCCACATATATGCAGTAAAACATGTTCCGTGGAATGTACAGATGTAGCGAATTCATTTTTATAATAAAAAGTGTGCAACTCAGGACACCACCTTGAGGCACTCCAGTTTCCTGGACAAATATTCTGGACAAGACATTACCCACTCGAACACGGAACGTGCGATTGGACAAATAGCTTTCGATTATGGTCAGCATCTTTCCTCGGACACCTAAGTGTGAGAGGTCTCGCAGTATGCCAAACCGCCATGTGGTGTCGTAAGCCTTTTCCACATCGAGGAACACCGAAAGAAAGAATTGCTTGTGGGCAAAAGCGTCGCGAATTTGTGCCTCGATACGGATAAGGTGGTCACAGGTTGATCTACCCTCTCGAAAACCGCACTGGTATGGGTCAAGTGATTTGTTTGCTTCGAGGAAATGTATAAGTCGGCGGTTTATCATCTTTTCAAAAAGTTTACACAGGCAGCTTGTTAGTGCAATGGGCCTGTAGCTCGTAACGGAGGATGGGTCCTTGCCCTGTTTTAGAATTGGAATAATAATGGCTTCCTTCCAGGCCGAGGGGATCTCGCCGGAAAACCAAACAGCATTATACAGGGAAAGGAGCGTTTTTTGTGTTTCAGATGGCAGGTGTTTCAGCATTTCGTATACAACACGGTCGGAGCCTGGGGCGGAATTATTGCAGCAGTTAAGCGATGCTTGTAGCTCAGCAATGCAGAAAGGTTCATTGTATGCTTCGTGTTTTGTAGACTTGCGCTCTAGTTTCTGTTTTTCGATTCTTGTTTTGTATCTTTGGAAAGCTTCACTATAGTGCGACGAGCTCGACACCTGTTTGAAGTGTGAACCTAGGAAGTTCGCCTGGTCTTCCAAGCTGTCGCCTTGTGTGTTTACTAGAGGAAGTGAATGTGCTTGTCTGCCTGCTACCCTGCTAACCATGTTCCAGACTTTGGCCTCCTGTGTATATGAATTAATGCCCGATAAAAACTTCTGCCAACTTTCCCTTCTTGCCTGTCGGCGCGTTCTCCTGCCTTGGGACTTCATATTCTTAAAACTGTCCAGATTCTCGGCTGTGGGAGATTCCCGAAGCAGCCTCCATGCTTTATTTTGCTTTTTGCGCGCATTTCTACACTCATTGTTCCACCACGGCACACGTCTTTTCCCGGGCAGTCCAGATGTTTGTGGGATGCACTTATTTGCTACATCAATCAAAAAAGCAGTAAAGTATTCTACAGCTTCATCCACGCTTAAAGCACACATGTCGGTCCAACTTAAGAGAGCCATTTTACGAAACTGTTCCCAATCTGCTTTGTCGATTTGCCATTTGGGAACCTGTGGAGGACATTCATTCGCTATCGGTGTGCTCAGAACTATTGGAAAGTGGTCGCTTCCACAAGGGTTATTAACGACTTTCCATTTGAGTAGAGGTACAAGTGATGGAGATGTGATGCTGAGGTCTATAGACGAGTACGTATTGTTGGCAAGGCTATAATATGTTGGCTCTTTTTGATTCAAGAGACATGCGCCGGAAGAGAAGAGGAACTGTTCAATTAGACGACCACGAGCATCGCAGCGAGAGTCACCCCATAGACCACTATGTGCATTAAAGTCCCCAAGGACCAGATACGGTTCCGGAAGTTCATCCATTAAGGACTGGAATTCATGTTTATTCAGTGGGTGAAGCGGAGGTATATAAAGAGAGCAAATGGTGACGAGTTTGTTCAGAAGAACCACTCGAACAGCCACTGCCTCAAGGGACGTTTGGAGTGGTAAGTGTGTGCACGCTACTCCTTGATTAATGATCACTGCTACACCACCGGATGACGCGATGGCATCATCCCGGTCCTTTCGGAAAATAATGTAACTGCGTAGAAAGTTAGTGTATTTGGATTTTAAGTGTGTTTCTTGTACACACAGCACTTTTGGTGTATGTTTGTGTAAAATTTCTTGGATATCGTCGAGGTTTCTCAGCAGTCCTCTGACGTTCCATTGTATAATTTGGGTTTCCATATTGGAAGCAAAGTGGTGCTGTGTGTACGAAAAGAAGTGGCTGTGGTTTCAGTGGCAAGTTGGAGCTCAAGTAACAGGACCGTCCTCGGGCCCCGTTATCGGCTTTTTCGTTTTCTTTGCGCGCTCCAGGGAGCTACGCCGTTCTTTCAGTACCAGGGGTACCGGAGTTGTGTCCATTGCCTCGTTTGAGACACTGGACGCCCGCGTGTGCGAGCTGGTTGTTCGTTTTTCCGACCTCGCCTGGCGAGGCGTGGTCGTTTGACCCGACGACCCTGGAGTCGCCTGGATCAGTGGCTTGGTAGGTGGAGCAGTCTTGACTGCTGCCACCACGGGGACAGGCGGGGCAGCCTTGGCTACTCCTACCGCGGGGGCGGGTGGCCGTCGCCCCAGCACACTGTGCGTGGCATGGGCGACTGCCTGTGGCCGTTGTAGTGCTTCCCCCTGTTGCACTACATCGGCAAACGATGGTTTGTGAGGAAAAGGTCGTGAGACACGTTGTCGCGCTTCCCGGAAGCTTATATTCTCTGTCACCTTGATTGTGAGGACTTCTTTTAGGGGCCAAGCTCCTTAAGGCGGCACCCGTTCGTCCCTCGTAGTCGTAGTCGTAGTGCGTAACCAGTCTTACGCTTTGACCTCCAAGGTGGTGCCTGTGGGAGATTTTTCCTGTGCGTTGTTGAACAATAAAAAATTCGCAGCGTTAGCTAAAAGCCGAATTCTTCTGTCTCTCATTCCCATTAGCAGCCATTCTTTACCTCCAAGGTAGTGCCTGGTGAGATTTCTCCTGTGCGTGATTATACAATAAAAATTTTGTTCAAAACGCCGTTGATTGATGAAATAAACCAACGAAAGACGCCAGATGTTTTGTAAAAGCAAAACGAAAGAACGCCAGATGTTTCTAAAGCAAAACGAAAAGACGCCAGCTGCTTAACGAAAGACGCCAGATGTTTTCTAAAGCAATTGTTTTCTAAACAATGAAAATTCACAGCGTACATGTAAAATTAAAGTCAGCTGCAAGTCGTCATAACTCATCGAACCTTTAGTATAAACGCGCCCGATCTCACGTCGGTGATGATGTACTGGGCAGAATTCACGGAAGATTCACGGTTTACCGATGAACCTCCGCAGCTTCGCCCACTCATCATCATTCACTCCGTGGATATGCTGTGCTTTTCTCGCGCCCCTCAGTCATCATGAACAAATACCAACTCGCCCAACTTTTTTCTCTCTTCCACGCTGCGCATGTTCTGGAGTATGCGGGATGGGCGCCATCGCAGTTCGCACAATGGGCCTCCGATTCAGTCTTGCAGTCATCGGTTGAGTGTCCTGTAGTGGCGCACTTTGCGCAAGTGAGCTGCCCTCGGCAGCTTTGGGACGCGTGGCCAAATCTCTGGCACTTAAAACAACGCCGGGGATTTGGAATATATGCTCTCACACGTAGTTTTAGATAGCCTGTCGCGACTGTTTCCGGGAGTGTACTCGAGCCAAATGTGAGACTTAGATGTCTGGTAGGAAGTTCCTTGTCGTTGCGCCTGATTTTGATACGCTGCACATGTAAAACATTTTCATTTTTCCACCCATCAAGCAGTTCTTCGTCTGTGAGATCCACGAGGTCGTCGTCTGAGACTACACCTTTCACTGTGTTCATGGTTCGATGCGGTGTAACGGATATGGGCCAATCCCCAAACACTACTAGGTTGTTGAGTTTCTGGCACTGTGGTCTGTCCTTAACTTAGATTAATAGATCCCCGCTTGCCATTTTGGTGGCTTTGTAACCACTGCCAATGGCGTCAGTTAGGCATCTGGAGACCAAGAACGGTGAGATGTTGGTGGCTTTCTTTTCGGTGCTTTCGCAGTGAATGACGTGGTATTTGGGGAAGTTGTCTTTCTTTTCCACGAGGGAATCTCGGCTTACATCGGTGCGCCACCTTTTCGGGGGGCGATCAACGGAGAAAGGGTTTGGTGATCCCATGAGAAGAGGTTGTTGTTCGGCAGCCATGCCAGCCGCCCACCATCGAGCCCAACGAGGGGACGCAGCGAGACGCGGAAGGAAACGCGGACGCCAGCTGTACATCGCCACTATAACCAAATATGGTTTACCCTAGGTTGGATAACCACACAAGGTTAACCCTTGCCGCCAGGAAAAGTGAAATAAAGGAAGAGAGGAGTAGACAGGAAAGATCAAAATAAGAGAGAAAGACGAAGACGTGGGTAAAGAGAGAGAGATAGGAAAAGGCGACCGCCGATTTCCCCTGGGTTGGTCAGCCCAGGGTTGCCGTCTACGTGAAGCCGGGGCCAAAGGGGTGTGTTGCCTCTGCCGGGGGGCCTTAAAGGTCCAATCACCCGGCGTCGGCTCAACCCCCAGGATCCCCTTTTCCCCGGACACGGCAAAGCCACGCACGGCTAGGCGTGGGAGGGGTCGAAACCCCCCGTTAGCTCGGGTCCGTGGTGTCGCTACACACCAAACGCCTGCTTGCGCAGACGCCCCTGCGGGGTGACCCATGATAGTATTCTTATTTATTCGGGAAAAACATTGGATGCAAATGTAAGAGTGAGATATATCGTAGGGATCTCTCTATTCTCTCTTCTAACAATGATTCCCTTTATGTCGGTTACGTTTTCATTCTTCCATCCCTGTAGCAGTTTAGATTCAGACAACTCAATGAGGTCTAGTGCAGGAACAAGTAGGCGTGAGCTGTTAATCTATGTATATGTGACACTGAAATTGTTAGTTTTCCGAGTGATAGTAGACTGCTGAGCTTCTGATACTGTTGTTTAGCTAGTAGCTGGAGAAGCTCACCGCTCGCCATTTTGGTCACCTTGTAGCCGGCCCAAAGCCGTGAACCGTGAATCCTCTGTACATCTGCTCAATCATCATCATATAAAGAAGTGACACGAGAGTTGTGGGGTGAATATATACACATTATATACACAATGTTTCTGATTTACATATGAATACACTATATACATAAATTTACATATTGATGCAGTATCTACATTTTGTTCAAGAGCATATTTACGGATCAGATAAGCTCGGGGGAACGTTTTCTTTTTTGTATAATGATTTGTTCTGCTTCCCGGGCTCTCAGCTCGGGGTCCGCTTGTCTTTGCGCCCGCTTCGCTGCGGCCTAGCGGGCCCGTGCCGCCTCCGGGTCCGTTTGTCGACGAGCCCGTCTAGCTTCGGCATCGCGAGCCCTCGCTGCTGCCGCTGCCTCGGTGCTGGTAGCGGCTTGTGCTTGCTGTCGGCGCTGGCGTCTCTCTTCGGCCTCACGAGCTCTCACCACAAGGTCTTAGCGGTAAGCCTGCGATGCTGCTACAATGCGAGCTCTCCGCACTGCTGCGTTGGCTTCATCGGCTTCTTCTTCTCGGCGTGTTCCGGCGAAAGCGGAGCACGTACCCTTAAATCGTGTATTTGAGCGCGTGCTCCGCTATGAGAGAACTAGCGTGCATGGCAGGAGGGACGACAGACAACCTCCCAGCAAAAGGCGTCAGCTCCTCAAAAACTGGGGAGTAGCGAGGCTTGTAGGAAATGGTGTTTCAGCTGCACTAACGTGTAACCTAGGGAGGGGCATTGCATGCAGTATTTTAAAGAAGATAGTCTTTCTTGGAGAACTTAGACACAGAAATTTTTTTGGTCTCTCTGCCTGTCTTTCTGTTTGTTTATCAACCCGATTCAACCACCCGGCCAAAGTTTAACCACTTTGTGACCGCCCAGCCATCCTGCACTGGTATCGCCGTCCATACTTGCGAACATTGTCGATAAAAAAGCAAATGCTATGCATACATAAGGCGCCAGATCAATACGTAAATATTAGGTGGTGTGTTCCTTTACTAGAAAATACATAGATACACAATTCTAGAGACCCTAGTGTTCCTTGCGCTGCGCTGAAACTGCTAGTGTTTTTGGGCTGCGCTGCAAATGCGACGCTAGAAGCCAGATGCTGCGATTCAACATACAGGAGGAGGACTCATGTAGTACGGCCGGCAGAAGACTATCGTCTTTCGACGACATTTGCAGCGAAGCACGCAGATACGCGGACAGTTATTCTTCTTCATGCATGCCCGGTTTCAGTTCACTGTTTAAAAATTCTGAATAAAGATAATGGCTCTGCTAAGGGCACAGTACACAGTACACAGTACTGTGAGAAACTATTCCGTGCTGAAACAATAATGCGAAACAGCGTAACCTCGAAAAAGCTAAATAGTTTACTGCATACAAACCAACAGCCAGGAAATGTAGTGGAATTAACGGTTTTTAGGGGAAGTAATATAATGTGAGTAAGAATTTAGGAGTGCAATTAACGGACTGACCTGCTTACTGACTCTGCGTACAGCATTGGTAGTGAGAGAATTCTCAACTCACAGAATTCTCACAACATTTTTTTCTTTCGACGAGAACAGCGGCGCGAGTGAGGAAACAGAAAAAAGATATTGGGGTTCGAAAAAGCTCCACAATATGTCGCTACCGGTTCAACGGCTGCTGCTACTGTTCCAACCGTCAACGGCTTGGTCATCGGGTATATGCAAACATTAGGACATGTAGAGACATATTAAAGCTATCTACTGCCGGTATCTTTGTGCGTAGCGGAGAGTAGCTGTTTCAGTGTTCCGGCGTGCGTACGTGGTGCCGGTATGCCGTTAGAACGCAGCGTTACCCGATCTAAATACGAGTCAGTAAAACATGCACCACGGTACATACATATTAGACATACAAACTGTTACAGAGCTCTAATGTTGTGATTTCTCTGTTCTTTGTCACTTATAAACCTACTACTTCACAAATGATCGGAGTGAAATTGTTTCAGCTGGCCTAACCTTGGGATTCCCCAAGCCTCACAAAAAATGTCGCTTCAGTTGGTCGACGACGGAAAGGACAAACTTGCCGCCACCGGCGAGATTGGTCAAGTGAATCGAGCTTTTCTGGCGGATTTTTACACACCTCACAGCTCCTTCGTAGATCGCCGCACTACAAAAGCAACATGCGAGCATATGTTTCATGAATCGTCGCGGGCTGGGGCAAATCACTTTCTTTGCCGCTGTTCATTAGTCATTAGGTACTGATTAAGAGCGAATGGCAGAAGTTCACAAATTTTCTCTCTGCCAGGGATCGACTCATCAGCGGCCATGATATATCATAGTTTTACCGAAATTCCCGTGTAACGTATCACGTATTCTCAAAAAGTATGTTTCCAGAAGTGGCCAGGTTTCCATAAATAGCCAGGAAGTGGCCAAACGGTCACAGTCACGACTCTTTTCCCTCGCCCTTATAACGAATGACAGAAACTCTCATCACTGCAACTTGTCCTAGAACCAGAGCCGACTTTATTCACTTCTTTCTGAATCGCCCGAACAAATCCAAGCCCCCATGGCAGGGGTACTGACAGCCGGAGCGATAGGAGGATACTCTGCGCAGCTCGCAACAACCGGAGGTTCTGTTCCGGACAGTGGGCTGAGCCAGAGTGGTCGCCAAGGCACAGAAGTGTGCGGCTACCTAGAGCGACCCGAGGACCCATCGTCGTCCTCCTTCCACTTCCCATCACACCCCCTCACATGATTCTTTCATGAATCAATAAAGTTGTTTCCCTACCTACCTATTCCTTTAAAAAAAGTAATACAATATAGCAAGTATTGCGAGCATACCCAGATATATCCTGTTCGCGCAATGGGCTTTGCAGTATTTTTCGTTAATTCCCTGGACGTTTGGCCAAGGCTTTGCGTGGGTGAAACATGAATACAGCACCATAAGTTCCTCTTAAATCCTGGGGAGGCTTGGTACATCTGCTTAGCGACATTTGTTTTAAATGCGAAGCATTTGTTAGCGAACCTTTGGCAGTTTGAGCATTTCTATCTACGTATCTATCTATCTACCTATCTATCTAGCCACCTACGTCTGGGTGCTCTCATGATCGCCTCCTTACCTTGGTGCAGGCGAAAAATAGCATGAAAGGGTAACAGGATTTGACGAATATGACTGTCTGGTCAGACACGAATAACGTGAAATGCCTGCCGCGTACGTCGTCAAAACCTTTCCTCTAGACACGTATGGCACATACCCGCTTTCCACTGGCCGTGGTATACGGGTACGCGCCACAGGTGATTGACTGTTTATATGTACCCAGGAATGGCGAAAACAGACATTGGTAACTTAAACGTGAGGGCGTTAAGAAAAACCGATATCTGCAGCGATGTCCCGACGAATGAAAAGAATGAAAATTGGGATCCCAGCGGGAATCGAACCCTAAGCATTCTGCGTGCCATTCAGGTAACTGAGCCACGCCAGGTCTATAAACTGGCTTAAAAAACAGCCTATGCCGGTGTGATCTTGGTGCAACGTCACTTGTGGTTGTGGTGGTGGCTATCCCATTTTACAAGAAAGCAATAAATACTACATATGTACTCCTACGATACTGACCTCATATCAGTCTGTGGTTCCAGTGTTGGCTTCGCTTTATAGCAGTTCAAAAACATTACCTTTGTATTCCTATGCTTGAGCAAGCTATATTGAAGCATTGCTCTACATATTAACGAAAGTTACGTATGATATTCCCATCACCGCACCATAATGTGCACCTAATACGCCAGAACGACGCAGTGTCCTCTTTATTTCTTACAAGGCTGGGCGATGGCCTCATGCTGACCGATGATGATGCCAGATTGATTGAAGCCGCTTTGTTGACTAGCTACGTAGGTCACATACGCCCAGGTAGTCTACGAATACGACAAGCGTCATTCACTGATGTTGGTCTACGTAGCACTATACAGGCTTACGAGCCTCGACGGCCTGTAACTCACCAACGCGAAGGATGACGTCAGGTTCCGACATGTCGCCGGCTCGGCGAAATGACTGAGGCATCCACGATTTACAGCAATGCAGCCTTATACTTCGCTACACATGGATCCCTCGTCACCGCGCTCACGACCTGATCCGATAACAAGTAATGACCAGCTGCTGGTGCTCATTGATCACGGTGATGTTGACGTTCTTCAAGAACTGTCAAGAACCTCTTCCGCACATGCGTACGAGTTCGTGAAACGTGCGCACGTTCTCCATCATGAGGGACAAGTATAAGGACAACATATCAACTTACCGCTTCTGGTGTTGGTAATACCCACGTTGGCGTTGGCAGCGTTACCCAACTGTAAACAAATGCTTAAATAACCCATATGCGGCTCTTCAACATATACGTGTGCGTATCAAATTTATACAAATATTTCGGGTCATTTTGTCACGTGCCGTTCAGCAAAAAAATTACGCCACAGTCACCTTCCCGCCGCATGCTTCGCATAACATCGACTCCCACGGTACGTAGGATCTGCCGAATTTTCTTTATTTATGGAATATTCGTTTGCAGCTCCAGATTAAAGAATATGAATGGGCATCCAGAGGACTTGCCGTGCCATCTAGTAAATAATAGTATAACGGGATACCTGAACTGAATGAATAACATGGCTATCTAAATGCATGAACCAGCACTGCCTCTAAATTGAATATCGATGTTGAGATTTGAAGGCATGTCAGATAATGATCATCGTTGCTATTCACACGACTCGAGATTGAGTGTTACACATTTTCAGTCGTATGACTTGTTTCTTGCAGCCGCTCAGGCCTGCTTATTGCAAAGAATGAGTACCGGTTTTGCAAGGTGGAAGTAAGTGAAAATCAAACCTGCGTAAAGAACATCGCCATAGGTATAAGTCATTCCCAAGACGAGGAGCTTATTCAAGTTCACCCGGGAGATGTGTTTTCGATCGCTATTTGGCGTAGGCCAGACAGACATTTTTATGTAAGTAACCTCTATATTGGCTTCATTTAAAATTTCTTGCAAAGCCATTCCCGGAAAGAGGAGCTTATTCGAGTACACCCGGGAGATGTGTTTTCGATCGCTATTTGGCGTAGGCCAGACATACATTTATATGTAAGTAACCTCTATCTTGGCTTCATTTAAAATTCATTGCAAAGCCATTCCCGAAAACAGGAGCTTATTCAAGTACACCCGGGAGATGTGTTTTCGATCGCTATTTGGCGTAGGCCAGACAGACATTTCTCTGTAAGTAACCTCTATATTGGCTTCATTTAAAATTCATTGCGACAGCTAGGACCAGGGCTGGGGTTCGTTTATTTTTATTTAAAGTTGTCTCTCTCTCTCACTGAGGGAAGGACTTGTACAGGTGCACTGAATATAGTAAAAAAAAACATTTGCCTCTATAGCCTCTGACACAAAGTTAACTCTTCGCGAGGGTAATGAGTTTCGTATACTGAAACGTTCACATAATAAAGTAGCAAAACACCAGTGAAGACAAGAAAACGTTGACCATAGTTGTATTCACTTACGTTAAGAGTTACCTTTTTCGCTGGTATTTATGGTAAAAAGCAAGAAAACACGAATCCCCTGGACTGTCCTTCAGACACCATATAATTTAAGTCAAAATTACCTGAAAGTGAAGTAACAGAGCGCAATAGGGGCGCGCGATGAACAGATGGACTGTTGCAGGAACAGCCACACACGAAAGCGTGGCGTGTGCAAGGCAGTTAGTCTGAAAAACGCGTAACCGCGCGAATATGCAGGCCTTATATGCGTTCCGTGTGCAAATTGTTGTGAAGAGAACTAATCGTCCTCGTCACCAGGGGCGTAGCCAAGGGGGGGGGGGGGGTTGGGGGGGTTCAAACCCCCCCGAAATTTTTCAGTTTTGCTTGCGTATATAGGCACGCACACATACAAACGCACGCACGAACATACATAAAGTATGGTTGAACCCCCCCCCGAAAAAAATTTCTGGCTACGCCCCTGCTCGTCACTCTTGGGTCAGCCTTCCCACTTGTGTTCGTGGTGGCGTGTTGGCGGTTTATTCACGCTTCACGATTAGTTCCACGATGTAGGAACTATGCCGCGGTGCCTTAGGTGTACACGTTTGCCTGGATGAGCTTGAGGTGCTGTTTTTACGTTTCGCTGCACCTATGAAGATTGGATATACTGTAATGGTACGGCGTTGTCACGGCACTACGCCACCAGCAGCTGCGAATAGCGGCCGAAAAGACGGTATGCCTACGGCATTCATGCTTTCAATCTGACTCTGGGAAGAAATCGGCGCTGCATTCTTTCAAAAGTAAGCTATCACTCTTAATTCTGCCTGCACCTGACCCGTGCGCGAAACGCATCGCAATAGCCGGCAACGGGCACGGTTGTGCTCCTTATTGTCACGTGATTTTTTCGCTATGTTTATGTGACTAGTTCAGTACACGCAAAGCCACTGCCTTGCGCAAAACCTCGCCCGAATGTCTGCATATCTGCTAGGTTATTTCAGATTCTTTTGACAGTCTTGAACGCGCAAATGCAAACTGCTTAGTTCATTCTCGAACATGGCTGCCAGCAATAACCCCCGTATTCTAGAACGTCCCTTCACTCAACGCTCCACCTTGACTTGAGAAAGTCGATGAGAGCGCCGTTTCTAGGCGGAACAAATCACTGCATATCAGCGATTATCTGCAGCGATTCTTGAGAAGCGCGGCGTCATTTTCGGTCGAACAGCGGCGCTGTGCTCGACTTGTTCAAGTGAAGGCCGAAATTCGAGTCGAGGAGCCTTTGTGAATACAGTGGTAAGGGTAGAATATTCATTGTCGCATGTACAAATGCCGACGCGCCTTACCGCAGACCATAGTACCGACGGCCGACGCTGACTTCGCCGCTATCAGGGTACATCATGTATTTCTTCTAGTTTTACTTTTCGTTTCCTGTGCACAGCTTCGTCCGCATAAAGGCTTTCGCCTTGAATACGCCGACTGCTGCCTCATCGACTGTGTTGTGTGACCACGGGGAAACTTGCGATGATTCCCGTCGGCCGCTCTGACGCTCGCTCGCCGACGCTTCGCCGCGGTGGTGAGTGCGAGCTCACGTTATCGGGCACAGGCTCCGCCGTCGCGCTGCGACTTTTTCGAAAACGCATTGCCGTGACAGCCAACGATCTATATTGTATGTAACGAGCTCGGCATGCACCCCTTGAGCTCAAGGGAGTTTTAGCTGGCCGACTTTATCTGCGCTTCGGAACTGTGTGGAAAGTGGTCACCATTACCATCGGCTTCCTCGACGCTCGCTCGCATACAGGTCATCCCTGTTCGTGGTAGCGGACCCATTTTCGCTTACGCAACTACCGCTCACTCGAGGTTCGCCGGTTCGCTGACGGCAGCGGCGGATGACGGGCTCTCTCGAGCTGTACGACACCGCCCGCAGAAAACTCGCCGACATATTCGCGGCGCCTCGGATGATGGCTGATGCTGCCGCACTTAACCTGTAACACTTTGTCTCTCGAAATTTGTCGTTGATTATGTACACTTCAATGTGATGTTATTTGTATACCATATCTTAGACGTGTGTTTTTATTTCACCTTGCATGTATTTGCCATGTTCGTGTATCTTCCTCCTCTCACTCATGCGTGACTACCAATTTTCTATTATGTGCTTTGCAGCACGCAGCCGTTTTCCACAACTTGTAGATCACTGTGTCCGCTGAAGCTTGTAATGCCAGTCCTCTATCGCTTCCCTTGGAGCACCTTCACAAAAAGGACTCTACGAGGTAGGACAACGCGGTTGGACTTGTATTGGAGATTTCAGAGCGAATTCAGTGAAAGGAAGCCGAAGTTTCATATGTACTATATAGAAAAATAAAACATATCGTTGTCTCATTCTTGCGTTTCGTTGTTGCACTGACTGCGAAATCAGTAAAACCCGCATGACTACATATATTTTTGAGTGTTCTTTTATGCGCCATCCGCTGCTCACCGCGGAAAGAAACACGCGAAAGAAGTATTAAGCCTTGCGGAGAGTAACCGTAGAAAATCATTCCTAGGGATTAACGGACCATCTGAATTGCAGATAAAAAGATAACTCGCATGGAGCATTAGAGTGGACCGACCGTCCTGGAGCCGAGGTGAAATTGAGATGTCAGTGACATGTAACCATGAACACAGTGAAAGGCGTAGTATCGGTTGAATACTTGATGGCATTGAGCGAAGAACTTCTTGATGGGGGGAGGGACTAAGGTTTAATCTAAGTGCAACGCATCACAATTCCATGGAACAAAAATGGAACCGCAACACACCATTTATTAATGACTTTGAGTTTTAATTACTTTGCCCGAGCTACATGAAGTACATCCGGAACTCCAGACGTTGCTTCAAATATGAGATATTTGGCCATGCATCTCCGAGCTGCCAAGGGCAGCTTACTTGCGCTAATCGCGGCACCGGGTCACTCTGCTGACGAGTGCTGTGATGATGAGGTGTGTGCGTGTAAATCTGTATTGCTAACCAAATAATAATAATAATGATAATACTGCGAACCGTGACGGCCGTCACCCAGCATACTCCAGAGCTTTGCCAGCCTAGAAGAAAGGGAAATAAATGTGTACTGTAAACGTTGAGGTCAAGGCAAGCGCTTTCACCGGCATTCGCACAAAGAAAGTTTTTCGTCGAAGTAGTGCTACGGGGGCGGGATGGCCGAAGCGGCACCACTGGCGTCCGCCCAGGCGTGACCGGTTCCCGACGCCCTGGTAGCAGCAGCCAACGTTGCCTCGACCTTAGTGAACCTGTCCAGACAAGTGACCTCAAAAAGAAGCAGCCAGTTCGCTGCAGAAGCTAAGGGCTCCTGCCGCTCTCCAGCCAGGTGAAGCTAAAGACATTGTCAATTAAGTTGCAGTCTATGCGATGCACACATTGCTCTCCCGAGCAAGTGTTCAATGCCTCGAAACAATCCATGGACAGCACTCCCGGTCAGATGGCGCTAACAGCGCCTAAGGGGCAGCGACACTTTCTCGACCACAGGGCCAATTAGAGGGCCTGGCAAAGGGCTCGTGAATAAAGTGAAACTCCAATCCTCGAGGAAAACAGCACAAATTTTTCCTTGGCGGATAAAACTACACAATAGAACATAATAAACTTTTCATAAATGTAGATGACGAAGAAACACACCTAACTCTGAAACACTCCAACTTGTTCCTGCAATAGATTACTTCTCGAAAAAAGAAACGCCAGGACTGCGCGGAAAGTGCAGCACAGTCCCAGCGGAAGCTGGAAGAGCGGCATTTCTGGAGCCCGTTATAAACTCTCTTTTGACTACTAAGAAAAGTACACTAGCAACGTACCCACTACGGCACGAATCACGATTTTTTTGAGGTTGGGAATCACCCACCCCGACATTATTCGTCATTCGGCGGAAAAGCGAGGTACCATCTGTGAGGCATTATGTGCACTTTGTTGATGCGAAGGCAGGATGACGATGAAGAATTATGGCTCAGTCAATTGTAAGGCGTTGTAATCTTTAGGCGACCCACCAGTTACGTAATTCGCATTGTGTCACGCCCGATCGTTATTTAACTCTCCCACCATGCTTTATAACATATGTTAACGTGAGAAAGAAAGAGAGAGAGAGAGGGAACTTATTTATTGAGAGTCTGAGGAAATGGATCATGAGAGCCTTATGGGCTTCCTTGGTAACCAATAGAAGTACACTTGCGAGGAACCCACTACGCCATAAATCTTTATAATTTTTGGGATGTAGGGAAGGAGCCGCTATGCAAAGGCATTATGTGCACTTTATTGATGCTGTGGCTGATGACGATCAAGAATTAGCGCAGAGGCCTTTGTAAAGGGTTGGAAGCATTCAACAACCCACTCGTTGCGCAATTCGCATTGTGTGACGCCCGGTTACAGAATTCACGTTTGTGTAACGCCTGGTTGTTAGTTTTCTCTTCCACCACATTACATAACATAAGTTAGTGGTTCCTAACCGACCTGAAGCCTATATAGGGTCTATTTGCAACGCAGCTTTATGCACCGGCATGGCTCCGAGGTAGAACACTGGGCTCCCACGCAGAGGGCCCAGGTTCGAACCTCGTTCCATGCTGGAATTTTTGTCTTATTTCCCTTTTTCTTATTTCGTGCGATAGTGGTTACGGACACCACCGGCGACGGCGGCGACGGACAACTACGGCGCCAAAAAGGGCCGTTGAAATGATCTCATAACACTTTTCGCTGTAAAAACCGCGACAATGCTGCTATCTCGTCTTGCGGCGAGGCCATCGTCGCTGATAAAAATAAAACATGTCAGCATTTGAAGAACCAATCAGCCGTTAAGGCAATTGCCATTTGAGCCGTGCCTTTAAATGCATTCATGCCCATCGGGTCCTTGCATATACCATCACTCCATCGAATTTAGAATCCTCAAGAGCTCAGATACCAGAGGCCTAGTAGATTACTGGTGAGACAGTGGCCGTTGGCGCAATTCTCGTTGTGATGCAGGAGCGCGCTTTATTGAACAGCTTCATATTTCCTTCGGGGCGCTTCTGTTGATTACGAAGAATCTCGCCTATTTTAACCTTGCAATAAATCATAATCAGCCGGCAGACTTACTTAGTCACCGACGTTTTTACCTTAATTTAAATGGAATGTTATTAACAACCGATAATGAAGTGACCATTTCCAGATAATCATCTGTACACAGCCCCAACATAAACTCCTCCCGCAGATCCCACGTTGAAAGGTTGACTGCGCCGATTGTAACGATATCGAGGCCTTACTCATGTGATATGGGCTGAGATGTGCGCTGAAAACATGCATGCTGCTGTTACGCATTTTGCAGCTTTTATACTTAATGTCACCTTGAAGGGAGCAGCAAGGGTTCCCAAGTAATGTGTTCTATGAGAAAACCATGAATACAGGCAGGCTCAGAGGAACGAACCAAAAAAAGGGCGTCGCTTCACTGTTTCCCAACAGTAGAAAACCTGGAAGACGAAGCCGGTCACATGGCCGGCAAGGAGAACGCGCTGACTAGCCAGGCGAGAGAGCTCGGCAAAGTTTATATCGACTACCAACTCGTAGACAGCTGAGAGAAAATTACAGGTTGAAGAATATTGTCGGCAAACAAACGTATTTCCTGTGGTGAGTAAATAATAGAGAAAGCTTGGAAGGTCATGCTAGCAATACTCGAGCAGCTTTTATTTATTTTGAAAATGTTCATGGTCTGCAAATACTTTTACTCAGCATACTATTGTGGATATTGTTGCAGCAAATTCAAACTTACATGTGAAGCATACATAACACGACTAGTTATTGACAGCAGAAAAACTACGGATTTATTTGGCACGCATGAACTTTCGTATAAGAAGATTGATTCAGTAATTGCGCTTAAGTGAAAGCAGTCGCACAGAGAGGCTAGAATTTAGACAGCTTCGGCAGTCCTCAATATATAACTCACGAACCATAAAAGTCGCTGAACTGCTGCAGACCAGAATAAGTTCGCGTTGCTTTACTACCGCCTTCATGGCCATGAAGCCCTGCCACTTGGTGATGTCTCCGCTCTGTTCACCTATGCATATGATCGCAATATAATCGATATATCGTAAAAGTATTTCACTACACTATTAGTAACGCATTTGGTACATGTACCTTGATATAGAAACAGAGATATTCAAGTTAATTCTAATACGATCGCGATACCGTTGCATCGCGATACATCCCAGTCCTGATTGGTGCTATACAAAATGCGTGGCCCGACTCGTGCTAGAGGTAACAGTGCTTTACATTCAGAGATGAATTGCATTCAGAGATGAAATTGCGTACAAAGAAGGTGTGGTAATTCTCAAGAGCATTCGAGCATAAATCAGGAAAAGGCTATTATCGTCTGACCTTGAAGTTTAGGCAGCCTAAGAGGAATACGAGAATGCACTTCCTGGCGTGGATTGATCTAAGAAATAAAAAAATTCATTCGGTCGTGTCAAGTGTGTCAGAAGAACAGCCATGTAATGCCACAGCCCCCACGAAAATATCGACAACAGTTCTCACTTGATATGTACTAAATTTTCAGAATTTGCCGCTCACTGACACTTTACGCCCAACACATCAAGTACACGTCATGCCCAGTGCTACTGCATGGTGGAATCAGCTATGAAGACAGTCTTCTCTACTCACGAATGCTTTAGAAGGTGATCAGCGCTCGCATGCCTCCTTTTTGGATCACCGCAGCAGGCTGTGCCTAAGCAGAACAAGTGCAGTGCAGTTCACCTAGGCGAAGAACGGTCAGCCCATACTTGCCATCGCCATCGAACTCTCACAGCCATGCATGGTAAACCAAGGAATGTAGTGGAAGAGGAGTACCGTAGAAATTGAAAGCTACTACACGTCAGCGAGATGTTTGTTTGTGAGAAAGCTATTACTTAAACAACACAAATGGGACACCAGGCCTGCAGGCCTCTCCGTAAACCTCAACTTCAAAATTACACTAGCTTCAGATGCGCAATAATCATCACCAACCACCACTTACAGCTACACTGGTGCCACCGATGCGTAGAAAGTAGGCCTGCAGAGCACACTGTCATGTCTTTAAGCAAACCTAATCCGCCAAATTCACTGTCAATAAACCACATTTATCTCTTTGAACCATCACAGAGATCAAACACAGGAAACACCGAGCTTCCACAACACACTATGCAGCTGTAATCATCTGACCATTTGTCCCAGGTCTGGGTACACTTCGCTCAGACTGCAAGACTGATATCGATTTGAACAAACACACCTGCCGATTGTGTGACGCCCTCACTCGAATGGACCAAGTGAGAAGACACATCACATAGACTGTGAGATGTGATTCTTTGTTCACCTAAGTTCACGCAGCTCACAGCGTCGTTTGTGATCACGATAGTTAGGGTAAACCAAAACAGCGTATAATGTAACAGCCTGTTTCCGCTGTGGAAGCTCAACAAGTATCAATGTCAGCATGAAGTCAGGTAGCTGCTGAGGCAAAAGTCTCCTTTTCATAGGTCACCGCATGTACTGTTGTGTTCATTTCAATACAATAGTTGGTTTACATCATTTCTTCTTTATGTAGCTCAGCAGAAGATGTAGCAGACAACCGCTGAAAGCAGTCTGGGGACATGAAACCGAGTTCCTCCGGCGTATTCATCAAATTTGAACCTGCCCCAGCTAGTCCTCTAAACTAACCTTGCTTAAGTCACCACTACGACGAGAGGAAGCAGGCTACACTACGTTTTCTGGTCGACGGGATGCCGGTTGTTGTAATAACAATAATATTATCTGGGGTTTAACGTCCCAAAACCACAATATGATTATGAGACGCCGTAATGGAGGGCTCCGGAAATTTTGACCACCTGGGGTTCTTTAACGTGCACCTAAATCTAAGTACACGGGCCTCAAACATTTTCGCCTCCATCGAAGATGCAGCCGCCGCGGCCGGGATTCGATCCCGCGACCTTCGGGTCAGCAGTCGAGCGCCATAACCACTAGACCACCGTGGCGGGGCTGCCGGTTGTTGTAGGTTCACTGCTAGAAAGAGAGGTCCGAGTATTGCGGAATACGGGATGCAACACGGCAATCGCTAGACGGTTACTTGTTCCTAAAATGTGTTTGAGAGGGATGAAAATCAGTTCTGTGCTAGAAGGATCAACTATCCAGCTCCAAGAAGCAGTCGTACAAGTCCACACGCCGTAGTTTACAGGGCGCTGAAAGTGGCTTCTATGGATCAACCGCTCTATGAACTCATTTCTGGGATATCTTCCGTGCGTCAGGGGGCCATACGATTCAGAATCTGACTGGAAGCACGCCACTCATACCAAGGTGTATGAGGTACCGGCGGAGGCGCATGCGGTCAAGTCGCCTGTCAACTCAACATGTTGCATCAAGTGTGTAAAGACAAAGCCAAACAAGTCCAAGACAAGAACAGGCCTCTGTACGTTTCAACATTTCCCCCTACCAGACGTTACAAGAACACAACGATTTGAGGAGCAGCAAGGCACCATACACTGGAGATTATCTTGGAGTTATAGTACACATCGTTAGAGTACAGTTGGGAAAGTTAGAGTACACATTGAGAAATCACCACAGCTACGACTTTATTGAAAAAAAGGAGTGTTTTATGGTCGTGACTGCCTTGCCACTAACAGAACGTTTAAACAGGTGGTCACTCCAAAAGCGTTCCGAGAAAGCGCTACACATTGCTCTTGGAAGCATCACGGCGGGACACCAAGGCATCGAAAGAACTAGTGATCGTATCCTGGGGAAATTTTATTGGCTTGATCTGCATGGAGGCGTAGAGCGCTAGTCAAGTCTTGTGTAAAATGTCACAGAACCACCACTCAAGAAAAAATAGAAGCACCAATAGGCTACTTGCCGCTTATACGGACACATTTTTGTAAAGGTCACAGCCATTTTAATCGGCTCCTTTTCACCAAGATGTGACCGTGACAACCCATATGTTTTAACACTAATCAATTTTGCCACTCGTTAGCCTGGCGATGTAGCACTACTCGCAATGAACGCAGTTCAAGTTTCTAGAGCAATAATCGAGATTTTTTGGCGCATCGTCTCGTCAAAAGAAATGGTCACCGACCGACGGCAAGCTTTACCTCACAGTTATAGAAAGATAACAGTCACCTTCTCTCCGTGAAGTTGCAAATGACGACACCTTACCATGTGAAGGCGAACTGTCTTTTGGAGAAGTTCAACGGTACCCTCAAGGGCAATTCTAAAGCGTATGTGCCAAGAAAAGCATCAATACTGAGATAGGTACCTCGCCTCACTGCTTCGTCGAGTTAACTCCGTGCGAACCCATTCACGTTCGCAATGTCCGAGGAGCGCTGAAAATGCTGAGAGAACTAAGGACGAATTAGGGACTAAACGCGGGCATACGGACTACGTTCATCTACGTCTTCGATTTCAGCTCTCTCCTGGAGGTCACGTTCAAGATAGCACATAAGCAGCTAGAGAAGGCTCTTTCGAAGCAATCACCTATTATGAAGGAAAATTCTAAATAGAAAATTATGCGCGCGGGACAAGGATTTCCTTGTGCTGCCGACCGACTCCAACATGCTTCAAAGGAGATCAAAGGTCCATTCCCTGCCACTAAACGGAAAAATGATGTCGATTAAGTTATCTTTGTATCTGGAGAAAGTAAGATCTTCCATATAAGCATGCTAAACATGCGAAGAGCACGAGCCACCATTATTGCACCAGGCGTCAGTTTCAGAGGTCAACGAGAAGACAAAGAGAAAAACAATCACACCATCTCCCGCTAAAGGGGACCATGAGGCGATGCGAAGCAGTGTTTCGGCATGTAGAGCCCGCGTTTCAGAGGTGGAGTGGTGAGGGGGAAATAGGAAAGGGGAGAGGGGAAGTGGAGAGAAGGAAGGAGAGGGGGAGGGAAAAGGGAAGGGGTGATGTGATGTGGAGAGGGGGAGGGGAGAGGAGGAGTGGATAGGGGAAGTAGAGATGGGGAAGGAGAAGAGGAGAGGGAGGGGGAACGGGAAGGGGAGAGGCGATGTGGGGAGGGGAGAGAGAGGGGGGAACGGGAAGGGGAGAGGCGATGTGGGGAGGGGAGAGGGGAAGTGGAGAAGGTTTGCGCATGCGCAGTAAGGGTGGTCACGCCACACACCACCACCACCACCACCACCACCGGATTGAACTTCATTTGTATAGTTTTAAGCGATCTTTCTCGTTAGGTGGAGCCCTTAGTTCAGGACCCCATTGGCTCGCGATACTCAACGTGCCATCTGGTCAAGCGACGCTGCTACTGCGGTTCTGAGCTTGTCAGCGCCTTTAGTAGGTTTTGTCAGCGCAGTTAGTAGGTTTTGTTAGTGGGTTCACTACTGGAGGCGTACATAAGTCGAGTTGGAACATGAGACTTGGCTATTGGTACCACTAGCCCTCAGTCGTGAATTAGTTGGCTCGTAGTTGCGACACTTCCAAACCCACTTGAACTGTAGTTGCCTAACTGAACAATTCACAGTGTGGTGCAAAAATTTGGCTGCTGTGTCCATGCGAACAAAAAAGCCAACGTACAGTGCTGTGACCATTTGTTCAACCACACACTTGTGGCAAAATAGTTGCGAGAAATTTCTCGAAAGAACTGCATTTATCCTCGAACACATCTTGATGTCATCTTAAAGCGGTTCTCAGTATCTGCTTTGGGAATAAAATGGACCTGAATGGGAGCGTTTCAGGATTCTTTGAGGTTTATTGATATGTCTCAGTGTCCAAAAGCTGACATTCCATGGATGTACTGCAGAAGCTTTTCTGTTGTCTGGTATGACGGTGCCACGTGGATCGGTGGTGCGGAGCAGGTATCGCGCCGGAAGCAGGCGTGCGATGGGCGTGACTCCCACTTATTGCCCCCCGGCGAAGAAAAGATTTCGTGATCGTGGTCACCTTCGTTGCCTTCCACGTCAGTGCTGTTGGATTCGAGCGCTGCAAATGTAGAGCTTCTCGCTGATCTCGGTCTTCTCGGATGCGCAGTTTGGCTTTCGCCCTTACTTGTCAACGCAGGACGTGTTACTCCAGTTGAAAGAGCAGGTCTTGGGTCCATCGCGGGAGGCTCAAACCCGCGCTTTGCTTGCGCTGGACCTTAAGTCGGCCTTCGACAGTGTGGAGCACGACGTCATTCCCAGCAACCTCGCCGAATCACGCTGCGGAGTTCGAGTTTATAACTACGTCCGAGCCTTCCTTCGCGACTGTACCGCAACAATTGGTATAGGCCCTCATCGCTCCAGTATCATACACCTGCCGGGCAGAGGCACGCCTCAAGGGGCTGTGATCTCGCCAGCACTCTTTACGATTGCTATGTCAGGTCTTCCCAAACAACTTCAGCAAGTTGAGGATCTGCACTATGCCATCTATGCCGACGATATCACATTGTGGACGTTTCGGGGTTCTGACGGTGCCATTCAAGACCGGCTTCAACAAGCAGTCGAGGTCGTATCAGACTATGCTCGACAGGGCGGCCTCACTTGTGCCCCGAACAAGTCTGAGCTCCTTGTCTTCCGTGGCCGTAGTAAGGATCCCCCACCCCACATCAATGTACTCGTCGAAGGGACACTCATCCCTCAGGTAGAGCAAGCACGCATGCTCGGACTTCACGTTCAAGCAGATGGCAGGGCTAGACACACCATCTCTCTACTCTCACGCCAGACGGAACAGATCATCGCCATGCTCCGACGCGTAAGCAATCGACGCTCGGGCCTTGGGGAGCGGGACATGCTTCGACTAGTAGACGCGTGCATTCTAAGCCGCTTTAGTTACCACCTTCCCTTTCACCGGTTAACGCAAGGACAACGTGAACGAGTAGACACGCTCATCCGTAAGGCCATCAAGGTCGCGTTGGGGGTTCCGCACTATACTTCTACGCAGCGCCTTTTGTCGCTAGGAGTGCACAATACCCTCGATGAAGTGCTCGAGGCCCAGTGGATTAGTCAGCGCCAACGCCTCCTTCTCACTCCAACGGGTAGACAGCTACTAACCCGCCTGGGGCACCCAGTGCCCCCTGCACCTCCGGAAACACAGCGGACTTCCGTGGCGCTCCAAATAGCTCGAGTACTTCGCGTGCATCCCCTACCACGCAACACGCACCCTGATCGCAACTCCGGTCGTCGGCGGGCACGAGTGAGATACCTAAACCGCACTCTCAGCGAGGTTGAGGAGGATAGAGTCTATTACACGGATGCGGCTTGCATGGCAAACGTACACACGGCAGTGGTGGTTAGCGGCACTCATGATATTGTAAGTGCTGCCTCGATCTCCTCACCATGTTCAGCCACCGACTCGGGTGAGATTCTGGCGGTTACCCTGGCCATCCAACACACCTTGAGCCTCCCCGCGGAAACGTACTACATAATCACCGATTCGCAAGCGTCATGTCGGGCTTTCCTAACAGGTCGCGGCATTCCCGAAACCTCATATTCTATTCTTTTACGTACATCCAAAGTTGCATCAGACATCAGCCACACAATACACCTGCTCTGGACTCCTGGTCATGCCTCACTGTCGGGTAATGAACGCGCTCATGCGGCCGCTCGAGAACTCACCCTCCGAGCAGCCCCGCGCAGTGAGGCGGCCAACACAGAGCTAGGTTCCCCACTTCTCACTTATCACGAGGTCACACAGCATTACATACGCCAACGACAGCGATACCAACAACCACCAGCGCCCTTCACACGAGAGGAGGCTGTCGCACTTCGCCGACTGCAGACCCGAACATTTACAAATCTGCACTTCCTGCACAAATTATATCCGACTCGCTATACCAACGCCTGTCCAGGATGTGGCGCCATCCCCACAACATTTCACGTCACCGTAGAGTGCACCACTGCCTACTTCCCTCCCCTCCCACCAATCCTTCGGTCCACCCGTACCCCAGAGCAGTGGGAAGGCATCCTTCGCGAAGGCGCCCCCGAGGTCTGTCGGGCGCTCGTCCAGCGGGCCACGAAGTGAATCATGACGACTTGGTGAAGCTCTGGGTATCGTATGAGCGAGTGGCCGTACGTTACCCAAGCATTAACCCATATAATGTAAACTGAGTGACATCAAGTGGCATAAATTGACATAATGTCTACGCTGATGTCGCCGAATGGTGTAAAGGGTTTGTGCTTATAGGTGTTTAATATTGTGCTGTCACAATTATGATTGTTGGTCGTGTATTGTAAACCTGTCTTTTACTGACATACACACAGATTGTTCGATTACAGCAACGGTTTTATATATACCATGACTGCAGACAGTGAGAGTCGACGACAAAGCTATGTCCTAAGGTCCACAATGTGTACGTTTAACTCGCCAACTAGCATAAAGGGTGTGTGGTTGTAGGTATTTTAAATTGTTCCGTCACAATTATCAGTGATATCAGTCTATTGTTAAACCTATTGTTAAAAACACGCATCTCTACGAAGTGAATCATTACGAGTGGACGAGTAGGTGTGTAACACGGACCTGGACGTCACATGGATGGACATGCCTCAGCCTGAAGGTGCATAATCCCTAAAAACAGACTGATCGCGCTGCACAATCGTTCGCAGGCCACCGCCTATATATAGGCAGTGGATCTTGAACAGCAATGTAGTGCCGGTGGCACATTTCTCTTGTGCGTAGTTTAAAAATTACGTTTCGGTGCGTGCACGTGAACTAAAAGCAAACGGCGGGTCTTTGTGTCTAATCTTTGCTCTATCTCTCATTGCCCATTAGCAGTGGTTGTGCTGAGGGAAACAACGGCGCAAACTACATGCTTCGCCCCTTCATAGGTTTGACATTAGTGTAGCTGAAACACCCTTCCCCACATGCTTCGCCCCTCCCCAAAGGTTTCTTGCAAAACCGCATTCTCCAAAAGAAGATCTGGCCACTGCGAGCCAAGTACTTTTTAGTAGAACCTTCAGCATTACGACCAGAAGTCATCTGGGTCCTGTACGACGACCCGATGGCAGGACACCTCGGTGCTTTACACATGATCGCAAGAATACAGGAAAAGCACTAGTAGCCGCGCCTTGGCGCAGACGTTGCTTGCCACGTAAGGATATGCCGAGACCGTCACGGACGCAGGACGCCACCAACTACAACAGCAGGCTTTCTTCAGCCGATCCAGCCACCACGGTGACCGTTCCAGCAAATCAGCAAGGCCGTACCAATGTCTCTCCCAACTTCGACTTTCGGAAATGAATGGATCGTCGTAGCTACCGACTTCTTCACCCGCTAAGGCGAAAAAAGCCCTCACCAAAGGCAGTGCCGCCGAGGTAGCCAAGTTGTTATTTGAGAACGTCGTCCTGCGTTCTGGCGCCCCAGAGGTCCTCATCACCGTCAGAGGTGCTGCTTTTTCTGCTGACCCAACTATGGCAATCTTGAAATACAGCCAGACAAGCCACAACCGGACTACTACCCACCAAGCAATGGCTCGGCAGTCGGTGACAAACCGCTGTGCACGCGTATGGTGTGTGGCCCGCAGGAGTGAAGACGGCCCGAACTCATCATCTGGTGCCCAACGTTTCAAAAACTTCCTGAAGTGGTCCAGTGGATGGACAAGATGACATTGGCGTACTTCGAGGCTAAAGGAGCTTCGGTCCCGACCGTGACAGATAGACGATGGGTGGCGCTTCTGGATCGGCAAACGGTCGCCCCAGCTCAGGACCTGGGAGATCCCGAGGCGTTAGGCGAAGGCTCGCAGGCAGAGGCTGAATATGGCAAGAAGTTCAACGAGGGTGATCTCAACCCCAACGGGAACAGCGAAGAAGCCTGCGGTCAGGCCGAATGCGAGAAGTAAACGCCGTGGGTTTCGAGGACTGCACTGGCCGAAGACGAAAGTGGTGGGTCCTAGGCGAACCTGCTCGTGCACGCCACCGGCAACCATGACTTTGGCGCGGACGCCGACAACGAGGACCAGGCTGCAGTGGCCAGAGCCACGGAAGATGCCCTGGAGGACGTAAATGTAAAACACAGGAAGGTCGCAACGCCAAAGACAAGGGCCGCAATGACGACGGCAATGAGAACTGTGGACTATGAGCCCACATGCACCCTCCGTTTGTGCACTCCGTTTGTGCACTCCGTCTGTGGTCGACCACTCAAATGGCCGACCACAGAGCATCGTTCTTCGAGCAAGAGCCCGGTGCCGCCCTGCAAGAATCGTAAGACAAAGCTGGACTTGCGAGTGTGGCAGCTACGGAGACCAGGGCTGCTGGGAAGAAAGACAGGGATCCCGCAACGAAATCAAGGCTGGCGGTGGCGAGGTCGACACTGTGGACGAGATGATGATGTTTTCCGACAGTTTTTGAGCACAAAAGGCGCATCAGACTTATCATTGCTTTAAAAAAATCTGTATAAAGATAATGGCACTGCTAAGGGCAGCAAAAGCACAGCACTCTGAGAAACTATTCCGTGCTGAAACGATAATGGGAACCTACGTAACCTCGAAAAAGCTAAATAGTTTACTGCATATAAACGAACATTCAGGGAATGTAGTGGAATTAACAGTTTTAGGGCAAGTAATATATTGGGAGTAACAAATTAGCAGTGGACGTAACGGACTCGCCTGCTTCTGACTCTGTGTAAAGCATTGGCAGTGACAGAATTATCAACTCACAGAATTCTCACCTCTTTGTTTCTTTCGATGACAACAGCGGCGTGAATGAGGAAACAAAAAAAAATATTGTTAATCGAAAAAAAAAACGCTACAACATGTCGCTACCGGTTCAACGGCTGCTGCTGCTGCTGTTCCAGCCGTCAACGGCTTCGGCCGTCGGGTATCTGCAAACATTAGGACATGTAGAGACATATTAAAGCTATCTACTGCCGGGATCATGCTGTGTAGCGCACAGATAGCTGCTTCGGTGTTCCGGCGTACGTACGTGGTACTGGTATGCCTTTAGCACGCAGTGTTACCCGATCTGAATACGAGTCAGTAAAGCATGCATCACGCCACTTACGTGTTAGACATACAAACTGTTACAGAGCGCCGATGTTGTGATTTCTCTGCTTCCTTCGTCACTTCTGATCCTGCTACTTTACAAACGATCCGAGTGAAATTGTTTCAGCTGGCCTAATGCTTGAGTTGCCCCAAGCCTTACAAAAAATGTCGCTTTAGTTGGTCGACGACGAAAAGAACAAACTTGCAGCCACCGGCAAGATTCATGAAGTGAATCGCTTTTCTCGCGGATTTTTACACATCTCCCAGCTACTTCGTCGATCGCCGCTCTAGATAATCAACATACGAGCATATGTTTAAATAATCTAGTCGGGCTGGGGCAAACCACTTTCGTTGCCGCTATTCATTAGTCGGTAGGCACTGATCAAGAGCTAATAGCAGAAGCTCACATATTTTCTGTCCGCCAGATATCAACTCATCAGCGACCGCGATAAAACATAGTTTTGCTGAAATTCTGGTCTAACGTGTCACGTATCGTCCAGAAGTGGCCAGGTTTCCAGAAGTAGCCAGGAGGTGGTCAAACGCTCACACTCACGACTCATTTCCTTCTCTCCCTTATAACGAATGGCGAAACCTGTCTTCACTGCAACTTCTGTCCTAGTACCAGAGCCGGCTTTATTCACGTCTTTATGAATCGCCCGAACAAATCCAAGCCCCCGTGGCAAGGGTCAGGACACCAGGAGCGATAGGAGGCTACACTGCGCAGCGCGCAACCGGAGCTACTGTTCCGGACAGTGGTCTGAGCCAGAGGGGTCGCCGAAGCACAGATTCATTCGGCTACATGAAGCAACCCGAGGACTCATCATCGTCCTCCATCCACATCCCCCACACCGCCTCACATGATTCTTTTATGAATGAATAAGGTTATTTACCTACTTACCTACTCCTTTAAAAACAACTAATTGATAACGGCAATTAATGCAAGCATCTCCTAGATGTCCCGGTGACATTGTGGGCTTTTCAGCATTTTTCGTTTATTCCGTAAACGTATTTACAACACCATAAGTTCCTCTTAAATTTAGGGGACTGCTTAAATTCTGCTTAGAGATATTTGTTTTTGGTTTGTCGAATATTCGTTCTGAGCTCCAGGCTAAAGGACATGATTGGGCATCTACCGCACTTGCCGTGCCACCAAGAAAATATGAGCACAGCGCGATACCTCAATTGAATAATTAGCACAGGTTATCTAAATGCATGAACCAGCATTGCCTCTAAATTGAATATCGATATTTTGATTCGAAGGTATGTCACATAATAAACATTGCTGCTATTCACGCGACTCGAGATTGAGCGTTACATATTTTCAGGCGTATGACTTGTTTCTTGCAGCCGATCAGGCCTGCTTATTAAACAAAATGCGTACCGCTTTTGCAAGGTGTAAGTAAGTGAAAATGAAACCACCGTAAAAAACATCGCCAAAGGTTTACTACATTCCCAAAATGAGGAGCTTATTCAAGTTCAGCCGGGAAATGTGTTTTCGATCGCTATTTGGCGTAGGCCAGACAGACATTTCTATGTAAGTAACCTGTATATTGGCTTCATTTAAAATTCATTGAGAAAGGTAGGACCCAGCCTGGGGTTTGTTTATTTTTATTAAAGTGGTTCTCTCTCTCTCTCGTTGAGGCAAGGACTTGTACAGGTGCACTGAATGTAATAAAAAACATTTTCCAGGCACTGAAACAAAATCAACTCTCTGCAAGGGTAGTGAGTTTCTCATATTTAAAGGTTCACACGATAAAATGGCAAAACACCAGTGACGACGAAGAAACGATGACCATAGTTAGATTCACTTACGTAAGAGTTACCTGTGTCGCCGGTATTTAGGGTAAAACGCTAGAAAAAATGAATCCCCTGGACTGTCCTTCAGACACCATGTACTTTAAGAGAAAATTACCCGAAAGAAGAGTAGAGGCTCCTTCACGCCGTCGACTAGCAATGGTCGCGAATGATCGCAAATGACCGTTTTGGTCGCAAAGCGACTGCTGTGGTTCGGGTCACTCGCTGTTCGATTTTTCAGTCGCGCGAATGTAGTCGCAAACTTCTGAGCGAATCACATGCGCAGGGACAGGACGTCACCTTATTTTACGGAGCAATGGCAATACGAGCTAGGATGCGAGCAGACGTAAATTCTGTATGGCGACGGTTGTAGGTCCCCCGCAGGTGTGAACATCAGTCGCTTTGAGTCGCTTTTTGACTTCGATTCGCAAATGGTCGCGCGACCGTTGCTGTCGCCGGTGTGAACGAGTCTTAACGGAGCCCAATGGGCGCGCGCGATAAGCAGATAGGCTGTTGCAGGAATAACCACACAGGAAAGCGTGGCGTGTGCAAAGCAGTTAGTCTGAAAAAAGCGCATCCGCGAGGAAGATGCAGGCCGTGTGCAGAGATGCGTTCCGAGTGCAAACCGTTGTCAAGGAAACTAACCATCGTCACTCTTGGGTCAGCGTTCCCACTTATGTTCGTGGTGGTTGTTGGCGGTTAATTCGCGCTTAACTATTAGTTCAACTATGTAGGAATTATGCCACGGCTCTTTAGATGTACACGTTTGCCTGGATGTGCTTGAGGGGCGGCTTTTACGTTTCGCTGGACCCGACAATGAATGTGGTACCGACAAGCCACGCTGCATTTGTACGGTGTAGTCACGGCACTACGCCACCACCAGCTGCGAATGGCGGCCGAAAAGACGGTATGCCCATGGCATTCATGCTTCCAGTATGACTCTGGGAAGAAATCTGCGTTGGATTGTTTCACAAGTGAGTGATCACTCTTAATTCTGCCTTTACCTGCCGCGCGCGCGAAACGCATCGCGATAGCCGGCAACTGCCTCACTTGTACTGCATATTGCCACGTGCTTTTTTCGCTGTTTTATGTGACTAGTTCGTTACGCGCATAGCCACTGCCTCGCGCAAACCTCGCCCGAATGTCTGGAGACCTGCAAGGTTATTTCAGAATTTTCCGACAGGCTTCAACGCGCTAACGCGAACAGCTGAGTTTATTCTAGAACACGGCTGCCAGAAATAAGGCTGGAATATTCGATGGCACATGTAGATATGCCGACGCGCCTTACCGCCTTACCGACGCGCCTTACCGCTTACGGCCGACGCCCTATTCGGCTATCAGGGTACAACATGTATTTCGTGTAGTTTTCGTTTCCCGTGCACAGCTTCGCCCGCATGAAGACTTTCGTCTTGAACACGCCGAGTGCTGCCTCGTCGCCTGTGCTTTGTGACCGCGGGAAACTGGTCGCCGTTGCCGTCGGCCGCCCTCACGCTCGCTCGCCGACGCTTCGTCGTGGTGGGGATGTGCGAGCTCGCAATATCGGGCAGACGCCCGACTGCCGCGCTGGGACTTTTCCAAAACGCATTGCCGTAGCAGGCAACGATCTATATTGTATGTAAGGAGTTCGACATGCACCACATCGGCTGGCCGGATCTTTATCTAGACGACTTTAGCTGTGCTTCGGAACTGTGTGGAAATTGGTCACCATTACCGTCGGATTCCTCGACCCTCGCCCGCAAACAGTTCATCGCCGTTCGTGGTAGCAGCCCCATTTTCGCTCATGCAAATACCGCTCACTCGAGGTTCGCCGGTTCGCTGGCAGCAGCGGCGGATGACGGACTCGCTCCAGCTGTACGACACCGCCTGCAGAAAACTCGCTGACATGTTCGCGGCGCCTCAGATGATGGCTCATGCTGCCCAACTTGGGCTGTCGCGCTTTGTCTCTCGAAATGCGTCTTTGCTTATGTACGACTTCAATGTGAAAGTATTTGTATACCATATCTTAGACGTGTTTTTCTCTTTCACCTTGCATGTAATTGTCATGTTCGTGTGTCTTCATTTTCTCTCTCATGTCTGACTACCTATTTGCAATTTTTATGTGCCTTGCAGGGCGCAGCCGTTTTCCACAACGTTGCAGATTGTTGTATCCGCTGGCGCGTGTAATGCGACTCATATATCGCTTCCCTTGGAGCACCTTCACAAAGAGGACTCTACGAGATATGAAAATGCGGCTGCACCTATATTGGAGATTTGACATTGAATTCAGTGATAGAAAGCCGAAACTTCATATGTATATAGAAAAATAAAACCTATCGTTGTCTTACTCTTGCCTTTCGTTGTTGCAATGACTAGGAAAGTAGTGAAGCCCGCATTACTAAATATTTTTTCGAGTGTTGTTTTCTGCTGCATTCGCTGCTCGTCGCGCAAAAAAAAATTTCACCATCTCCCACTAAAAGGTACCGTGTGGGGATGCGAAGGAGCTTATGGGCTCACTTTAGGTTTCGTTCATCACGGGCACCTTGCCCGATGTTAAAGCGTCCTCGCATGCGGAGCACACCATGTATTCACTGCAGTTGCTGTTGCTGTTACTTGTCCCGAACTCTTGTTAAACCGCGCCGCGCGGGTTCATTGCGCGTCTGCAGAATCTCGTTCCCCGACGCCATCACGTGATTGCTGAGAGAATGTAAGGGGGAGAGGCCGAAGCGTCTCACCCAGGCCCTTACACAGGCCCAAACGTGCTAGAGCGCGCCAGCGCGTTCTCACTAGGATACAACACGTTGGTTCATCGCGCGTCTGCAGAGTCTCGTTTGCCCCGACGCCATCACATCATTGCGGAGATTGTAAGGGGAAGAGACCACAGCGTCTTACCCAGCACCTTACACGGGCCTGAACGCGCTAGCGCGTGCCAGCACACGTGGTTTTTCCTGCGTTACGCCAAGCTAGGACAGCACACAGCAGCCCGGGTCCCTAAAGTGCTCTGCACGTATCATCATGAAGGCGGTCGAAGAACAAGGGGAAGAAGACTTCTCCTTGGCGCGTGCGTGCGCTCAATATGTTACAGATGGCTATGGTAGGTTTTAGAAAGCGGACGGTCGCCAATGGAACTACGGACAAAGCCCAGCGCAAAAGTGGACCGACCGTTCTTAAGCCGAGGTGAAATTGAGGGGGCATAGAAGATGTCGTTGGCATGTACCCATGAACATAGTGAAAGGCGTAGTATCGCACGAAGACCTGATGGCATTGAGTGAAGAACTACTTGATGGGTGGAGGAACTAATCACATGGAACAAAAATGGAACCGCCACAAACCATTTCATATTGGCTTTTAGGTTAACTACTTTGCCCGATCTACATGAAATACATCCGGAACTCGAGACGTTGCTTCAAATATCAGATATTTCGTCATCCATATCAGAGCTGCCGCGGGCAGCTTACTTGCGCTAAGCGCGGTATCCGGTCACTGTGCTGACGACTGCAGTGGCGATGAGGTGTGTGCGTGTAAACCTGTATTTGCTAACCAAATAATAATGATAATTTATTTATTTAACATACCTTACAGGCTCTCGTTAGAGCATAGGGTAAGGGAGGCTTACAGAAAAAAAGAAAGAAAAGTGAGAACGTATACAGTTCAAATATACAAATCAATGCAACGTAACAGTGACACTAATAACAGTAATAGAACATTGATTACAAGGAAAATACAGTCACCAAGTATATGCACATCCATACAAATGTCTATTAAATGATGCTAGGTGTAGTGAGAGAGTAGTTTCTCGCGGAACGCGTTGTTGTTAGTGACTGAAACTATCACGTCGGGAAGATCATTCCACAGTGAGATTGCCTGTGGCAAAGCAGATAAATTGAACGCGCGTGTTCTGCCAAAAATACGCCTAAAGCTGCGCTGATTTCGCATGCGTGCAGACATGCGATCCGGTGTGTGTAGAGGGAAAGCGCATGGATTTCTGCTGTTAATGTACTTGTGAAACAACACAAGGAGGGCTATCTTGCGGCGGATATCCAATGGTTGTAAACCGATCTCGCGTTTAATTTGTGATACACTGCTGTGACATTGGTAGTTCTGAGTATAATAATAATAATATGATAATAATAATAATAATAATAATAATAATAATAATAATAATAATAATAATCAATCCAACGTTTATTTAACGTGCCCAGGAACAACCGGAAGGTCTTTGCACTGGCACACGAAAAAGAAACAAAGGCCAACATTCATAATAAAATATCAGGGATAAAAACGTTATAAAATTGCACATATACAGCTATGCGCATTAAAAAAAGGTCAACAGTGTACGAGGCTATGTAAGTAAATTTCAAAGCTCGGAGCAGAACAACGACAGGGAGCTGTGAAAAGCATCTAGATCCAAAAAGTAAGCATTGTAAAGACGTTGTATCCTGCCAATGGTCGAATGTTCACAGAGACAGGCGGTTACATGAAATGGTCTATTCTCTCTGGTCAGCAAATTAAGACAGTTGAGCAGTACAGGGCAGCATATAATATCATTCACAAACTTGTGGAGAAATAACAGATCAGCGCGATTTCTTCGGCAGCAAAGTGATGGCAATGATAATAATCCAACAGCGTTAGAACGAGTTCCAGAGTCATTTCTAGCGAAACGATGGTTGTAAATGCTTAGGAATGTTTTTTGGACTCGCTCAATGGCGTTGCTGCTGGAATTAGGAATGCCATTCCAGATCACAGATGCATACTCAAGTTGAGGAAGACATAGCGCGGTGTACAATTTTCGGAAGGGCATAGCAGAACGAAATTCTCTAGACATTCTGCAAACACAGCCTAGGGTGCGAAGACCCCGCAAAGCAACACGCTTAGCGTGAGCAGAAAAGTGTAAGGTGCTATCAAAAAGAACACCTAGATCATTGATCTCACATACCTTACACAACGACACAGAATGGACAGAATATAAAAATGGCACACTAGATGTTTTTCGAGTGAAACTCATTACCTTGGTTTGTGAAATATTTAGGGAGAGGTTATTGCTCCTACACCATTCAGAAAAAGAACACAAATCAGATTGCAGCAAGCGACAATCGATAACTGAATGAATTTCCTTAAATATCTTTGTCATCGACATACAAAAGGAAAGAAGAATTCTCAATGACAGAAGAAACATCATTAACATAAATTAAAGAGAGGAGTGGGCCCAGTACCGACCCTTGAGGAACCCCACTAGTAGCTTTGTACAAAGAGGACGTTTGGCCATTAACGGCAACATAACATGATCTATCAAGAAGATAGCTATGGAGAAGATTCACAATTGAAGAATCAGCATCAAAGTGTGCAAGTTTATCCACAAGCAGCGAATGGCTGACAACGTCAAAAGCTTTGCTGAGGTCACAGTAAATAGCGTCCATCTGTCCTCTCTGCGAAATAGGCGTGGAGACTTGCATCATGAAACTGGCAAGATTAGTGACAGTTGAGCGGCCAGCGAGAAACCCGTGCTGATTCATAATGAATGAATTTTTTACATCAAAAGACAGTATTTTGTGAACAGCAAGCTCAAAGGTTTTGGATGCGGCACAAAGAAGGGAAATAGGGCGGTATTTCGAGACGTCGCTTTTACAGCCAGACTTAAATACTGGGAAAATACGAGCACTTTTCCACATGCTAGGAAAAGTTGAAGTATGCAGACACTTATTTAATATGGTAGTCAATACTGGTACAAGTATACTGCCATAGGCTTTTAGTATGGCAGAGGGGATGCCATCTGGGCCAGCTGAAAAGGATGGTTTCAGGCGCCTAATGCATTTTTAAATGGAATCTTCATCTAGCGACACAGCATCAACTGTGCCAACTGCCTTAACCTGTCGACCGTTACTAGCTACAGAGGCTGGAGACTTATAAACAGATGAGAAATGCATGGCAAAACAGTCAGCAACGGCTTGAACTTCTACTCCATTTGGGTCCAGTATCCTGAACGACTCGCCACTTTTGCTCGACCGTTTGCGCACATACTTCCAAAACTCAGCCGGCCTGTCAGACGCACTTTCTTCTAAAAATGAAATATATAGACTGTGATCCTGTAATAAAGGCGTTTACAAAGAGTACGAAAACGACAGAATCCTTCCTTCAAATGGGTTGATGGAGAACATTCATACTTCCTGTGTGCACGACCTTTCTATTGCAGTGCACTTATAAGTTCTGATGAGAACCAGGAGGGATATTTACAATGATTAGGTGTATACTGGGGAATGAACTTGCGCATGCTGGTCAAGATAAGTTCCGTAATCTGATCGACTGGATCATCAACATTGGGTTTGTCAGTTACCAGTGACCAATCTGTGGTGGACAAGTCATGGTACAAGCCAACGTAGTCACTTCGCTTGAAGGCAAATCTGGGCGTTTTGTCGATTTTTCTGGGAAAGCTTGGTTTTCCTGGTGAAATACAGAGTGTTAGTTTGAGTGGTGGGTGATATTTGTCAGGACGAACAAGAGAGATGTGAGAGAGTGATACTTCGATAGGTTGATTATTAGGAATACACAGATCTAAGACGTTACCACAGGAATTGGCAATACTATTGTGCTGCTGTAGGGAATTAAAAGCGAGAAAATCTAATACGCTGCATTTGTTCTTTAAGAAATGATGATAATGAGAAAAATTAAGTGTGGTCCGGTCAATTCCAGGTGTGTTAAAAATGCCAAGTACAAGAATTTTGTGCTTCTTATGTGAAATTACCACATTTTCAATAGAAGAGACGATCTGATTAAAAGCAATTGGTGAAACGCTACGCGATACATAGAAACATCCAATGAACAATTTTTCACAGTGCTCAAGACTAATTTCGACCAAGATTGATTCAGAAATTGTCTCTATGTCCTTGCGTCTAACAGATCTTAGAGAACTGTCTATAGCCATGAATACACCACCACCTTTTTGTTTAGTTGCACAGAAGTCCCGATCACTGCGGAAGGTGGTGTAGTTCGACGGAATATAGTCACAGTAAGGAATTTCGCTGAAGTAATATTGAAAGACGAGCTAGTTGGTATGAGTGCATCGTAACTTGTTTTTGTTTGGATGGATGCGTAAGTGTGGATGCGAGGCGCGCTTTTCAAATACAATCATTTTGTTTAAGCGCCATGATCGCACCGCACGAGAGATCGCGGAGGCATTTCACATCAACATTAGGCAATCATCCTGTATCAGCCACCCGTCAGTGACAATTTTCGAAAAAGAAGTGTCACTGCTAAAGCGGATAATGAACACATGAGATACGGTACGATGACATGGATTTGAAATTACGACGGTGCGCATGGGCAGAGGGTGACTACTTTGATATATAAATGTTCCTTTCCTGAATAAAACCTTCAGTTGATAGTAGCGCTGGTGGTGTCCCCTTCTTTTCTGTGTCCGTGTGTCAGTGCACGCTAAAAATAAGTTACGATGAATTTCACTGCACAGCCACGGGTCAGAAATCGCAATAAGGTCAAAAGAAGACGAAACAACATTAGCAAAGAATTCGCGCGTCTTAGTGCGAAGACCACGAGCGTTCTGATAAAATATATTCAAATTACACGGCACCGTTGCTTGCGGGTGCGCACTCTGAGGGAGGACCCCACGTATGTCTTCGTGGAGGACCCCACGGAATGGTTTGAAAAAGCAACCGCACGGCCACAATGACGGGTCATTCAGACGTTTCAATCTATCTTCGTCAACTGTAGCGCAGAACGAGGAGTAAGAGGGATATTTTGTTTTGAGCCGCCGGCAGGAAATGGCAGAAAGGTCAACAGACTCAATGTGTTTCTTGAGGTCAGCAGATGAAGTGTCAGGGCTCAACTTGGACACAAATATAGCCCACTGCCGCTGGGGTCGTTGGGGGATTTGAGCCACTAACAAAGTGGACGAGTCCATGGCTCCAGTAT
The DNA here is from genome assembly GCF_013339695.2 of Rhipicephalus sanguineus. Lineage (NCBI taxonomy): Eukaryota > Metazoa > Arthropoda > Arachnida > Ixodida > Ixodidae > Rhipicephalus > Rhipicephalus sanguineus. The sequence goes on from NC_051182.1 coordinate 57,572,689, forward strand.
ATACATGTGTTTTTCTTTTCGTTTCCTTCCTTGCACTCACTGTAACATTGGCCGAAGAGGTTTCCGCGCGATCCACAACGCGTAGCTTCAAATCACGCTGAAATCCTGGTGGCGGGGTAAAAGGTGGGAGCGTTTCGGTGTTATGAGTCGAATCCGAGGTCGCGCGAGTGTCAGAGTTCACAGAAAACTTTGCCGCTGGAGACGTTGGAGACTTTGCAGCCGTTGGAGACTTTGCAGGACGTTCCCCTAGCTTGGGGGTGGCGCAGCGTGTCAGCTCATCGCGCAGAAAACGAACCTCACCACGAAGGGAGGCGACGATACGGACCTGCTGCTCAGTCACTCGGGAATGTTCCTTTCGCAGGCGCTCATTATCTTCCCGCAGCTGTGAGACCTCGTCACTCAGGAACGAAATTCCTTCCAGCGCGTCGAGGAGCAGGCGGCGAAGGCCGGCTACCTCCTCGCCAATGTCACCCGAAGGGGCGAGAGGTGGACCGGTTGGGGAACCACGTGGCGGCAGGGAACACGCCGCCGTCGCGCATACCTCCATCTCGTCGTTAGGCCTGTCACCATGCTGGGTGGAATCGCACGAATTGCAGGAAAATGGACGCGATCCGGACTTCAACAGCGTCAGTTGGCCATCCGGCCAAGTCACACACTTCGCGTGCACACGTTTTTCGCAGATTTCGCTGCGGAAAAACTGCTGCTTACCGAAAAAAGGGCACGAGCAGAGCACATACGCATCCCGGCTAAAATAATAATAATAATAATAATAATAATAATAAAACGGCCCGGGTTCGATCCTCAATTGGAGTGAAGATTTTGATTGTTTATTTTATTTGCACCTTTCTCGATTTTTCGGTCACGGGACGATGTTTCGCTCACAAGCGACGCAGCGACGCCGACACCGACGGTGGCATTTCTGCGAAACGAGCTCTCAACGCTATTGCGTTAATAATGCGGACCGTAACGGCCGTTACCCAGCATACTCCAGAGCTTTGCCAGCCTACAAGAAAGGGAAATAAATAAGTACTGTAAAAGTTGACGTTAAGACAACCGATTTCACAGGCATTCGCACAAAAAAGTATTTCGCCGAAATAGTGCTACGACGGCGGGAGGGGGCGAAGCGGCACCTGTGGCGTTCGCCCGGACATGAACGGTACCCCCCCCCTGGTGGGAGCAGCCAACGTTGCCTCGACCTCAGCGAACCTGTCCAGACAAGTGACCTCTACAAGAAGCACCCAGTTCGCTGCAGAAGCTAAGAATTCCTGCCGGTCTCCAGCACGGGGAAGGAAAAGACGTTGTCACTCGATCCACAGTCTATGCGATGCACACATCGCTCTCTGGAGCGAGTGTGCAATGCCTCGCAAGACTGCACAGCAGCACTGCCGGTGACAGCGCATAAGGGGCAGCGAGACTCTCTCGACCGCTCCATGAAAGAGAAAAGGCCAATTGCAGAGCTGGGCAAATACCTCGTGAATAAAGTGAATCTCCATCCTCTTGATGAATGCAGCACAAATTTTCCCTTCGGGGACAAAACTATACAATGGAACATAGCAAAGTTCTCATAAATGTGGATGATGAAGAAACAAACGTAAATCTCAAACACGCCAACTTGCTCCTGTAATAAAGTACTTCCCGAAAAAACCGCGAGAATGCTGTCATCCAGTCCGGCGGCGAGGCCATCATCGTAGATAAAAATTTAACATGTCAGCATGTGAAGAACCAAACAGCTGTTGAGGCAATGGCCGCTCGAGCCTTGCCTTTAAATGAATTTACGCCCATCGGCTGCTTCCATGTACCGTCACACTATCGAATTTAGAGACTTTGAGAGCTCAGATACAAGAGCCCTATTAGATTACTGGTGACACAGTGGCCGGTGGCGCAATTCTCGTTGTGATGCAGGAGCTCGCTCTATTGAACAGCTTCATATTTCCTTCGGGGCGTGTCTGTTGAGATGCGAATATTCTCACCTATTTAAACCTTGCAATTAATCATATTCAGACCCCATACGTACTTATTCACCGACGTTTTTACCTTAATTGAAATGGAATGCTATTACCAACCGATAATGAAGTGACCACTTCCAGATAATAATGTGTACACAGCACCAACATAAGTTCCTCCCGCAGATCCCACGTTGAAAGGTTGACTCCGGTGATTGAAAATGATATCGAGACCTTACTCACGTGATGTGAGCTGAGATGCGCGCTCTAAACGTGGATGCTGCTGTTTCGCATTTTGCAGCTTTTATACTTGATGTCACCTTGAAGGGAGCGGCAAGGGTACCCAAGTAATATGTTCTACGAGGAAACCATGTGTGTAGGCAGGCTCGGAGGAACGGACCCAAAACATGGGCGTCGCTTCGCTCTTCCCCAACAGTAGAAAACCTGGAAGATGAAGTCGGTCACACGGCAGGCAAGGAGAACGCGCCGACGAGCTAGGCGAGAGAGCTCGCCAACGTTTTGCAGCTTTTATACTTGATGTCACCTTGAAGGGAGCGGCAAGGGTACCCAAGTAATATGTTCTACGAGGAAACCATGAGTGTAGGCAGGCTCGGAGGAACGGACCCTAAACATGGGCGTCGCTTCGCTCTTCCCCAACAGCAGAAAACCTGGAAGATGAAGTCGGTCACACGGCAGGCAAGGAGAACGCGCCGACGAGCTAGGCGAGAGAGCTCGGCAACGTTTTGCAGCTTTTATACTTGATGTCACCTTGAAGGGAGCGGCAAGGGTACCCAAGTAATATGTTCTACGAGGAAACCATGAGTGTAGGCAGGCTCGGAGGAACGGACCCAAAACATGGGCGTCGCTTCGCTCTTCCCCAACAGCAGAAAACCTGGAAGATGAAGTCGGTCACACGGCAGGCAAGGAGAACGCGCCGACGAGCTAGGCGAGAGAGCTCGGCAACGTTTTGCAGCTTTTATACTTGATGTCACATTGAAGGGAGCGGCAAGGGTACCCAAGTAATATGTTCTACGAGGAAACCATGAGTGTAGGCAGGCTCGGAGGAACGGACCCAAAACATGGGCGTCGCTTCGCTCTTCCCCAACAGTAGAAAACCTGGAAGATGAAGTCGGTCACACGGCAGGCAAGGAGAACGCGCCGACGAGCTAGGCGAGAGAGCTCGGCAACGTTTTGCAGCTTTTATACTTGATGTCCCCTTGAAGGGAGCGGCAAGGGTACCCAAGTAATATGTTCTACGAGGAAACCATGAGTGTAGGCAGGCTCGGAGGAACGGACCCAAAACATGGGCGTCGCTTCGCTCTTCCCCATCAATAGAAAACCTGGAAGATGAAGTCGGTCACACGGCAGGCAAGGAGAACGCGCCGACGAGCTAGGCGAGAGAGCTCGGCAACGTTTTGCAGCTTTTATACTTGAAGTCACCTTGAAGGGAGCGGCGAGGGTACCCAAGTAATATGTTCTACGAGGAAACCATGAGTGTAGGCAGGCTCGGAGGAACGGACCCAAAACATGGGCGTCGCTTTGCTCTTCCCCAACAGCAGAAAACCTGGAAGATGAAGTCGGTCACACGGCAGGCAAGGAGAACGCGCCGACGAGCTAGGCGAGAGAGCTCGGCAACGTTTTGCAGCTTTTATACTTGAAGTCACCTTGAAGGGAGCGGCAAGGGTACCCAAGTAATATGTTCTACGAGGAAACCAAGAGTGTAGGCAGGCTCGGAGGAACGGACCCAAAACATGGGCGTCGCTTCGCTCTTCCCCAACAGCAGAAAACCTGGAAGATGAAGTCGGTCACACGGCAGGCAAGGAGAACGCGCCGACGAGCTAGGCGAGTGAGCTCGGCAACGTTTTGCAGCTTTTATACTTGATGTCACCTTGAAGGGAGCGGCAAGGGTACCCAAGTAATATGTTCTACAAGGAAACCATGAGTGTAGGCAGGCTTGGAGGAACGGACCCAAAACATGGGCGTCGCTTCGCTCTTCCCCAACAGCAGAAAACCTGGAAGATGAAGTCGGTCACATGGCAGGCAAGGAGAACGCGCCGACGAGCTAGGCAAGAGAGCCTGGCAACGTCTATATCGAGTATCCACTTGTACAGAGCTGAGCGAAAATTACAGGGTAAAGAAAATTATCGGCTAACAAACGTATTCCCTGTCTTCAGTAAATAACAACAGAGAGAGCTCGGAAGGTCATGCTTGGAATACTCGAACAGCTTTTATTTATTTTGCAAATGTTCATGGTATCCAAATACTTTTACTCAGCATAATATTGGGGATAATGTTGCAGAAATTTTAAACTTACATATGTAGTATACATAACACGATTAGTTATCGAGGGCAGAAAAACTACAGATTTATTTTGCACCCATGATCTTTCGAATAAAAATTGCGCTTAAGCGAAAACAGCCTCAGAGATAGGCTACCTTTTAGGCAGCTTCGCTAGTCTTCAAAATATGACTCACGAACGAAAAAAAGTCGCTCAACTGCTGCAGATCACAATAATATCCAGTTGGCAATGACTACCGCCTTCATGCCCGTGAAGTCCTGCCACTTGATGATGTCTCGTCTCCGTTCACCTATGCACCCAAGCCCTTCCGCAGCCATGCGGGCCATTTTGACAAAAATGTAAAGATACAGTCTTGCCCTGCAACAAATCGCAATATAAACGATATATTGTAAAAGTATTTCACTAAACATATTGTCACGTGGTCGTGACGTCGACGAAGGCAGCAGTCAGCACGTCCGAGATGAAACTCTTTATTAGGCCGAACTTGTGGCTGGGAAAATGAAACTCCAGCTACAGCAATAAACTGATAGCGGCGAACAGAGCGTCGACCGTCGATCAACTGACAAGCGGTCAAGCGCGTCGGCTTTTATACAGGCGCTATCGAATTTTCCAGCAATATCGCTGGTGGCGGCATTATCTCTCGACAAAGCTAGAACATTCACGGGCGGCGCGCAATCTTAACAAAGCGATCTACTACAATCGAGAAGCTTCTCGAACACTGCTTTGTGGACAGCGTCGATCGTTGATAAACGTCCTAGCTGGTCAAGCCCGAATAATTCAAACTAGAACAAGAAGTGGGCGTGGCATTGCCCCCCTCTGAAAAAGCATCGTCCCGATGCATGTGAAAGAACAAAAAAGTGAGAAGAAAAGAAAAACAAGTGCATACGTAAATAAATTACAATAACAAAGGAAAAGTAGAGTCCCCAGGTTCGTTAACACGCGAAAAACGGCTTAAGGCGCACGACATGCACGACTTCAGGTCGTGCGCCGCGTCGCTGGGAGTTCGTAATGCCGTCCGGGATGACCTCGTAGTCAAGAGCGCCGAGGCGTCGAAGAACCTTGTATGGCCCGAAGTATCGCCGAAGGAGTGTTTTGCTAAGCACACGTCGGCGTATCGGCGTCCAGACCCAAACACGGTCGCCGGGCTGGTATTCCACGAAGCGTCGTCGAAGATTGTAGCGACGGCTGTCAGTGTACTGCTGGGTCTTGATGCGCAGGCGGGCGAGCTGTCGAGCTTCTTCGGCACGTTGTGAGTAAGCGGCGGCGTCAAGGTTTTCTTCGTCGGTGACGTTCGGTAGCATGGCGTCGAGCGTCGTCGCGGGGCTCCTTCCGTAGACCAACTTGTACGGCGTCATCTGCGTTGTTTCTTGCACGACCGTGTTGTAGGCGAAGGTCACGTACGGAAGGACGGCGTCCCACGTCTTGTGCTCAACGTCGACGTACATGGCCAGCATGTCGGCGATGGTCTTATTTAGACGTTCGGTGAGGCCATTGGTCAGCGGGTGGTAGGCGGTGGTGCGGCGGTGCCTCGTCTCGCTGTATTTGAAGATCGCCTGAGTTAAGTCCGCAGTAAAGGCGGTACCTCTGTCTGTGATGAGGACCTCTGGGGCGCCATGACGCAAGACGATGCTTTCCACGAAGAACTTGGCTACCTCGCGGCGCTGCCTTTGGGCAACGCCTTTGTCTCGGCGTAGCGGGTGAGGTAGTCAGTCACTACGACGATCCACTTGTTGCCGGAAGTCGACGTCGGGAACGGCCCCAGTAGGTCCATCCCGATTTGCTGGAACGTCCGGTGAGGTGGTTCGATTGGCTGCAGAAGTCCAGCTGGCCTAGTCGGCGGTGTCTTCCGTCGCTGGCAATCTCGGCAAGTCCTAACGTATTGGGTGACGTCGGCAGCAAGGCGTGGCCAGTAGTATTTTTCCTGTATTCTGGCGAGCGTGCGGGAAACAACGAGGTGTCCAGTCGTCGGTCGTCGTGTAGGGCCTGCAGGAGGACTTCTGGTCGCAATGATGAGGGCACGACGAGAAGGTAGTCGGTTCGAAGTGGCGAGAAGTTCTTCAGGAGAACACCGTTCCGTAAGAAAAACGACGGCAGTCCTCGCTTGAATACCTTCGGAACAACGGCGGTCTTGCACTCGAGGTACTCAATAAGGCCCCCCAGTTCCGCGTCGGCCCGTTGCCTTTCGGCGAAGCCGTCGGCACTTATAGTTCCGAGGAAGCAGTCATCGTCGCCGTCTTGCGGCGGCGCGTCGACGGGGGCACGAGACAGGCAGTCGGCGTCAGAGTGTTTTCGTCCGGACTTGTACACGACGGTAATATCGAATTCTTGAAGCCTGAGACTCCATCTTGCGAGGCGACCTGAAGGGTCCTTCAAGTTATCTAGCCAACATAAGGCGTGATGGTCGCTGACAACTTTGAAGGGCCTGCCATAGAGGTAGGGGCGAAACTTTGACGTAGCCCAGAGAATGGCAAGGCATTCCTTTTCTGTTGTGGAATAGTTCGCTTCTTCCTTGGATAGTGACCGGCTAGCATAACTGATAACCCTTTCAAGCCCGTCAGTCTTTTGCACAAGGACGGCACCGATTCCTACGCTGCTTGCGTCGGTGTGTATTTCCGTATCGGCGCAATCGTCGAAATGCGCAAGTATGGGTGGCGTCTGCAGGCGTCGTTTAAGTTCTATAAAGGCTTGCCCTTGCGCCGTTTCCCACCTGAATTCCACGTTATTCTTCGTGAGAAGCGTCAGTGGTTCGGCGATCCGTGAAAAGTTTTTGACGAAGCGTCGGTAATAGGCAAATAAGCCGAGAAATCTGCGCACGGCCTTTTTGTCGGTGGGTGGCGCAAAGTCGATGATGGCAGCTGTTTTCCGCGGGTCTGGGCGCACTCCAGACTTGCTGATCACATGACCCAGAAACAAGAGCTCGTCATACGCGAATCTGCACTTTTCTGGCTTCAGGGTCAGTCCAGAGGCCTTGATTGCTTGAAGTACTGCCTCAAGCCGGCGGAGATGCTCGTCGAAGGTCGACGAAAACACGACGACGTCGTCCAAATACACAAGGCACGTCTGCCACTTCAATCCGGCCAGTACGGTGTCCATGACATGCTGGAACGTCGCAGGTGCCGAGCAAAGACCGAAAGGCATGACCTTGAACTCAAAGAGGCCGTCGGGTGTTAAAAAGGCCGTCTTTTCTCGGTCTCTCTCGTCGACTTCGATTTGCCAGTAGCCGGTCTTGAGGTCCATCGACGAAAAGTACGTCGCGTTGTGAAGTCGATCCAGGGTGTCGTCTATTCGTGGGAGGGGGTACACGTCCTTCTTCGTGATTTTGCTCAGGCGCCAATAATCAACGCAGAAGCGAAGTGTCCCGTCCTTTTTCTTCACTAACACCACGGGTTACGCCCACGGACTCTTGGACGGCTGGATGATGTTGTCGCGTAGCATCTCGTCGACTTGTTTCTTTATCGCGTCGCGCTCTCGAGTAGAAACTCTGTAGGGGCTCTGACGCAGTGGTCGAGAATGTTCTTCTGTTATAATGCGGTGCTTTGCGAGGGGCGTTTGTCGGAGCCGCGATGACGACGAGAAACAGTCCTGGTATTGCAAGAGCAGGGTTTTGAGCTGGTCTTGCTTGGCCTTCGGAAGGCTCGGGTTGACGTCAAAATACGGTTCGGGACCTCTATTCGTCAAAGCAGGTTCGGCAGCATCAAAGAGGGCGAAAGCATCGCTGGCGGCTTCACATTCGTCGATGTAGGCAACCGCCGTACCAAAGTTGAGGTGCCTATATTCGTGGCTGAAGTTTGTCAGCACTACTTTTGCTTTACCGTCACGTAGCTCGGCTATATCTCGTGCGACGCAAATTTGACGGTTCAGGAGTAGGTGCTAATCACCCTCGATGACGCCTTCAAGGTTCGCAGGTTTTTCGGTGCCGACGGAAATAATGACGCTGGAGCGCGGCGGAATGGTCACCTGCTCTTCTATCACATTCAATGCATGGTTGCCTGGCATCGCGTGGGGCGGAGCGCTTTGTCTGAGTTCAGTGTTATCGACTCACACCTCAGGTCGATGACGGCGCCGTGGTCACTTAGGAAGTCCATTCCAAGTATCACATCCCTGGAGCAGTTTTGTAGGATTACAAAGCTCGCAGGATAAGTCCGGTTATTGATGGTAATTCTCGCCGTGCAGACACCAATCGGCGTTATCAGGTGGCCTCGAGCCGTCCGGATTTCGGGTCCACTCCAAGCGGTCTTTACTTTCTTCAGCTTGGTGGCGAACGGTCCACTGAAGACAGAATAGTCGGCTCCGGTGTCGACGAGAGCTGTGACGCTGTGGCCGTCGATAAGAACGTCGAGGTCGCTAGTTCGTCGTCTCGCGTTGCAGTTAGGTCGTGGCGTGGGGTCACGGCTGCGTCGGTGTGTTCCGCTGCTTCCTTTTTGCGTCGTCGGTTCTTCTTCGGTCCGCGAGATTTCGTCGTCAGGTTCGCGTCGTGTTCTGAAGGTTTTGTCGCGGCGTCGTCGTCGGCGGCGGAGGATCTTCGGTAGTTCGTCGTACAGAAACCGCACCTCCATCGGTTGCTGCCCTTAGTTTTCCGGATACAGGCTAGGCGACCGGCCCCGGTTTGGGCCAGTGTACGGTCGGCGGTGCGGTGACATGTAGCGGCCGGGCGACGGCGAGCGGGAAGGTCGTCATTCTCGCCAGTGTGTTCCGGTGAGGTAGTCGTCGATGTCGCGCGGCCGTTCGCCTGGCTGCGGGCGCGGCGCGTTGATGGCGAATCCGCGTTGTCCCATCTGTCGGTACTGGCAGCGGCGGTACGTGTGGCCGGCCTCTCCGCAGTGGTAGCAGAGCGGGCGGTTGTCGGGAGCACGCCAGACATCGGTCTTCCTCGGGGCGTTGCGCTGGCCGACAGGTGGTCGGTAGGGTGTCCGTGGCGGCGGCGGCGTCTGGCGACGGTACTGCGGCGGTGTCTTGGCGGGGGCGTGGTCTTGGCGGTCTTGGCGGGGGCGTGGAGGAGGAGCATGACGGCGGGTTGCAGCAGCATAGCTAATAGCTTGTGGCTGCGGCTCTGCTAGCTGAGGGGCGCCGAGTGAATGCTGGATCTCCTGGCGCACGACGTCGGCGATGGACTCTACTCGAGGTTGCGACGAAAGTAGAATTTTTCGCAACTCCTCTTGCACGATTGCTCGAATCGTCTCACGCAGGTCGGCGGGTCCTAGGGCTTGAACGTCGGCGTAACTTGTAGCCGAGAAGCTGCGGTTGTATTGCCGCGTTCGCATCTCGAGTGTTTTCTCGATCGTGGAAGCCTCCGATGCAAATTCAGCGACCGTCTTCGGCGGGTTCCTTATCAATCCAGCGAAGAGTTCCTGTTTGACACCCCGCATGAGGAACCTCACTTTCTTCTCTTCGGGCATACTTGGGTCGGCGTGTCGAAACAGGCGATTCATCTCTTGCGTGTAGATGGCAATATTTTCGTTGGGCAGCTGCACACGTGCCTCCAGCATAGCCGCGGCCCGTTCCTTGCGGACCACGCTCGTGAACGTGCTTAGGAACGTCGTCCGAAAGAGATCCCATGTTTGTAGGGCGGATTCTCGGTTCTCGAACCACGTCCTCGCGGCGTCTTCTAGGGAGAAGTAGACGTGGCGCAGCTTCTCTTCAGTGTCCCCAGTGGTTGAAGGTGGCGACTCGCTCGTACTTCTCCAGCCAGCTCTCCGGGTCTTCAAACGACGATCCACGGAAAGTCGGTGGCTTCCTTGGCTGTTCGCATCACTACCGCGGGCGGTGGCGCAGTGTCTGTCATCGTTGCCGCAGTCATGGTCCTGGCCTTTCTGTTCCGAGTGTTGTCGGGTAGAGGCCCGTACTCCAGTGCTAGGCCTTGTTGCCTACGGCTAGCTCGCTGGTCGTGGGTGGCGTCGATGTCTTCTCCGCGCTGGGGGCTGGGTTCACGGCTTGACGGGGGCGTCCGGATCATGAAGGAACAGCACCTCCACCAGATGTCACGTGGTCGTGACGTCGACGAAGGCAGCAGTCAGGACGTCCGAGATGAGACTCTTTATTAGGCCGAACTTGTGGCTGGGAAAATGAAACTCCAGCTACAGCAATAAACTGATAGCGGCGAACAGAGCGTCGACCGTCGATCAACTGACAAGCGGGCAAGCGCGTCGGCTTTTATACAGGCGCTATCGAATTTTCCAGCAATATCGCTGGTGGTGGCATTATCTCTCGACAAAGCTAGAACATTCACGGGCGGCGCGCAATCTTAACAAAGCGATCTACTACAATCGAGTAGCTTCTCGAACACTGCTTTGCGGACAGCGTCGGTCGTTGATAAACGTCCTAGCTGGTAAAACCCGAATAATTCAAACTAAAACAAGAAGTGGGCGTGGCAATATAGTGATGCATTTTGCACATGCATCTTGATAGAGAAATACAAATACTCAAAATATTTCTAATACAATCGCGATACCCTCCCATCGCTATACTGCCGAGTCCTCATTTGTGCTACACACAATGCGCGGCCCGACTCGTGCTAGAGGTCACACAGTGCTTTACATTCAGAGACGAATTGACCGCGTACGATGAAATTGTGCACAAAGAAGGTGTGGCAATTCTCAAGAGCATGCGAGCATAAATCAGGAAAAGACCATTATCGTCTGCATTATCGTCTGACCTTGAAGTTGAGGCAGCCGAGGGGCACGAGAATGCCCCTCACAAAGTATCGACAATAGTTCTCAGTTCATATGTACTAAATTTTCAGAATTTGCAGCTTACTGACACTTTACGCACAGCACATCAAGTACACGTCATGCCCAGTGCTACTGCATGGTGGAATCAGCTTTCACGACTGTCTTCACTACAGACGAAGGCTTAGGAGGTGATCACCAAGCGCATGCCTCCGTTTCCGATCACCGCAGCAGGCTGTGCCTAAGCAGAACGGTACGGGTAGTGCAACTGAGCATGGCGAAGAGCGGTCAGCCCATACTTGCCATCGCCATCAAACTCTCTAAGCCATGTATGTTAAACTAAGGAATGCAGTGGAAGAGGAGGACCGTACAAATTGAAAGCTACTACAAGTCAGCGAGATATCTGTTTGTGAGAAAGCTTTTACTTAAAGCACACAAATGGGACACCAGGCCTGCAGCACACAGTGTATGTGCAGTAAACCCCAACTTCACAATTAGATCAGCTTGAGAGGACACATTATTCTTCCCCAGCCACCACTCACAGCTCCAGTGGTGCCACCGATCTGGAGACAGCAGGCCTGCAGAACACAGTGTCTAGTCTGTAAGCAAACCTAATCTACATTTTACACTGTCAATAAATCACATTTATCTATTTGAACCATCACAGAAAGCAAACATAGGAAACACCGAGCCTGCACAACGCACTATGTAGCTGTAATCTTCTGACCATTTGTCCCAGGTCTGGGCACACTTCGCTGGGACTGCACGACTGATATCGATTTCAACAAACAGACCTGCCGATTCCAAGATCAAGAAGGGAGCCGACAGATGGATACTCGTTATAGGGTTCAAAACAGCAGAATGTGCCTCAGATCAGGCTGGCCGACGTTTCGATAGGGAACCTATCTTTGTCAAAGGCGCCTTGTCATCCCTGGCGTGTTAGTTTTAAGGGGTTAGTGATGACGTCATGTCCTGCGGTGGCGCGTCTGTTGCTGTTGGTAATTTCTGCCTGGAAAGCGAGAAACTCGAAAACAGAGGATGTAGCCCTTGCCACATTTCAAGAGAGTTTCCAAACACGTTCGGGTCTGCCACGTTAGAGTTAAAGGAAGCTGCAAAGAAAGAAAAAAAGGAAAAAGAAAGAAAGGGGGGTACAACCAATTGAGAGGGCGAGTGCAGCCATCACAAAGAGCTGCAGAAGGTGGTGAGGAAGGAACCTACAGGCGGGGAGAAAAACCGGGCGGCTTATGTTTAAATGTCCGCCAAGGAGCTGCAGAAGGTGGTGGGGAAGGCAGCTCAAAAAAAAGGCTGGGGGGTTACTCGGGGCGGTGTACGTTTAAAATTCCGCCTGCCTACTTTAAGTGATATTGAAAGGGTTGCCTGAAAAGCTCCTGCTTAATGGGTGAGGTAATTGGCTGGCATATGCATCCAGTGTCGTCGGTGGCTTCCAGAAATTGGGCGCCCGTCAACTAAGAGGGAAAAGAGAAAAAAAAGGAGAAAGGAAGGAGGGGCGGTCGGGGGGGGGGGGGAACGATCGGAATAAGACTCGTAGAACTTCCTGAGAAGGCAAGCGCTGTGACAATGCTGGCCAGAAGCGGCCTTTGGAGCGCGGAAAGGGGAAAGGAAACCGTGGTTCGGATTCACTAGAAAATGAAAACATCTTAAGAGTATAATATCTACACGTATGTGCACATGTATACATGCAAGGTTAAGAGATATTAAAAAAGAAAATTGATAGTGTATTATGGGAGCTGGTCGGGATTTTTATTTTGCAAATAGGTTAAGGTTTTTTGAAAGCTGAGCGTACTTCATGTCTCTTAGTATTATAGGACTCATGCTATGGCTTTTAATGATTCCAAATTACCACGTGCTAGATTTATTCCTGATGGGTGTAGGGATTGAAATTTGTGCATCAAATACGATTCCATGTGTTTCCTCTCTCGTGGTGACCGGAAGTTTGTTTGTAGAATGTAAAGTTTGGCTTGATCGAAATTGTGGTCTTGTTGATTGAAGTGGGTGGCTACTGCTTTTGGTAAGTTGTGCTTTGTGTCTGCGCGGTGGCTGTTCAGTCTTACATGAATTGGTTGTCCAGTTTCGCCTATGTACTGTTTTTTACAGGTGGCCACCTGTAAATTGTAGTCTTGTTGATTGAAGTGGCTGGCTACTGCTTTTGGTAAGTTGTGCATTGTGTCTGCGCGGTGGCCGTTCAGTCTTACATGAATTGGTTGTCCAGTTTCGCCTATATACTGTTTTTTACAGGTGGCCACCTGTAAAAAACAGTACATAGGCGAAACTGGACAACCAATTCATGTAAGACTGAACGGCCACCGCGCAGACACAAAGCACAACTTACCAAAAGCAGTAGCCAGCCACTTCAATCAACAAGACCACAATTTCGATCAAGCCAAACTTTACATTCTACAAACAAACTTCCGGTCACCATGTGAGAGGAAATACATGGAATCGTATTTGATACACAAATTTCAATCCCTACACCCATCACGAATAAATCTAGCACGTGGTAATTTGGAATCATTGAAAGCCATAGCATGAGTCCTATAATACTAAGAGACATGAAGTACGCTCAGCTTTCAAAAACCTTAACCTATTCGCAAAATAAAATCCCGACCAGCTCCCATAATACACTATCAATATTCTTTTTTTAATATCTCTTAACCTTGCATGTATACATGTGCACATACGTGTAGATATTATACTCTTAAGATGTTCTCATTTTCTAGTGAATCCGAACCACGGTTGCCTTTCCCCTTTACGCGCTCCAAAGGCCGCTTCTGGCCAGCATTGTCACAGCGCTCGCCTTCTCAGGAAGTTCTACGAGTCTTATTCCGATTGTTCCCCCCCGACCGCCCCTCCTTCCTTTCTCCTTTTTTTTTCTCTTTTCCCTCTTAGTTGACGGGCGCCCAATTTCTGGAAGCCACCGACGACACTGGATGCATATGCCAGCCAATTACCTCACCCATTAAGCAGGAGCTTTTCAGGCAACCCTTTCAAAATCACTTAAAGTAGGCAGGCGCAATTTTAAACGTACACCGCCCGAGTACCCCCCCCCTTTTTTTTAACTGCCTTCCCCACCACCTTCTGCAGCTCCTTGGCGGACATTTAAACGTAAGCCGCCCGGTTTTTCTCCCCGCCTGTAGTTTCCTTCCTCACCACCTTCTGCAGCTCTTTGTGATGGCTGCACTCGCCCTCTCGCTTGGTTGTACCCCCCTTTCTTTTTCTTCCTTTTTTTTCTTTCTTTGCAGCTTCCTTTAACTCTAACATGGCAGACCCGAACGTGTTTGCAAACTCTCTTGAAATGTGGCAAGGGCTACATCATCTGCTTTCGAGTTTCTCTCTTTCCAGGCAGAAATTACCAACAGCAACAGACGCGCCACCGCAGGACATGACGTCATCACTAACCCCTTAAAACTAACACGCCAGGGCTGACAAGGCGCCTTTGACAAAGATAGGTCCCCTATCGAAACGTCGGCCAGCCTGATCTGAGGCACTTTTTCCTGTTTTGAGACCTGCCGATTGTGTGGCGCCCAAACTCGGATGGGCCAAGTGAGAAGACGCATCACATTGACTGTGAGATGTGATTGTTTGTTCACCTGAGATCACGCAGCTCACAGCATCGTTTGTGATCACGATAGTTAGCGTAAACCAAAATAGCGTGTAATGTAAAAGCCTCTTTCCGCTGAGGAAGCTGAATTCATGCTGAAATGTCAGCATGAATTCAGATAGCTGCTGAGGCAAAAGTTTTCTTTTCATAAGTCACCGCATGTACTGTTGTGTTCATTTCAATTCATTAGTTGGTTTACACCATTTCTTCTTTATGTAGCTCAGCCGAAGATGTAGCAGAAAACTGCTAAAAGCAGCCTGGAGACATGAAACCCAGTTCTTCCAGTGCATTCATCGAATTTGAACCTGCCCCAGCTAGTCATTTAAACTATACTTGCTGAAGTCACCACTACGACGAGAGGAAGCAGGCTACAGTACGTTTTCTGGTCGACGGGATGCCGGTTGTTGTAGGTTCACCTCTAGAAAGAGAGGTCCGAGTATTGCGGGATACTGGATGCAACATGGCACTCGCTAGACGTTTACTTGTTCCTAAAACGCGCTTGAGAGGGAGAAAAATCAATGTCGTGCTAGAAGGATCAAGTAGCCAGCTCCCGGAAGCAGTCGTACAAGTCAACACGCCGAACATTAGAGGAAGCTTAAAGTGGCTTCTATGGATCAACCGCTCTATGATCTAATTTCTGTGTTATCTTGCGTGCGTCAGGGGACCAAACGATTCAGAATCTGAGTGGAAGCACGCCGCTGGTACCAAGGTGTATGAGCTATCGGCGGAAGCACATGCGGTCAAGTCGCCTGTCAGCTTAACATGTTTCTTCAAGTGTGTAAAGACAAAGTCAAACAAGATCAAGACCAGAACAGACCTCTGTACGTTTCAACACTTTTTCCTACCAGACGTTACAAAAACGCTCTTTGAGGAGCAGCAAGGCACTCTACACTGGAGGCTACCTGTGGTAAAGTTAGAGTAACCATGGGCAATGGCCACAGCGACGAGTTCACTGAAAATGAAGGATTGCTTGATGGTCGTCACCACCTTGCCACTAGCAGAACGTTTAAACATCTGTTCATTACAAAAGCGTTACGGGAAAGCGCTACACGTTGTTCACGGAAGCGTCAAGGCAGGACACCAAGGCATCGAAAGAAATAGTAATCGTAGGCTGGAAGAATTTTATTGGCCCCATCTGCATGGACGCGTAGAGCGCTTTGTCAAGTCTTGTGAAACTACCACTAAATAAAAAATGAAGCACCAATACCTTACTTGCATTTGAAAAGGTCGCAGCCGATTTAGTCGGCACCTTTCACTGAGATGGGGCCGCGGCAACCTATATGTTTTAACAATGATCTATTTTGCCAGTCGTTACCCGGCGCTGTAGCGCTACCCGCAATCAACGCAGTTCACGTTGCTAGAGCAATAATCGAGATTTTTTCCCTCATCGTCTTGTCAAAAGAAATGGTCACCGACAAAGGGCAGGTTTTACCCAATTATAGAAAGATGTTAGTCACCTTGTCTCCGTGAAGTTGCTAAAGACGACGTCATACCATGCGAAGGCGAACTGTCTTTCGGAGAAGTGTAACGGTGCCCTCAAGGGCAATTCTAAAGCGAATGTGCCAAGAAAGTATTCGATACAGGGATAGGTACCTCGCCCCACTGCTTTTTGCCTACCAAGAAGCCCCAAAGCAAGCGTCGGGTTAACTCCGTGCCAACCCATTTACGTTCGCCTCGTCCGAGGACTGCTGACCATGGTGAGAGAACTAGGAACAAATTAGGGACTAAACGCGGACGTGCGGTCGACGTACACCTACGTCTTCGATTTCGGCCCTCTCCTGGAGGTGACGCGCGAGATACCACATGAACAGCTATAGAAGGCTCTTACGAAGCAAAAGCCTATTATGAAGGAAAATTTTCCTTTGAAAATTATGCGCACGGGACAAGGGTCTCCTTGTTCTGCCAACCGACTCCAACAAGCTTCTAATGAAGATGAAAAGGCTGTGGCAGCACAGTACGACGCCGCTTCTACGCCTGCGCGCTCGCGTAGACGCTACTAAACTGAGAGCCAGTGTGTGATAAGAACACTCTCGCCTGACAGAAGACAAAAAGTGTGTGCTCCCGCAATCGGGTCAGTTGTTGCTGTTACGCCTTTTGTGTGGACGCCTTAAAGTTATGTGTACCCACATCTGGTGACCCGGAAAACGAACCTACCGCACCACCATGGCCGACCAGGAAGCCCTCGCCGCTCTTCGCCAACAAGTACAACAACTGCAAGAGAACTTCAGGACCCAATCGGTAATCAAGAACCAAGCAGCAACGAACAGCAGCAATGCATCCGAAATGAACCACACTCATCTGACAACTCTGCACAGCCGCGTTCGGGCCACGCGCCCCAAATCTCTGCTTCAACGGGCGCCACCACTCATGTGGCCACCGCCGACACAGACGTCTGTCGCGTCGCCGTCAAGCTCCCACCCTTTTGGGCAGAGTCATCTGAGGGGTGGTTTGCTCAAGTTGAGGCGCAGTTATCCCTGGCACGTATCACCCAGGATCGGACGCGCTATGACTACATCGTCGCCCACCTCGGCTCTCGCTACGCAGCTGAGCTCCGCGACGTACTCTCAAGCCTCCAGCTGCCGACTGCTACCTAAACCTAAGAGGGAATGAATTCGGCTGCTTCAGAAGACAAGAAAGTGCGTCAACTCCTTCAACACGAAGCGCTCGCTGACCGCAAGCCATCGTAGCTCCTGCGCTTTATATGTGCCCTCGCGGGCAGCACGCCTGTTGACGGCTCCCTCTTTCGAATAATGTGGCTTGACCGTTTACCCTCCCAGGCTCAGGCCATCTTCCAGGTTCAGCCGAATCTGCCGCTGCACCAGCTCAACGAAATTACCGACCGAGTCGTCGAAACCTGTCCACTGCGGCCACCTCTTTTCGTCCACGCCGCCGGCGCCCCCCAGCCCACGCCCGAGCGCGTTAGCCGTATCGACGAAATCGCCCGTCAGGTGCATTCTATACAAAGGCATCTGTATCAACGCCCGACGTTGCGTCGCGGAAAACGGCCCCAAAGTCGAGGCCGAAACACCGACACATCGCAAGAAAACGACGATGGCCGCTGCTACTACCATCGTTGCTTCGGTGACAGAGACGGAAATGCCAACCACTCTGCTCATTTGAACGTCAGGTAAACTTCAACAGCAGCCCGTAGAGACGGCCGCGAGCTGCCAACTTAGAGGCCGTCGCATTTTTATCACCGACCGAGTCAGTAAGCAAGGCTCCTCATCGACTGCGGTTCAGACATATCCGCTTTTCCCGAGCCTTTCTACACGGCAAGCGCCCTTGCACGTCGTTTGAGCTAAATGCGGCGAAACATTCAAGCAATAATACATATGGCGCGCTCCGCCTCGATCAACATCACCCTCACAGACATACGCCGTGAATTCCCATGGAATTTCGTCATCGCCGACGTCGCAGAGCCAATCATCGGTCCGACTTCCTGGCGTACTAACATCTTTTACCTGACTGCCGGCATGACTGACTTGGTGACGCCACAACAGGTCTCTCCGCGCGGGGCCAACGCACGACCACCCAAACACCCAGCGACAAAGCTTTCGCCGTTGAAGGTCAATCGCCGTACCACGCCCACCTCGCAGAATTTACTGGCCTGAGACGACCTTGCGTGCATGCCCGAGAGGTATGCCACTCAACCATGCACTACATCCGCACTACTCCAGGCAACCAGGTATCTTGCCATGCCCGTTGCATATCTCCGGACCGCCTTCGAATCGCCCAAGCAGAGTTTGAGACGATGCTCCGCGTGGGTGCTGCCCATCACTCCGAGGAGCCTTACGCCTCACCGCTTCATTTGGTGCGAAAGAAAACCGATGGTTGGCGTCTCTGTGGAGATTATCGCGCCCTCAACGCCCGTACCATCCCAGACAGGTAAGCTGGTCGCCACTTACAGAATTTTGCCCACCGCTTACACGGCAGCACCGTATTCTCAACTGTTGTCCTGGTAAAGGCCTACACACAAATTCCTGTGAACCCAGATGATGTTCCGAAGGCTGCGATCATCACGCCCTTCGACTTATTCGAATTTCCTTTCATGAGCTTTGGCCTCCGCAGTGCTGCACAAACCTTCCAAGGCTTCATCGACGACATCGTCCGCGGCCTAGACTTCCGTTTTGTCTACCTAGACGACATCCTGGTTTCTCCCCCAATGAAAATGATCACCGCCAACTGTTTCAACGTCTCGACGACCACGGCTTGCTCATTAACGTCCAGAAGAGCGCGCTTGGCGCCCCCATCGTCATGTTTCTTGGCCATCAACTTTCTTAAGAAGGTACTACACTCTTGCCTGACCGTATTTTGGCCCTTAAGAACTGAAGAACGCGCGGCCTGTCACAGCGAAAGACATCCGTCGTTTCCTGGGCTGCTCAACTTTTACAGGCGCTTCGTGCCTAAAGCGGCCGCATATCAGGCCCCCCTTCATGACGCGTTGGCTGGCCAACGAGGCAACCATTCTTTAACTTGGACACCACATTTAACTCAAGTGATCGAAGACTGCAAAACTGCCCTCTGCAACGCCACTCTACTTTCGCATCCCAAGCTAGAGGCATCCCTGGGCCTCCTCACAGATGCATCTAGCACTGCCGTCGGAGCCTCCCTGATGGCAAAACCGGTGCGCTTTGGCATTTTTTCGAAGAAACTCTGAAGCCCACAAACACTCTCGTCTACGGGCATCGCCGATGAAACTTCAGCCTCTGCGGAGACAACATGGCGAGCCTACCACAGAGAGCTTCTCTCCATCTATGAAGCGGTCCAACAATTTTGCCATATTCTCGAGGCACAGCACTGCACCATCTACACTGACCACAAAACTACCACTAACGCCTTCTCCCAACGACTCAAAAAACTTCCACCGGTCGAGCCGAACCAACTGTCCTTTATCACCCAGTTTACCACTGACGTTCAACACATCAGCGGAAACGATAACGTGGTCGTCGACGCACTCTCGCACGTCTCTGCTCTCGAGATGCCACCCTATAACGACTGACACCCTCGCCAACGCTCGGAAAACGGACACCGAACTCTAGCAGCTCCTCGAAAGTGGTTCCTTTATTCACCTTCAAGAAGGCGCGGTCCCTGTTTCCACGGACCCTCTCTACTGCGGCATATCCACCGGACGAGTGAAACCATATGTCCATTCACCGCATCGCCGCAGCGTTATCAACCAGTTACACAACATCAGTCACCGAGGCATCCACGCATCTACATGCCTTGTGACTGAACGCCATGTTTGGCCCTCAAAGCAACGGGACTGCCGCACCTGGGCACGCACCTGCATTCCATGTCAGCGCGCCAAAATCACCCGAAACGTCACATCACCATTCGGGGCATTCCCCCTGCCGGCAGAATACTTTCAACACGTCCACATCGACATCACTGGCCCCCTTCTACCGGCCGGGTCTTACCGCTACTCCCTTACCGCCATCGATCGCTACACTCGATGGCCCGAAGTATTGCTGCTCCAAAGTATTACCCCAGAAGACGTCGCCTCGGCCTTCTTTACCGGATGGATTTCCCGCTTCGGCACTCCTCGTCGCGTCACAACCGTTCGAGGACGGCAATTCGAGTCCCAACTCTTCGGGCTCCTAGGGCGTTCCACCGAGTTCGGGCGCTCGCGGACTACCAGCTACCACCCCTGCGCCAACGGGTTGACTGAGCGGTTTCACCGACAGCTCAAGGCAGCCATCACGTGCCACCCTACCTCAACCTGGCTCGAAGCTCTCCCGGCCGTCGCTCTTGGCTGCGCGCCACTTTCCAACCAGACATCCACGCAACGCCCGCAGAACTCGTTTACGGAGAGCCCCATCGCATACCTGGGGAACTTCTCTCCGCTTCAACTGCCAATATCACCAGATCGGACCCTACAGGCTGTCGGCCGGTTGCGTCGCACAATGGCCTTACTGCGCCCGTTACCAGCAGCACGTCACACGAAGCCGACCCTATTCCGGTCTGCAACTGAATCTAAATAAGTGCCGATTTGCAGCATGGCAGCTGACAATACTGGGTTACGTCGTGTCCAAGGACGGTATTCTCCCCGATCCAGCCAAGCTTCGGGCCGTGACCGAGTTCCCCAAACCTGCGTCCGTCAAAGAACTGCGCAGTTTCGCAAGACTGTGTTCCTACTTTCGGCGCTTCATTCGAAACTTCGCGACTATCATATCGCCGCTGACGAAGCTCCTCGGAAATAACGGGCCCCTCAATTCGTGGTCGTCAGAGTGCGACGATGCTTTCGCGAAGCTGTGTCGTTTGTTGACGTCGCCTCCAATACTACGCCACTAAGACTCTACGGCCCCTACAGAGGTACACACAGACACCAGCGGTGTTGGCCTTGGCGCTGTCGTTGCGCAGCGCAAACCAGGGTTCCCTGAATATGTCTTGGCATAAGCAAGTTGTACGCTCACCAAAGCCGCGACCAATTAAACTGTCACCGAAAAGGAATGCCTGGCGATCATCTGGGCCCTTACGAAGTTCCGACCTTATTTGTATGGTAGCCCATTTGATGTCTTCACCCAATCTGCTAGTTGTCATCATTGAAGGATCCATCAGGTCGCCTTGCCCGATGGGCACATCGCCTCCAGGACTAGGATATCCGCGTGCTGTACCACAACGGACGCCAGCATGCTGACGCCGACGCACTCTCGCGCTCTCCCTTGCCTGACGACAATACCCGCAGCTAAAATATCTCAGAATGCCATTTCTTCCATCGACATTCACACTATTGCTACTGAACAGCGCAAGGATCAATCGATCGTTTCGTTGATAGATTTGCTCACTGATTCATCGGCCACACCATCCACTCGCGCGTTGCGTCGTCAAGCCCACCATTTCGCCTTTCGCGACGACCTCCTTCACTGACGCAATTACAACGCCGACGGCCGCCAGTGGCTACTAGTAATACCCCGCAGTTTGCGTTCTGATATATGCGAGTCGTTCCATGCTGATCTGCAGTGTGCGCACACTGGGATATCGAAAACATACCACCGCATTCGCCAACGGTACATTTGGCGAGGCATGTACGGCTACGTGCAGAAGTTCGTTCGCTCTTGCGTCAATTGTCAGCGCCGCAAAACTTCAACGCACCAGTCAACGGGAGGTCTGCAACCTTTACATTTCCCTGACCGGCCGTTTGGGTGCGTTGGCATCAATTTGTATTGGTCACTTCCTCTGACGTCGGCTGGTAACCGCTGGGCCATCGTCGCTGTAGACCACCATACGGCATACGCCGATACTGCCGCCGTCCCAGCGGCTACAGCGCGCGATGTAGCCTCTTTCCTGCTCCGCCGTTTCATGCTGCGCCACGGTCCACCCCAGGAGCTGCTCAGTGATCGAGGCTGTGTCTTCCTGTCGGAAGTCGTCGAAGCCATCCTCTAAGAGTGCAACGTTGCTCACCGCAAAACTACTGCTTACCACCCGCAGAAGAATGGGCTCACGGAACGCTTTAACCGCACGCTCGGCGACATGCTCTCGATGTATATCGCCGCCGATCACACAAATTGGGATTCCATTCTGCCTTTCGTCATCTACGCCTACAATACCGCCCCTCAAAGCACCACTGGTTTCTCACCATTTTTCTTATTGTACGGCAGGCACCCGTCGCACACATTCGACAAAATCCTTCCATACAAGACGAATCGATCTGAGTGTGCGCCTATTTCTGCCACAGCCATGCTTGCTGAGGAGTGTCGCGAGCTTGCCAAAACATTTACTACGCATGACCAAGAGCGGCAGAAGAGCATTCGCGGCGACACCAACACTTCTGCACCCACGTTCCTACCTGGAGTGCTCGTACGGCTCTCGGTCCCTACCACTGCAAATGGCCTCTCTTCCAAACTACTGCCCAAATACGAAGGCCCCTACCGTGTTTTTGATCGCACATCCCCGGTCGACTACGTGATTGAACCCATTGAACCATCTTCAGACATGCGCCGTCGAGGGCGCGACATTGTCAACGTGGAGCGCCTCAAGCCCTCCCATGACCCGCTCATAGTGACCAGTTGTTAGGACGCCAGGCGGCTTCCTTTTCCTACCCGGGGTAATTGTACAGAAGCATTGGAACGCTGTCATGGGCCGTCCTCTGGAGCGCCTTCTAGTGGCTCGCCCTCTTCGCCTCTTCTCGGAGAGCACGCCCCTCGTGCTCGTGAGGGTCTGCGCTCCGTCGTGCCTGTCGTCGTTGTGCATCGTCGCCGTCAATAAACGCCTTTACAATATATATATATATATATATATATATATATATATATATATATATATATATATATATATATATATATATATATATATTTGAAGGAGTGGTTGCCTTTGGTTGCCGTATAAGTATAAGTATGAGAGGTGGCACTTCAAGAAAACTTCATTTATTACGTCGACGTTTCGGTCAGAGCCTGACCTTTCTCAAGACATGACCTTTCTTGAGAAAGGTCAGGCTCTGACCGAAACGTCGACGTAATAAATCAAGTTTTCTTGAAGTGCCACCTCTCATACTTATATATATATATATATATATATATATATATATATATATATATATATATATATATATATATATATATATATATATATATATATATATGTGGACATTGTATTTATAAAAATATTTGTTTTTGCATATATGTATCCAGGGCATGACGGCGATTGCGACAGCAAACATCAGGCGAGAGTGTCCATATATTTGCTATCGCAATAAAATAATCCCCGCATATGATGCAGAACTGCTTAACTTATCCATTCTAAACAGGTATTTTGAGCGCTGGATGGCTGTCATAAGGTAAATCATTGTGGAGTAGCTGACGCTACAAAACAGCGAAAGAGCAAGTGATATAAATATTAATGAAAGGTCATGCGTGTGGTAAGCGCCCCGTATAGTCTAGGCATCTCGCCCCATTTCAAGGTAGTTGGAGCAAGGTACATAAATGTTGTATTTTTCACCTGAAATAAGCTGGGCAACGTTTCTGGCACTATTGATATGAACAGGGCCGCGCAGATCAGCGAGGTTGCGTCATAAATCATCAGGACAACCTCGTCCAGTGTGGTGAGCGAGTGGTGTACGAAGTTTCTCTGTCGCGTGGAAAGCGGTGTGGGTTCGTTACCTTGCCACTTCACCTGAGCCTTTTTAGTTAGGAACTTTAGCTTTTTCCCGCATCTTTTTAACTGTTACCTTGATTAGCTTTTTGCTCACGCGCAGCTTTGTGAACGTATAAGTTGCCACACCCGCATATTTTGTTTTTCATTTTGACCACAATGGAACACTCCGTCATTATTTCATGCCTTATTGAATTCCCCAATTACTAGCCTAGGCACCACCGGATCGGCACTTCTATCTATTGTGCTCCACGCTCATTGTCTTTACATACGTCAGCCAATATAGAAGTGTCTGGGAGCAGCCGGCCTTGTTCAACGAGAACTATCCAACATTTCTTGTACGACGCTGTTTGTGTAGCACGGCCAAGAACTTACGCCATCACCAGTACTTTCACTGCTGGATCTGCCGATAATTATGCATAAATCAGCAGTGTTGTAGATGTGCAGAGTAAACAATCCCTGGCCTGGGACTGTCTTCTGCGTCAACATTATACTGTTTTCTAGCACCGCTTTGCACACGTTGCTTACTGGAGCGCTATTCGTGGCATGTTCGCTGTCGCCGTTTTTACAGCCTCAATCATGTGAAAAAACACACAGATAACGTGTTATTTACAGGACTCATGTAAATTATCCATGACAAGGAGAGGAGAGACCCTACCCTCCAGCAAGATAGATGGCCACCCTGCACTGCAAAGAAAAACTTTTGGCTTTGTTCCTGCTGACACGCCCTATCTTTTATCACTATGCTTAAAACTGCGTATAACAACCCTAGGGTTGCGCACAGTGTACTGTAGACATTGTCTCTTTAGAGCATAGCTTTTAAGTAATCAAGTTTTTGTTTTTTGCCACATTGTTACTGGTAAATTGCCGCTGTTTAATATTGGTGATCGCAATAATAAATCACACGTCTCCAAAGGAATAGAGGGCAGAAAGAATAATAGCGACTTTTGGTACTTTCCAGGCAATCGCCAACGACAAGATCGGCCTACGGATAAACGTTGGAGAAAGAACAAGAAGTAAGTGTTGCTGCTGGCTCGCCTCTTTTCTTGGCCAAACTTTTCCACTGCTGGTATCGGTGATTGCAATGTGGTGAGCTGCGGGTACATAAGAAAACACACGGTATAATTTACGTACCCACAGCTCACTTGTCCCAGTTCCTCAGTGTCTCAATGGAATTACGCTCTTTATGAACGATGTATGGGTTATGAATGCCAATGCAGTGCTAATGCGGCTCACTACTCTGCTAACTAAATCAGTCTCTCTTGTGTGAATGTAGTGCAATTCCATTTGAAATGTTAAGCACGAAAGACCTCACTGAATTGTCGGTCCATTACACGGATATTTTTTTAACCTATATTCAAATAGTTGTGCACCTAACGGCTACGTGACGTGGCCTATTGAGTATGTGTGACGTCGCTCGTGGTTACCTGCACTTTTGGACGATCGGTGGCTGCACGTAGTTGGTACACCACGCAAAAATAGGATACGTTGGTGTTCGGTGATGTCGCATCTGATGTTCAATTGCCGGACGCTTTAAACTTACTCACTAGCTAAAAAAGTCACTAAAAAGAAAAAAAAAGCAGCCCACCTGGAGACGGCGCATACTCACTCGTCAGCACAGTCCCTAC
This sequence comes from Rhipicephalus sanguineus, assembly GCF_013339695.2. Classification (NCBI taxonomy): domain Eukaryota; kingdom Metazoa; phylum Arthropoda; class Arachnida; order Ixodida; family Ixodidae; genus Rhipicephalus; species Rhipicephalus sanguineus. Next base: position 57,597,930 of record NC_051182.1, read on the forward strand.
GTAGACACCCCTTAAGCTAAACCGCTTTACAAAACTTATTTGAAAGGTACAAAATTATGTTATTCGACACTAAGAACTTTACACAAATTCATTCGTTGTCGATATCATGCATTGTCAGGAGTTCTTTGGGATCACTATTTTGCGGCATTACTTAGTCATAGCATGCTAAGCCCACGCCCAAATCTCTTTCTGTACGAGGTTTGTGCCATGGCCGAATGGTCTAGGTTGTCACGCTGCCGAGCAAGGAGTCGCACTTCTAAAAAAAAATCTCGAAAACTCCTTTTTGTAGGTCAAGGTCATTGACACAGGCATGCAGTGGGTTCTCGCCGTCTCGCGGCGACACATTCTCCTTTATTTGCGGTTAGCAGAATTTCGCTGTTCGTGGAAGAGGACAAAGACGTTCTGCTCTTTTGAAGCTGCTCTGTTGAAAGACTTGCTGTTGCATATTCAAATTTTATTACCATAACATTTCGGGCGACGCTGGGTAACACCCATATGCGCTAATTGAATCTCACGACGGGACAAGTACCTGCCATCATTCCCACAATTCCGGAGCCAAACCGGCCACTCCGCCACGGCCGCCACTTGCTAGGACTACCTATATAGTTTGGTCCATTGAACCCGGCAAGAATGTTCACAACAACGGCAAGTCAGACGTACGAGAGCGACAGCCCAGTGTGGTCTATGTAGTACGTATCCCGAAGTCATTTCATGATGCCGTGTCCGGTGTTGTGGACTTCTGGAACTGCGACCGACTCGCAGCGGTCAAAGAATGCGAAAAAAAAGCGTAGTGGCTTAGTTCGGCTCTGTCAGAATATAAGTCGCGTGATCTAAGGTTCAGCTGATTATTCTTAGCCCTCCTGGTTGTCTAGGATTAGCTTCATTATCTTGCTTACTGCTGCTTCAATGAGACACAGACAAGGTATATGCATTATGTGACACATGTATATTGAGTTTTTGCTCAACGTCATTTCTCTATTGCTACAAAGACAGCTCGGTGGCCAGTGTAGTCTACTCTATGGCCGCTGTCTCTATGGTAGTCGTCTCTATGACACGCTGTTGTCTCTGTGGCCCCAACGCTTGGCGCAGCGTCAGACAGCCACTGCGCAACGAAGGCGTACAGCAGTCAGTGCCGGCGCCAGTACGTCTGCCGCGGCTATGCCGTCACTCCTCCGAAATGCGCAGATTGGCGTGGATTACGGCGGCGGCTCCGGTGCGCCAGCTGTGCGCCCTGTGACGTCACTGCTCCTCGCGCATGCGCAGCACGGCTCTCGAGAAGCCACACGAAAGTGATCCACACCGGCCAGCGTAGCTAACGCAACAAAAATTGCGACACGTCTATTTCGCTATTGCAGGGACATCTACGTGAGACATCCAGGAATCCCAGAGGAAAGAGAAAACCAAGTAGTCTCTCTACAGCCGGGTTCAGGAGTCGGACGAAAGCGTGGCTGTGTTTGTTGACAACAAGTTCCACATGTTCAGACACACTGATCCTAGAATGACGGAGGTTAAGAAAATTAGTCACTTGACGCACGTTGTGAAGGAAAAGCTTTTTGCTCGAATTATGCGCAAGTCCCCATTTACAGTCGCTGAGTTCATCACTGATGTGACGACAATGGACCAGTCGCTTAACCAACACTCCCTACAGTACAACCCTTAATTCACTGTCACGACGCAGTCATTTTTCACCTGTGGACACGACGCAGCAGCACTCCTACAGCCTGTGCCGAGCGCTGTGTGTAAGGAGCTTCAGAAAGCTCCTCAGCCGACAGCGCCTTATCGCGGTGATAGAACCACCGATTAGATCATGAACGTGACCAAACCATTGGTAGCAGTGTACGGGGAAGCGCAAGCTCTTGCTCATGCTGAGGCGTTAAGGAACGGCCAGGCTAAGGGAAGACAAGACGCGCGTAGCGTTCCTCTTCGCGTTCCACGACGCGAGGTCGGTAGCATGCCCAAAGAACGCCAACGGAACGCGATCGTGCAAGTGTTCCGGCTTCGCATCGCCTCATGGCCCCCTTTAGCGGGAAATAGTATAATTTTTGCTTTCCTTCAGCGACTGCTTAGCGACGACTACAAAAATGAAGCAGACACCTCTTACAATGCAACGAATTGCAACAGAACCCACAGAAGGACCCATCCGATAGCACGCCTACCGTGTCTTCCTACTAGCGCAATATGCCGTTCGCGAACAGGTTCAACAAAGGCTTGCAAACGACATCATCCACTCATGTTCAAACCCATGGGCATCACCAGTTGTGCTGGTGAAAAAAAAAAAGCGTACACACTGCGTTTCTGCGTTGATTACCGCTAGCTCAACGTCACAAAGTAAGACAGCAATCCGCCACCTGATATCGACGACTCTCTAGACTATCTTGGACTCTGCAGATAATTTTCATCACGCCACGCCACTGTAGTGATTATCAAATCGAGGTCGATGACCCTGACCGTGAAATACCGCATTTTTAGTCCTCACGGACTGTTTTTAATAACGTGATTCCTTTATCTTTATGCTCAGCTCCTGCGACTTTTCAAGCATGATGGGCACAGTTTGCATGGTTTTAAGTGGCAATAGTGTCTCGTTTATTTTAAAGACGTTGTTTTTTAGACTCGAGCAGCGTCATCGGTGCCGTCACACGGCAATTAATGCGCTCTGGACGGCTGGCCTCTCACTGAAGCCCACAGAAATACCACGTCGTGTACAGCGAGCACAAATTTCTCGGCTCTGCCGCAAGCTGCGACGGAATTTTTCCGGGTAGCAAAAAAATTATGATCACTTCCTAATAAAGGTGCCAAGCCTCAAGGAAGAGCGGAGTTGGGCGGCCTTCCTTGTTTCTCAATATTTTTTTTCTCTTTCTCTCTGTCTTTCTTGTATCTGTTCTGTCCACTTCTTTCTTTCAATTTCTCTCTTTTGCGGTCTTTATATTTTCATTTCTCTTTTTTCCCTCGTTTCTCTTTCTTTGCTTCTTTTTCTCTCCATTTGTTTCTTTTTTCTCTCTTTCTTTGTTTATTTATCTTGTTTTTTCTATCTTTTTCTCGTGACTGTTTATTTCTATTTCTCGCTCTCATTTTCTGTGTCTGTGTGTGTTTCTACCGTTTTACATACTTATTCTATTTATTTCTTTACGTTTTTCTTTCTTTCGATTGCTTTATTTCTCTCTAGTTTTTCTATTTTGTCTTTGTCTCTCTCGTCTGTTTCGCGTGTTTCACATGCTACACGTCGCCGAGTGGAGTTTTCGTTAACGCTCGCACCTGCTGTACTCCGTATTGGGGCTCGCCCAATGCCTGTGGCGCATACCCCCCTGTGCTTTTCGGCGGACACCGCAGTTATTACGGCCGCCATAAAGAGCTTTTACGAAAAACGCGAGCCCTGTTTGTTCCCTTTATAACCGAGAAATTTTTCAGCTGTTAAAAAACCTTTACACGACTGCACACCACATGCCGCTTGTCTATGACAACAATAAACAATTTACACGCGGCCAATGAAAGAAACCCACCGGAATCGCGCAGCGTGTATCGGGTGCAATATGTTGAAGCGGTCTAGCGCACGAATGAAGATGAAGAAATAGAATAGGGGTAGAAGTGAAAGCGGAAGAAGTTGGCGCAGCCGTCAGATATTGAATACCGAACTCATTCACCGGGGTAATTTTTTCGTCGAGGAGGTGTCATTGGAGCCCCTTGTTTTCACACGGTACCAAGTGCATGGAGTGCCAGCAATAGACATTCCTCGCGAAGTTAGTTCGACCGGACTGATCGACGCGGTATTGCAAGAAGCTTCGGTGAGCCGTCAAGCCCTCGTGCTACCAGGATCGGTAAAAGTGAATCTGCAGGTGGAATCTGCACTGAGCTAACTCGTTCGGGAACTGATTCGCCTTGGCTCCTTCAAGCAGGAAACTCCTTTCGAGAAGGTGAGCATCGTTTTGACTGCTATTGAGCGACAACAATGGTGCGTGATGTAACAGAATTAAATATTGAGAACGTTGGCCAAGTTGCCTAGCCAAGAAAAACCAGTTCAACAAATTGCACAACCAGGCCTCAATGAAGGAGACTCGCAAATTGCAGACAATCGGATGTGTATTTTTGAGTGTGCATGCGAAAAGAATATGTGGAAAAGGGATGACACTAAGATTGTAAACATGCGCCGTTATTTGGGTCCCATCGCGAGAAAATGGTACAATTGGTAACTTATGGATAGAGCGCCAATGTACTGGGAACGATGCAAGAGCAACTTTGTGGAAGCTTTCCAAGGCAATGCTGTAGAAAGATGGGATGCAGCACTGCAGTCCACATAGAAGTATGGCTCTTTGCAAGAGTACTGTCTTAAAAAACTCCGCCTTCTGCATTTTGCAGAACCGAATCTCCCGCCATCTGCAGTTGTAGCTTTTGTAACACAAGGTTTTTCCATTGACTTCGGCAGTCAAGTGCAAATTAGTGATCCAAGAATATTTCATGACAATGTGCGATGCATGCAGACCTCGATACTCACGTTCTCTACGCGCGGATAGAAGCGTTGTAAACAAGCCCATGACCTCTACAAGAAAAGTAAAAATGAAGCGTTATTCGGTCATCTGAGTCTAATAATGATTATCGTGGAAGTGTTCACGAGTGGAACAATCAAGAGGGGCGATTTTCAGCGTTACACGAGGCAGAGCTCCCACATGAGCTAATACACGTTCGATGACAAGTCTCCAGCAAAACCCTACTTCGAGACAATAGACTTGACGTCATCAACCTTAGATCAACCATATTAGGGTATACGGCACTCATATGAAGGCTCTTGTTGATACTGAGGCTTCTGCCTCTATTATCTCCTGTATGCTAGTGGACCATTGCGCGTGCAAACTTATGATGGATCAGTGAGTACGCATAACGAAACGATTACCCTAGACATCGACTCTCAAGGACTATCAAGTACCATTGATATTGGCCATGCCTAATGTCAGCTACAATTTTCTTTTTTCTCATCCACACATGAAGAAGCTTAAGAAAAACATTTATTGGAACGACAACTAATGGTGAAAGACAACGCCGGACCAGAGAATCTCCCTGAGTCACCTAACCAAACATGGATGATTTTCGACCAGCAGAAGATTAAAGTGGAGTACCCGGAACTTACGTACATGGGCAGCTACTCTCCGGCGATGAAATGTCACGTCGTTCGTTTCGAACTTAGTCACAAATGAGGTGTTCGCAGAGTTCCCTATAGCATGTCCAGAGACAGAAAGGTGTCGCTGAAAAAGGAGTTGAAGAAATGCTGGCTGCTGGTATTATCCGCCCTTCTGTTCCTCCATTTGCTTTTACAATAAATCTTTCCTCCAAAAAAGATGGAAAATTCACACTCTGCACAGATTACCGGGTTCTTAATCGTCAAACAGAATTGATGACTTATCTAATGCCGAGGATCGACGATAGTATTCACGAGACTGCTGGCTGCCGTTGCTTTTCAAGAATACACATTTGCGAAGAATCACACTCAGTGATGAAACAAAAAATACACCACATTTATAACCCATTTTGACTTGCTTGAGTGGAATCGCCAACCAGATGGTTTGAAAAATTCTCCGGCGTGGTTTCAGAAATTTATGTTTGACATTTGAAACTATATTTAGGCGTATCCTGCAACATCTACATCGAGGACATCATCGTGTAATAAAGGACAAATGAGAATCACCCTGACCATGTTTCAAAAGTTCTTTAAGCGTTGAGCCCTTCTCAACTCAGTCAGTTTCCGCAGAAGTGCTTATTTTGAAGGCAAAGTTGTATTTCTCGGAAGTGTGTTCGACGGGCGTATTGAAAACGGGAATCAGTAAACAGAATTTGTAAGCTGTCAAAACCTTCGAATGCGCACTCTCAGCGTGTGCTTTTCGTGGCCTGGCAGGACACTTCAGGGCGTTTATCAAAGACTACGCGCTGAAGACATGGTATGTTGCACGTTTAACTCAAAAGGATGCACTTTCTAATGGAACAAGGAGTGCGAAGCTGCATATTGCAAGCCTGTAAAGCTACTATCGCCGGATCCCATCCTGCGAATACCGGACTTTTCTCTGCCTTTTGTACCCCATAAGGATGCATCACACTGCAGAACCGTTGCAGTTTTGTATCAGAAATCCTCAAAGCAGGCTGTTCAGAGGAAGCATTACGTGGTGAGATACTACAGCTATACGCTGAAATGAGCTGAAATTAATTATTCTACAACTAAAAAGAAACCGCTTGCTGTCTTCAAAACAGCTCAGTATTTTCGAGCTTATCTTGAAGGGGCTGAGTTTATGCTATTCACGGACCATCAAGCATCGACACAACTTTTGAATATGGCGCAATCAGGAAAACGCATCGCTTGATTGTCAACTTTCTGCAGCAATTTGATTTCACCGTTTCGCACCGCCATGGCCCGCTTCTCACCAATGCCTATGCACTGTCGACCTTGTTTGTTCAAGTGTTCAGTGAAATTTCTGGAATTATCGATCATATTAGGCTATGCAAAGGCACATAAGATCTTCAGTTTCTAAATGGAAAGTACCATGTACCACCCACATCGGTCCATAAGATTCTTCATCTGTACCATGACACCCCTGGATGAGGTTGACATGATGGCTCCTGGCGCACATATAAGAAATTGCTCCTGAAGTTCACATGGCCAGGTATGAAAAAGTACGTCAGAAATTATATCCGCACATGCCATTTTTGCCAGGTCAGCAAAGTGAAGTTCAAGCAATCAATAGATGTTATGACCAACCCCGAATGTTAAAAATTACCGTTCGAAGTGGTTCATCTCGACTTTGCAGAGCTTAAGAAGAAAGGGAAAGGAGTGAGGCAAACGCAAGGTTTTCCGCTTTCCATAGATGAGTGCACAAGGGCAATTGTGGCTAAAGTGGGAAACGAAAATGCAAACATTGTCATCAATTGATTCAAAGATTAGTTTCCAAGGTACGAAACTTCAACGAGCAGTAATAACTTCGTTTGCTTCTGTCACGCGCATTGGGGTATTCAACATTGTATTGCACAACTTGACATATATAATGGGACAATAATTCACGACTAGGCTGTTCTCTGCATCGCGTGGCAATCGTCGCGTCCGAGAATTTCAACGCGCGTCCGCAAGTTTTGCAGTGCCACACACAGCCTCTAAAGCAGCTCCGTCCGGCAGAGAGAGTGATGCGGCAGATCTTATGCATTGGTTTAAAGTAGTCGTCTTTAGACCTAGATTCAGTAGGTATAATTGTTGCGTTTTACATCTCAAAAGAACGATGTGATTATTAGCGATGCCTTAGTGAAGGGCTCCGGAAATTTTGATCGTCGGGTGTTCATTCATCATTCATCGGGTGTTTATTGTCCAAAAGCATCATAGTCCTCCATAAAGAAAGCGACAAAATCTACATAAAAAGGGGCCTAAGGCAGAAAGACACGATCTCCCTATTGCTATTACCGCATGCTTACAGGAGGTTTTCAGGAACCTAGAGTAGGAATATTTGGGCATACGAGTTAATGGAAAGTACCTTAGCAACTTGCGATGACATTGAAACAATGGGTAACCCAGAGGACCAATTGCAAGCAATTATTACTGAACTAGGCAAGAATGGCAGAAGGGTAGTTGTGAAGCATAATATGCAAAAACTAAAGTAACGTGCATCAGTCTCGGAAGAAAACAGCGGTTTGGGATAAGCAGCGAGGAACTGGAATTTATAAACGAATACGTTCACTTAGGACAGGTAGTAACTGCAGAGCCGATCCACGAGACTGAAGTAATAAGGCGAATAAGGATGGGGTGGAGCACATTAGGGGAGCATTCTTAAGTTATGAATGTCAGTTTATCATCATCCCTCAAGAGGAAGGTATAGTAAAACTGAGAGCTGGGCGAGTTGGTATGAATTCATGTTGAAACTTTTTTAGCACGCACAAAAGACGGAGGACACAGAAAGAAGGTACAAAACGAGCGCTTACTCACAAGTGATTTATTTTTTTAAAGGGACTAAAGCTGCATCTCATTGGCACTTAGTGATTTATTTTTTTAAAGGGACTAAAGCTGCATCTCATTGGCACTTACTAACGGAGTAGAAACCTGGATGCTTACAAAGATGGCTCAACTTAAATTGAACATGACGCAACGAGAAATGTAATGGAAAATTATAAGTGTAACCTTAAGAAAAAAAGAGTAGAGTGTGTCTGGGAGAAAACGCGTGTTAACGACATATAGCCGAAATCTAGAAGAAATGGACGCGTGCAAGGCCCGTAATGCATAGGCAAGATAACGGCTGGTCATTTGGGGTACCGGAGTAAGTTGCGAGAAGCCCAACGTGCCATGGGGAGAGAGAAAGGTCGGCAGATTACATGAAGAAGCGTGCGAGTACAGCGTGGCAGCAGCAAGCACACCACCAGCTTCCTTGGCGGAACTAGAGAGAAGACTTTGCCCTGCAGGGGGCGTAGCAGGCTGAAAATAGGATGATGATGATACTGATGGTGATTATGATGTGTTCATTAACGGGCAGCTAAATATAAAACACGGCGTTCATGCCTTTCTCCTCCATCGTAGTGCAGCTACCACGGTCGGAATGCAATCCCGCGATTGTCGCGTGAACAGTCGCGCACCGTAACCACTAGACCACCATGGCGATACAGGAGAACAAGCACATCACAGAAGAAGACTGGAGGAAGAACAGTCATACTTGGAAGTGTAGTGGTAGTGGACACAGACTAAAGAAAGATAAACGGACACACAGACGGAAGCGCTTCCGCCTGTGTGTCCGCGTGTCTTCCTTTAGTACGTGCACACTAGCGCTACCCTTCCAAGTATGAATTTCCAACTCGCCCAAGAAACAGCCCTCCTAAGCAGTACATTTAGCAGGTGATAAAAATGGGGCACAGCTCAGATTTCACATATCACAAAGTGACCACTTTCACTTGATCGTCAACCGACTAGGTTATGATGGCAACAAAAGATGACTTCAACTCCCAAGTCTCCCGCACTAAAGTACTCGACGAAGCACAACATCTTCGCATAAGTGTATCAACTTCAATTTTAGGGCTACAAAATTCTTTACTCACCGGGCCTCCACCGCGTGATATCTGAAGTTAATAGACTGTTTATGGCCGATTCCTCGTGATAGAAACTAGTTCCTTTCTGAAAGGAAAACGAGGTATTGCACATAGCCTGCTCGGTTAAGGTACTCCGTTAAGGTACGCAACAAAATTGTCGGAACGATGAAGAATCTAAGAACAAACACCAAATATATCAGCGATCAGCGAAAATTGCGGGACCAAGAATGCTGCGAACAGCCGCCACAGAGCTCGACATGATCTATGCTGAAATGGGAGTTATCAACAGGCGATTGACAACTACTGTCAACGTCTTGCGCGCAGGCGTCATTTACTCGGTTGGGTAGTTGATCTTGGTTTCTTGGCTGAAGCAAGCAATGCGGACGAGAAAGCAATAACAAAGCGTCATTAGCCAAAAACGATCATTCGGGCAGCCAATGTTCAGTTTGCCGAAAGCCATTGAATGCCAGCGCAGCAAACGCAAAAGTCATCGACAGTGTAGGCAGCGCGTCGAGCATCGCACGCCTCTAGTGACAAATAAACACAATCAAGCGATAAGAAAACTGCCACGTCAGCTAGGCTGATTCTAGAGCGTACTTAGGTTAATTTCGTCCAGCCGCTTGGACCATACGATAGCAATTCTAAAACGCCAACACATCCCAGTAACTGGTCATGAAGTTGTCATACAGTCTGTCCATACCTCCTGTTCATTACCTCGTGTTGTGAATATTTCCCATGTGATAAGATCAAGGAAACGAAGGTGGCTACCGGAGTTTCCTCCGGTAGCTCGTATACCGGTATAGCTCGTATAGCGATCCTGGGGCTTGCAAAACCCAGGCTGAAAGAACGGCAGTCGGGGCAGGCGACTGTTGATTAGAGAGTTATTGGGGTGGGTAATCTGTCCCTTTCATTAAAAGAAATAAGTTTCGCCGAAAGGTTGAACTAATGAACGCCGTGACACGACGTCATAAGGCTAGCAAGGCTAGCAACTAACTCTTTCTAATCTGATCTCGCGTAACTCTACAAAACGCTGGTGTCTGGATATACGGCGGCTGTCAGAAGAGAAGGGGTTTCCGTGCAGTGTTCCGTCTCGTGGTCTCTTTTTGTTCCGTCTCGTGGTTCCGTCTCGTGGCATCTCTGCTTAAGGAGCAATCGACGGCAGGTCTCGCACGCGGGATGATGATGTCGCACCTGCACTCCTTGCGACGGAGACGGCAGTATCATTTTATGTCCGCTCCCGCCGCGTTCGGCACCAGCGCACGAGAGCTTTCGCTCGCGGGCAGAACGTGCGGTGCGGGGACCGACCTTATCGATTTCGACTTTATACGGAACCTGATGGCCACGGCGAAAGCTGTTCCATTAAAGAGTGTCCAATAAAAAAAATATGCAAAAATTGTGCAACTGGGCTCGCTTTTTTTTTGGGGGGGGGAGCTGCATCGTCTCCGCTGTATAGAGATCGTCTGTCCCCTATTGGAAAACCCAGCGCCACTGGGTACCAGCGTCCAGTGCCATGCCTGATTATGGGCCCAGCGTCGCGCTGGATACTGGGCCGCTGGAGCTTGCGTTTTCCTGGGAGGCGCTGGGTACTGAAGCGAAATACGGCTCTACAGCGTTAAAACGGTGGGTCCTACCTGCCCTACAGATATATATTAGTAAAGAAAGTGATATAGAAAGCATTAGTGCAATAAAAAAAAAAAGTCCGCATGAAAAAAAAATTGCAGTGGCTTAGCTCGGCTATGCCAGGACATACGTAGCGTTAGCAAATGTTCAGCTGATTATTCTGAGCTTTCCAGATTTCCGCAGCACGTTTAGCTTTCCGCGGAACGTTTAGCGTTCCTCTGTTCATTCTTCTTACGCTGAAGCGCTAATTGCCAGGCAACTACTTCGAGATCCGATGACATAAGTTTCTCGGCTCTTCTGCGCCGTTGAGCAGCATTTGCGCTCTCCTTCTCTATGGCGTTACCCACCTGCAAACGCCAGTCAGAGGCGATATCAAGCGGCACCAGTGCACTGTCAGACAGCGACTGCACAGCGAAGGCGAATACAACATCTCCCGCTAAAGGGAACCATGAGTAGATGCGAAGCCGGAGCACTTGCACGAACGCGTTCCGTTGGCGTTCGTTGGGCATGCTACCGAGCTCGCGTCGTGGAACGCGAAGAGCGACGCTACGCGCGTCGTATCTTCCATCTAGCCTGGCCGTTAATTCTCACAGGGCGAGTGGGGAACGCGGTCGACAGGCGCGCGAGAGGGGGCAGCGTAGGAGAGGAGAGAGAAGGGGAGGGGACGCGCATGCGCTCGAGCTCATCGCGGCGTTGCGCAGGAGAGAATTTCGGCATGTCTAGCCCGCGTTTCAGAGGAAGAGTGGAAAGGGGGAGGGGAGAGGGAAAGTGGAGAGGGTAATGGGAGAGGGGTGAAACGGAGAGGGGAAGGGGTGAGGATGAGAGGAGAGGGGAAATGTGAGAGGGTAAATAACAGGGGGAATGGTGAGGGGGAGTGGAGAGGTGTGTGAAGAGGGTATGCGCATGCGCAGTAAGGGTGGTCACGCCGCACACCACCACCGGATTGAGCTCCGCCTTAAGATACTTCGCACCTAATAGCTGCGCGCGCCATGGCTACGACGTCACCCCTCTCGAATGCGCAGAGCAGCAGTAGCGAGTCGCGCGCGCATGCGCGGCACGGCTCATGATGACCCCCGCGAAACCTGCTCTGACTAGGCAAGTGTAGCTAACGCTACAAAACCTCCACTACGAGGATTCGAACTCGCTACCTCTTGATCTCCAACCGAGAACGCTACCACTGCGCCACGCTGAGACGTGTCGCTGTCGCTGTAATAGGCCTAGTCAATGCAGTAAGACAGCGTTTCGTTTCATATTTTGCTGTGGCGTACTCAAGGATGACGCGATCTTCCTTTCCAAATCAAGTTTGCCTCTTTCTTAGACACAAACAAAGAGTTGCCCGCAACGAATGAAATGTCCCAAATGACAAGAGCGCTAAGTTTTTGAAGAATTCCCGCCTTAAGTCCGAAAAATATCAAATGGCTTGAGGAGCAGGGTACCGTTTGACGGCTGTTACTACCGATTCTTAATAGCCGTTTCTCGCCCTTGCTAATGATGAACATGTACAGAAGATTTATGATGACTCGTTCGATAAACACGCGCTCACACGAATTCCTACTGAGTAGTTCTCCCGCGCGAGCGACGATATTACTGCGGGGCGGGCGTGCCTGTACACTGATCTGCAGTTCTATCGATACCTACAACTCTAAAAGCGCTCAACAAAAACAAATACAATTCGTTGAAAAAATATGCCGCTGTGTTAGTTCACTAACGCATACCAGTTGACAGGTATGTGTTCTGACGTATGAGTCAGAGAAGTATCGGCGAGTGCGGCCGGCTGCTTTCAGTGAGCCTGCGGCCGTTGCTGAAAGCGCGTCGCATCGATGGTCATCGCTACTTGTGCGGACACCGTACACAAGAAAAAATGGTTAATTTAGGTTAACGGATGTCCAGACTATACTTCACAGTGATTCTTACACGCTGGAATTGCGTGTACTTAAACCAAGAAGCGCCGGTGGCATGTAGACGAACTCGGCCGGTACGCTACGCCTAACGCTCGCTGGGAACCGTACTGGGTAGGACCGATCTCGGCGCAGATGAGTTACGATGGTTGAAGTTTCTGCATTATGGCCTCGGAACCTTTTTAACTGTTACCTAACGTAGAGCTGAGGTAAGTGGAAGTGCCAGAATTACACGAGATGCGTTTCCGGTGTGGCGATATCGAACGACGGCTGTTTTTCTGGCCTCCGTTGGGAGAGGTCGCGAAGCCAGAGCTCATTTACTTCATGCCAACTGCACGGCGACGTGATAATTTGCTCTCTATGCTCTGACCCACGCCTCGAGACTTATAAACATTACAATATGAAGTCATTACCGCAACACATCACGGATGCAAAACTGATATATATGCGCGATATGCACAAAATGTGTACGTGCTTCGCAAGAATTAAGGACGTTATTGGCACTGCATGAATAAAAAATGCGTGCTAGAAAGCAAAATGATCAGTGTTGGCTGCTTTGGGTTATTAACAAATTTTTCTCTACATTCGAAAGGGAAACATTAAAAGTTACCGTGATTTCACATATCACGAACGTCATGAAAATAGTGGGCATCACATCGCCTTTCTCTGCCAAGCTAGAATTTGTGACACATGCTTGGGACCTGTTAGGATAGATCTATCGGTACTGTCGAATCAAACATTCGATATTCAACTATACTGAAGCGTTCCGCCGCGCACAATACTGAAAGCAGCGCGCGGCACTGTCAGAATCACTACAGTCTCCAGTATGTACCAGCGCTCGCCAGTGAAACTTCCAGCGTCTGCAGCGCTTCCCAGTGAGCGCCAGCGTCACAGCAGCAAAGCCAGTGCGTTCACTGGAGTCCCAGTGAATCCAAGCGTATACCAGTGTTCCCAGTGCGATCCAGTGCCAAAAGACGTACTGGTACCACACTGGGGGTACTGGAACGGCGCTGGTTTTTGCAATAGGGTCGGAAGGATAAAATAGCTTGACACGCTCACCAATCCTAAAGGGTTCCTAAACTACTACAAAGGCGAGGCAGTAGTTTCTTTATCACCTTCACTGCTCCCACTCGTCCCGTTAATCGGGCTGATTTCGGCAGGCATATTCAAAGAACGGACGTATCGGCCCCCCCCAAACGCACCACGAAAGCGCGGATAACTTAGAGAAGGTCCTTTATTGCGCCAACGAACGCCGGTTGTGGACCAAAGACCGGGCCAGAGACAATGTATTATTAGTTAAGCCAGTTCAAACATCACACAAACATGCAAACTCGGCTGGTATCAATTACAACTCAGTCTATACACCGTGCTTGAAAGGATATATGCCGTAAACTATCGCGTCGCTCTTGTAAGCGCGGCTACTGATCGCCGTCGCCGCAGCACCGAGGTCGCTCAGCTCATGTGTCGCGTCTGCAACGTTACATCCGGCGTTCCTACACTTCCTAAGATGCTGACCGCTTCCGCGAAGGGGGGGGGGATAGTGCGAGCGCCGATTATGCAGTTCATCATCTTCATCTGTATATAGAAAGCATCGTGATCATCATTATCTTTTTCACGCCGGCTGCGCCGCTTTAGCCCCGCGCGACCTAATTGAAATATACCCTTTCTACTGTCGTGCCTCAGGTGGTCTCACAATATGTAGGCCGAAAGCGCATGTCCAGTATGAAGGAGGAGGAGGAATAAACTTTATTATAGGAATGAACTGAACAAACAAAACATTTAACAGTGAGGTCAAAATGCATGCTGAAAAATCTAAGATACAACGCTCATCATCAAGTACAAAAAATCACCAGCGAGTCCAGTTTCGATTTCATTAACATGATTTCAATTTTACCACTGAGATATTATCTTTTACAGTTGATGAATTTGAGTTTAATATTATTCAAGATAATAACCCACTCTTATCCTTCCATCTCACCGACGAATTTGGGAAGGAGGTCCTTTCTCTGGTATGTGCAATACTTTACTTATTATTCCATGATCATTGTTATTAACAATGCATGAATATTTTCTCTTAATAGTGACCGTGACGAAGGCGGCTGTCGTCATGGTAGACAAAACTGTGTAATGGGTGAACTGGCGCCCATAAAGCTAAGTAACTGAAAGTACAATGCACTCAGAAAGTGGATAGCGGATATAAGAGCCGTCGGCTGTTAGTAATCTGATCGTCAGCAGAACGCGTCGTCTTTGATAAACGAGGCTAATTCCTGTCCTGAATATGCTCGTCGAGAGTACTCTCGACGTTTCACGAGGTCACGACCTGCGCCGACTGGGGATAACAATTTTATATGGATGAAGCCTGATTACCTAACAAGAAACAATGCCCCCGTCTGACAAAAGAGTTGTCCCAAAGCTACAGAGCAACACGAAAGCGAAGAAAAGGCGCATAGATGCATTTTTTCTCCTAAACCTTTTGGAAGAGGTGTCCGTACTGAAAATAATGTCACGCGCAGCATCAACCAGCGTAAACATTTAGCTGCCAAAGCACTTTTAAGCTGCTCCAAACAAGCTTGTCTTGTAGGTTTCAAAGTCAACGCCGAATCCCTACGTAGTAGCTCGCGAAGAGGCCCAACCAGCTGTGTAGTCAGGTACGAGCTTAGCATAGTAGCCTAACTTTGCGTAATAGCTCAGCCTACATAAGAATGAGCGCGGGGGACACATATTCTTTGCTGCTGGAACTTTCTTGATGGCGTCAATGTTGCTTTGGATCTGGCGTATCCCCTGGTGACCTATCACATGACGAAGGAATTGTTTTTATAAAGCATTGGAAATGCATTTGTCATTCAGCTTCAATTCAGTCTCCGTAATCGAGTTTAAGACTAGCTTCAGGTTCTCCAAGTGATCCTCAAGCGTGCTACCAAACACAATGATGTCAGCTATGTAGCACAAAGTGTTTTGCTGCTTTCGTAGTCATTGACGATCGTTTTCTAAAAAGCAGGCGGTGCCGATGCAATGCCGATAATAAAAATTGGCCGCGTATCTGCGTGCTTCGCTGCAAATGTCGTGGAAAGACGATAGTCTTCTGCCGGCCGTACTACATGAGTCCTGGTATCATCCACGGCCACCCGTGATGCTGTTCTCCCTGCGTTGTCTGGGCATGTCTTGTAGAGTGGGATGTATTTCATCAAGCGGCCATTTATATTTTGCCTTACCTCAGACAGCGCCTCCTCTATGTTGAATCGGCGCACCTGGCTGGCATTAATAAATAAAAGAGGCGTTGCATAATATATGGACGCAGTCTGGCGGTGGCGTCGAGAAACATGAGCTTGTGCAAAACCCAGAGCCACTGCCAGGTGGCAGCACCATGTCGTCGGCAGAGTGTTCTTTTTTTCGTGAATAGCGTCGCATTTTCAGCGCAGCCTGCAAAACACTAGGGTCTCCAGAATTACGTATTTATCTATTTTCTAGTAAAGGAACACACCCCTTAATACTTTCGTATTGATGTTGGGCCTCAGATAGGCGTATTACTTGCTTTTCGATCGACAATGTTCAAAAAAATTCGGCAGATCCCACCTGCCATGGGAATCGACGTGATGCGAAGCATGCGCAGGATGGTGACTGTGACGTAATTTTTCACGTTGAGCGAAACCTTACGGAATGACACTAGAGAAATGCGGAAGTGGTATACGCACACTCATATGTTCAAGAGTAGCATATGTATTATATAACCCGTTGTTTACAGTTGCGTAACGATGCCAACAGCAACATGGGTGTTACCAACACCAGACGCGGTGAGATTACATTCTTCAATACTGGATAGCACGAATCTGAACAGGACAAAGAAAGAACACAGATGCACAGGACAGGCGTTACTCGCAACTAAGCTTCATTCAGGATAGTTTCCCTAGATATATACATAGGCGAGTGCTACACGCAGGCGCACTGCACGTACGTTACAGTCACAGTTACAGTTGTTATGCTTATACTTTTCCGTTATGACGGAGAACGCACGCACGTTTCACGGACCCGTGTGTATGTGTAAAGGGGTTCTTGAGAGTTCTTGAACAAGGTCGCCATCACAGTGATCAGTGAGCACCAGCAGCTGGACCGGACTTGTTAATCGGATCCGTTCGTGATCGCGGTTATGAGGAATCTAAGTGTAGTGAAGTGCGAGATATTGTGAAGCTGGTGGAAATCCTGGATGCCTCTTACGATGAAATTATCTATGATGCCTTCTGTCGTGGACGTGGCAGCGAGGTCTTTTGATGCCCTGTACACATCCAGGCCGTCTTTCACACAGTATAAGCACCAATCATTTTGGGTCTTGATAAATCAATGTTGAAGTCACCGGTAATAATGAGAGGCCTAGTTCTCTTAGCAGATTTATTGTAGAAAGCACTGACCCAGGTTTTTGCGTAATCCACGTGGTCCACGTTGCGGACCACTTGGACGAGTGGATGGTAGTTGAGCGTCTTCCACGGGTGTTCTGTCTTCAGCTTCCTCACTTTCCTTGCGTCTGCCGCGGTGGTGTAGCGGTTACGGTGCTCGGCTGCTGACACGAAGGTCGCAGGTTCGATCCCGGTCGCGGCGGTCGCATTTCGATGGAGGCAAAATGCTAGATGACCGTGTACTGTGCGATCTCGGTACACGTTAAAGAACACCCAATGGCCAAAACTTCCGGAGCCCTTCGCTATGGCGTCTCTCATAATCATATCGCAGTTCTGGGACATAAAAGCCCAAAAATTATTAATATTATCACTTTCCTTGCGAGTCAATGTGTGTGTTCGCGGTTACTGTGTTGCTTGAGACTTTGTATCACCTGTGGCACATACCCGCATAACATGAACTCTGGTGTACGGGTATGTGCCACACGTGACTGAGAGAAAGGGTTTCATGACGTACGCGACAGGTATTTTGCGTTATTCATGTCATGACCAGTGAATTGTGTTCGTCATACACTGATCCCCTGCTACGCCAATCTTGGCATATTACAAGTTATGGAGAAGACCAGGAGAGCGCCGAGACGTAGGCGGCTAGATAGATAGATAGATAGATAGATAGATACGTAGATAGAAACGGCCAAAGTGCCTGAGGTTCGCTAAGAAATGCTTCGCATTTAAAAATAAACGCAGATACCAGTTCAAAATGGCTGGGCTTTCCGCAAGCTCTTAAACTTTTGCCGGGGGGCTGAATCGTGACAGAGAGATAGACACACAGACCAAAATTTTGCGTTCAAGTATCCCGAGAAACACTATCGTATTTAATAATATCTGGCGTTTTGCGTCCCAATACCATGATATGATTATAAGGGACACCGTAGTGGAGGGCACGGGTAAGTTTTAACATCTGGTGTTCTTTAACGTGCACTGACATCGCGCAGTACACAGGCTTCTGGCATTTCGCCTCCATCGAAAATGCAAACGCCGCGGCCGCGATGGAACCCGCGACCTTCGGTACAGCAGTTCAACACCGTAACCGCTGCACCACCATGGCGGACGATGCAAAGCCAAACAAGACGCGTTTGAAGCCGTACAATCCACTATGAGTTATGATGGTAGCCAATTCTCTTCTTTCAGGACTCATAAGAGCTTTGTGGTATACGGCCGTTAAGTAAACCTTGGAGATATAATTTGCACCGTGAAGTTTGTGCAGTACTTCTTCGGTATGAGAAAGCGGAAATTTGTCAACGACAACCACTTTGTACGGTTCGCCTAGATCGACGCAAATTCTTATTTTGTCGTTTCAATTTGCCACTCCTACGCTTGGCGCTCTTCATTCTGGCGCATAAACCTATTATATTCCACTATGTTGCTCAAGGTGCTGCAGCTCTTCACGTACTATGCCTCGCACTGATAATGGCAAATAGCGTAACTTATCAGCGATAGGCGTGATCCCTTCTTTTATCATGACCTTATGAATGAAACGTGCTGCCAGTCCTAACTTTCTATGAACCAAATGCGAAAATTCGCAGAATAATCCAGGACCAAGGACTTGCACCGCTTGCGTAATGTTGGAGTGACATACCATTCCAATGACATATAACTGATGTGCAGCCGCAGGGCTGCGATTGCATCAATGCCGAAAATGTCAGTACCGTCCTGGACGACCTAGCAGAGTATCTTGGCGTGCCACCTTTGAAACATGACTGGCGCCGTATAACACCCCTCAGTGCATATACTGCGGCAAAACAAATCGTAGAATGCCGCTTAAGTCGGCTGCATAGGAGACCACTTCAACCTCGAGAACGTGACGGCCGACGAGGAATTCCATACGTATTTCTGCTCTGTTCTGCGCGGGCGATAACCAACACAATGATGTCTCCGGATGTACTTCAAGTATCGACTCCTCGGACAGCGAGTGCCCGCTCGTTTCGCATGCGGCTCAGGCATGTCCTCCTTTGCCGCATTTGCTGCAAGTTTATCCCGCGCCTTGCTGTCTTTGAACCTAAAAAATGCCTTAAAAACCCGTAACGAAATCACAATTTATGATGCAGAGACGGCATTCCTGCTCCTGCACGCAATATTTTTTCGTTGCTCGCAGCCGCTGACTGCAGCTACAATGAGTATGTCATGGCTTCTTCGATATTTTTAGAAATAGCAAGCGTACTTTCAAGCGTAAGCAAGGTTTCTTCCAGAAGTTGGCGTTCTCGAAGAACATGGTTGTTCGCTTTCGCTACAAGCGGGTCACTAATGAAGCCATCAGTTTGCTCACCTAAGCTATAACTGAATGCCAACTTGCGCAACGCCTTGACCATTGCTGCTGCGGTCTTCCCTGGCATTTGGGTGCGCTGTCCGAACCGGTGCCGCTCCTCGACGTAAATAGGCATCCAAAGTTGGCACCAATGCATCGCCCTCGACAATCATTCCGCTTTCTTCTTATTCAACTGCATGCGGCTACGATGTGCTCTTTTCCGGCAATGCGTAGTACAAGCGTTGCCTTTCCACCCCGAAACAACCCAATAGCAAAACTTTACAGTGCGCAAATGGGTGGGCATCGCTCCCTGATGCCAGGAGGTAATAATCGAAGAGGTGTGCCACTGCGTCGAATGAATTGCAGGCTTCCCGGGCGTCTGCGTAAAGTGGCGCAGGCTCATTGATTCAGCTTTCGGTCCACCACCATGTCCTGTCACGCAACCCGGTAGAACTCGCAGAGCAGCAGCTCGGTGCATCAAGCAACTCTCTTTATTTCACGATGGGTATTTATACAGATCCATGTGTCAGCTGACGTGATAAGGCGCTTGCCCAGCGCTCCCTAGGTTATCCAAACGCACTGCTGAATGCGACAAATCAGAGTGCTAAGTGCTCCTTGCGCAGAAATTCCGATGTCGGAGTTGGCATCGGTGTCGGCGGCGGCGTCGTTGGTTGTGAGCGAAACATTCGCGTTGTCCGCAATAATTACAAAAAAAAACTTGGTGATCCGTTTATTATAGGAATCAGTATAAATCAGATTATTTTACGCTCGAACGCCGGTTGCGCGCGCTCTTTTATACTCTCGACGGGAGGCTCCACATCTCGGCGTGAAATGCGAGAAACAACGCCATTGACAGGCTAGTGCGTGCGTTCATTTGTGCGTCGCGCTTGTTGGCTTTGTTAATTCGCGGTTTCACCGAGTAGCAACGATGTAGAAGAGTATTTCGTCTGGACGGCATTGTGCCGTCGTTGGCCTAATGAACCAACGCAAATGCACGCTTCTGATATATTGAAAGCACCCCGCCACGGTGATCTGGTAGTTATGGTGGTCGACTGCTGACCCGCAGGTCGCGGTGTCGAATCCTGGTCGCGGCGGTCGCATTTTCGATGGAGGCGAAACTGCTTCAGGCCCGTGTGCTTAAATTTAGGAGCACGTTAAAAAACCCCAGGTGTTCGAAATTTCCGGAGTCCTCCACTACGGCGTCTCTCATAATCATATCGTGGTTTCGGGACGGTGAACCCCAACAATGATTATTATTGCTTGCAATTGGCGCCGCTCTTCAATACAGGCGCGGTACGTGTTGCCGCGTGATTTAATTATTGCATTCATATCCGGCTGCGCCATTAAAGTGTCGGAAATGGGAAGTTGCCGTCAACGCGAAGAAGTGGCAACGTAAGTGTTCACTTATTTGTGGCTATGAACACGCAGCTAATAACCCCAGCGTCGTCTATGCCTCCGCGCTAGTGATGCAGAACTATCGGTAAATTGACTATCGATAGTATCGATAGTTTTTTTTAACTGTCGATAGTGTAAATAAACTATCGATAGTGCTACTATCGAGAAACTATCGATAGTGCGATCTGCAGTATCATCGTTAATATTACTATAGCGATAATACTGCCACGCGTGTTTATTGCTTTGTTTTCACGTATTCGGGTTTCACCCACAAAGACTGTTAGCAACGTTTGACGCAGACCGCGCCGTAATGTTTGAGAAGCTTCACAATTGTTTGAGACCATTCTGTTAAGATTACGTGCCGGACGCCAATAGTCAAGTTTATTCGAGAGCTTACGCGAACACCAGTGATAACGCTGGAAGGTTTAATTGTTGACTGATGTATAAAGGACGACGCGTTCCACCGATGATCAGATTACTCAACGGCTGACGACCTCTCCCGCCGGTATCGGTGCACAGCATGTATCGCTTGTATTTTGAGTTTTAATTTTCTGGGCACAAGTTCGCCCAAATAAAGAGCCCCGTATTTCCCAGTCTTGCTGCAGCATTCTTCACGGTCACAACCACGTGACAATACTATTGATAGTGGTGTGAACAATGGTGCGGTTGCTGGCCGGCCATATTGCCAAAATATCTGCGATAGCCTACTACCAGCTTCGCTTAATTTATGAGCAATTTTTGGCAGAGAAATAATTATTTCCGCAGTGAAAATTGTGGCGCCTGCTATATTATTATGGTGCAGGCCGAGGTTTTATTCTCTTTTTTTTTCTTTCTTTTTCATACCTCACAATAAAGAAAGTGAAAATTGTGGAATGTATCCCCCAATAAATTCGTATCTAAAAGCAACCAGTAACACATTACAATTAACTTCTTGATATTTTTTTATATTGAAACCATAAAATGCAATATTATTTGAAGCCGCGCAGTACCACCACATGTAAAGGCTTCCTTTCCACTACAGCTGAACAGTTTGACTTTATGATCATGTTCAGCAAAGCACTCAGGTGACGAACACAATCACGTAAACTTTCTCGCCCTTCAGCCTTCTCCTCCGGCTGCACTATGTACCACGCGCGCGGGGAACCAAGTTTATTGTGCAGCGAGTCCGCGCTGTTTATTTTATACTTTCGATAGTACCGTCGAATTTTTTACTATCGATAGCGCTATCGATAGTATTTTTCACCATCACCAGGGACTCAGCTATCGATAGTATCGATAGTACCATCGATAGTTCTGCATCACTACACCGCGCTCTTTCGTTTGCACTGCCTGTGCGATCGGCCCACTGATCACGGAGGAAGTGCAAAGCCAGGTCAGGTGCAGAAACCTTGTAATGTCGCCAATCCTGTAACCAGTGCAGAACCACGTTATGCACCAAAAGCTTGCGGAGGGGCGCGGGGCAGGATGAATAAATGGACTGAAGATAAAGAAAACGGCTTTCGCCTTGGAGTAGTCTTGCGCGAATGCATAAGGGACCCTATGAGTCCTAACAGCTAACAATGGCCGCCATTTTTGTCTCCTGCTTTCCTTGCATTAGCGCCGCCTGCCCAGTATTTCCATGTAACGAATGGAATTTGTGCTATCCGCACGACATAGCATGCTTGACAGGAATGTGATAACCGCTGAAGCTTCATGAAGGGAGGCGCTGGCGAACTAAATCACGATAATTTTACGTGGCAGAAAGGCCGCGTAAAAATAACACAAATACTCGGTGTTTTTTTTTCTTAGAGGATGAAACAGCTGTGCTTTGGTCAAGGATAGCGTTGCCAACAAGGCAATAAGACGAGCTTTAAAGGGGGATAAACACGAAAACCATTCTTATCGGCTATATTGTTAGTTTCATCGGATCAATAACTAGGATCCTTAAATAAGATATTAAATACCTTTTGAAAACCGCTAACGTTTTTGGATAAGCTTGTCGAGGCACGAAGGAAACCTATAGTTACTTGTGGCAACAGCAAATTTTACGCCAATGCACAGTGGTATGTGCAAATGCTCATTGTATGCGGCCGTAACATGCTGAACCCATTAGGGACCGGTTTCCTTTTTTGTGATATTTGTCAAAACAGATGTCACTTTATTATCGTATATGCGTATAAATCTGTCGCACGAAAACTTTTTTTGTGAACGCGCTCTTAGTTTACACAATATAGCCCGTGACCATATGGCCACGCTAGGCCCTTTGTCTACAGCAAAAATCACGAACTGGGAAATTTTATTTCAACACTTGACACATTGCGAAGAACATAAGTGGTGATGTGTCGGGCACTTATTTATTGTGATATGGTAAGGAGCACGAAATGTACATGCCGACGTCACATTTTTTGCACCGTGTGCGCGCCGTGCTGTTGCAGCGGTCTCCAGCGCACCTGCGTCTTTTGCCGTCAGGAACAGTTCCAACAAAGTGGGCTGTTTGGTCATACTATGGGCCACAAAACGCAGTGTCCCCAAGCGTCGACGTTCTTCTACGGCCAGGTCTTTTTAATTTGTTATCCCACCTTGTGATATAGCTCTGAGCGATTTGGCACCGCAGTTCTGGTTGAGTGATGTTGGATCCTGTGCTGCGAATTAGCGCCCAACAATTGCTTATGGCTACGTGGCAAAGCCAACTTAATATAGGCCACCATCATTTGTCGCCACGAATTGCAATCCTGTAAGGTACCTACGTTTGCGTCCATCTGGTCAGTGCCTCCCATAAGAAGTTCTATTGGGTAACGGCATTAGAGCAAGGCACTTTGATCCTTCTCTTCTGTGCACGGAAATACCTGTCTGCAGAGGGCACGGTCTCAACGGCGTGCATGGTGCTCGCGATTGTTACAACAGAGTTGTGCATCCAGCGCACCCACGGGCCTTGCGTTTGATGAAACCAGGCCGAGCAATGGGGCATTCCTTCGGCGCACGGTTTTGCCTCACTGCGCCCGTGGCTCCATAGTTGCTTTCTTTCAGGTGCCTGAGCAGGTGGAGGCCGGTGAAGAGATTGTCAAAAAAAGTGAAATGTCAGATGACGAAGATTGAGCGGAAGCTAATAATAATAATTGTTGGGGTTTATTGTCCCAAAACCACGAATTCATTATACGAGACGCCGAAGTGGAGGGCTCCGGAAATTTTGACCATCTGGTGTTCTTTAACGTGCGCCTAAATGTAAGTACACGAGCGTCAAGCATTTTCGCCTCAATCGAAAATGCGGTTGCCGCGGCCGGCAATCGGTCCCGTGACCTGCGGGTCAGTAGTCGAGCACCATCACCACTAGACCACTATAGCGGGTCCCGAGCGGGAGCTCATCCACCATTTCAAGAAGATGTGCTGCTGCTTTTCCTACGTGCTTTACATACTGAGTGCTTGTTGCAGTGTCTTTGTGCTTTCCTTGATATACTTTACGGTTTGCAACGTAGCCATTTTTCGCATTCACGCACCACACATTGTACCCGACGCGGATTGGTTTTCTCCGTATGAATTGCTTGCAGCCATGACGAACAGAATGAGCAACACATTGATTTATTTCTCGCGAACTGTCACCGTAAACCCATACTCCATGTACTCTACGTGGACATGCACATCACGCTATTGCAAAAAAGAATATTGTAAAGAAATCCGCATAACCGCGGGAGCGTTCCATGTCGACGCGCCGAAATGCAGAACCACTGTTCGCACCTCTTTGGCAGCTCCCAAATAAGCATCCAGAACTTCTGCGACCTGTTGTCAGTAACGGGTACCCTCAGCTAACGAAAGGCATGTTTCCGTGATTCTGGCACCGTTTTGTAAACCTGCATAAATTGAAACGCTTCGTAGATATATGCGCGGCCATATGGTCACGCTGGTACCTAAGGATTGGCGCTAATTATATTGCAGGCATGGCTTGTACTTGCCGACACTCAAATATAAAAAAAATTGCTTACAGCAGCGGCAATAATGCATGCGTCTTCCGCTAACGGAAATACGTTGGGCTCCAAGAGATCATTATCTTACTTATTAAGCTTACATTATTATTACTTATTAAGCTTACAAAAGTTAAGCGTGGCTTCGATCGAATCCATGTTCTACAGACCCTTTTCATAGATACGCCACCTGACGGTGGCTTTTCGTCAGTTTCGCTTCGCAAAGGAGCATGGGATAGCCAGCGCCATCGTGAGGGCATGGAAAGCGAGCCGTCAAATGCGTGAGTGCTGTGATGTTTGTGTTGCCGGCTAGTTCTCCGTGTCATCCTCT
Source organism: Rhipicephalus sanguineus (assembly GCF_013339695.2). NCBI lineage: Eukaryota > Metazoa > Arthropoda > Arachnida > Ixodida > Ixodidae > Rhipicephalus > Rhipicephalus sanguineus. The sequence goes on from NC_051182.1 coordinate 57,622,829, forward strand.
GAAATCTCACCGTTTGCGCGCTTGAACGAGCTATTAGTACTGTTATGACTGGACTTCACGGCTTGGCGCCGCCCGATCGTCGGGATGGTGTGGCGGCATCAGCCCTGCTTTCTTCGATCTCAACGTCCCCCGAAACGTACCAGATGCGGCGACAACACTGCAATTGTGTCTTGAACCCTCAAGGCTGTCAACACACCTGACGTCACGGCCACTTTTATGTGCGCCGCAGTAATCTGTTCATTGTGTGTATGGTTCCTTTGTGGCACGGTGACCCGACTACGAGCTGGCTGTCCGCTGCGCCGACGGCGCTACTGAGGCAAGGAACGACTGCACCTGAAAGCACACCTGACAACGCAACCTTTTTCCGGGCATGGTCCGTCGTCCAGGTGCACCTCCTCTCTCTTTCCTGGAGTGCGAAGGAGGCGGTGCTTACTTTTCGTTTAGTGGGCGGAGATGAAGAAAACGTGTTTGATTGGACTCTCCTGGACTTGATTGTTTCCTCCAGCAGGGAATTCTGGGAAGGCCCAGGCTTTATAACGCGAGCGTCGAAATGCTACGACAATCGTCCACAGGCGACCACGAGGCTTCGACAGGCCACGTCGAGGCTACGTTCGACGCGACGCAGCGTCTCTAGACGACGCTACGACACTCTACCAAAACGTCATGTAAAATAAACGTTCCTGTTATCAGCTCCGGCTGCTGAGCTCTACTTCTCTCTGAGGCCTGGCTGCTTTCCGGTCCTATGGGCAGACCCCCGATCACATCAGTACTCCCCGTTGGTCTTTCTGAGGTGCTTCTGATGCACAATGAGCAACACTTTGTACCCTTCAACGGCTTGGAGGAGCATTCTGGCTCGACTGCCGCGGTTGCGGGACCGTGTCCACAGCCAACTCGGGTGCGCGCCCGGACCAGGAAAAAACGGCTCGCCGAAGATACAAATTTCTCACCGAAGGAAAGGACGGACGTCACTGCCGCGGAACTATGCGACCGCAACCGGTGAAATTCCTGTCTGCCGCAAGCCACGCCACGCAACTATTTTCCGGACGTTGGGTATATTTGTATGCAGTGGCGTAGCCAGGGGGCGCACACCGGGCCCGTGCCCCCCCCCCCCCCAATTTCTTTTTGCCATGGCACACAGAGCACAAAATGACGCTCGACCACATCTGCCTGCCCGGCCCCCAATTCAGATCAAGGTGGTGCCGCCCCACCGAAAAAATTTCCGCCTACGCCCTTGTTTGTATGTACTAAAAATGTTGACACGTGGCTTACGATATGCGAGTACTATCGCTACTAAATGAACGGTACGCAACTTCATTTTTGTTTCTCTGGCTGGCCTTACGAACCCTCGCAGTATTTCTGCACACACAATCTATCGAAATTCACCGCATGCAGGCACTTGGGAGAAGGCTATTCTTTCGTAAAAGCAAGGCTATACATGGCGCTGTGAAATAAGCACGTCCGTTTCTGTAGCACGTTTACAAAACGGCGCCCTCCCGCACGTCCGTTTGATATCACGTACGGAGAGAGAGCACGTGGGTTGTTGTTCAAGTTTTATCGCTTACCTTATCGCTGTTCTCGTCGCGATATTCTCGATCGTGGAAAATTGGAACACAGCACATCTGCACCATTGCAGCACGCCATCTCTACGAAAAACATTAATGACAGTTCACGATTCGGTTGTGCTGAAATATCACGCACTGACACGTTGCCGATGCCTGCGTCGTCTGCTGTGGTGCCCTCACAATGACGGCCGAGCGTAGTTTGCGTGCGCAGCGCTAGGGGCACCCTTTTTCGAAAAGGGTCAATTGCCTTTGGCATGCGTACATAATCCGGTAGTTACATCAGCGTTTGAACATCTAAATAGCGCGAACTTCAGGGACTTCAGTTCGCGCTATTTAGATGTTCAAATGGAGTACCAACTAGCCCAAACATGTACCTTACATAAGCGTGCACATAACAATACTGAGCGTTAACGGTCTGCCTGAGCATTGCCACTGTTCCCACTTCCGCCAGTGCAACGATTCGCAGAACCCGCAGTCCAGAGCCAATGCTCGCACCACGGCGTCGCTGACGCAAAAAATGGCTGCTCCTAGAATGGCTCCCAAATCAGTTCTATAACAGGATAGTGATGGACTCCTTTAAAAAAGTCGCGACAGCTTGTAATTTGAATACTCCATTGCAAAATTGCACTTCCTTATCCCAAAGCGATAGTGGCCTGGCTGACACACGTACTTTGCTTGGCATGCGTGTGGTAAGCTTCCGCATCGAATTCGCTTTCCGAAGCTAGCATGCAAACTGCTCAACCTGACAAAAATATCACCGTTCCAGACAAGCACATTGTAAGACAAAGTTCAATCCGAAAGACTTCTTTATTCCGCCTCGAGCCTGTGCTCCGCTACTCAGACCCAAGTGGTGTTTATGAGTATTTACTGGTGAGATGAAGTATATAAATAATACTCGCACAAATTTTACGCGTGCGCTGAAGCGGCCAGCCTGGCTGCGACATAGACAGAGGAACGACGTCGAACGAAAGGCTTCAGATGCGAAACCTGGACTATCTCTGAACCACGGAAGCCACGGTCGGAAGAAACCTCAACGGGAGTAACGCGGTAGTTTGCAGGGAATGTTTGTTCATTAACTATTTAGGGTCCGAGGAATCGCGACTGAAACATTTCACACAATCTGCGCACTTCCTCACCAGGACGGAAAAACACGTCGCTATGAGAGCTGCTTGCGATCGTGTTGACTGGCTTTTGTACTGGGCCGAGCAAGTTGCCGATAATTTGGAAATCTCGAGACAAACTGTGCCGGCATAGTTCTAGAAATATCGGTTGGAGTGCGTAAGAATGAAGCATCGTCGTGAATGTCGCCGAACGGCCGTAAGCGAAGTATAAGGGTGAGTAACCAGTTTTGCGTTGGACAGCGGTATTGTGAGCAAACCTCACAAATGGTAACATTGTGTCCCAGTTGTCATGAGCGGGCCCAATATAAACGGACATCATATCAATTAGATTGCGGTGGAATTGCTCTGTTATTCCATTGGTTTGACGGTGATATGCTGATGACGGTGATATGCTGACGGTGATATGCTAACCGCGCCGTAAGTTTTAAGCATTTATTGAATTACTGTGGACAGGAATGTATTATCGCGATCGCTCAATAGGACGCGGGGCGCACCATGGCGCAAGACAATGGCTTCGAGAACGAAGATGACCACGTCAGAACCAGACCTAGAGTGTAAAGGAGCGGTCTTTGCGTACCGCGAAGATGGTCAACCGCTGTCACAATCCATCGACATCCTGCGGACGTTACGGGAAGAGTTCCGACTAGCTCCATTCCAACAATGGCAAAAGGTCCCTCGGGACATGGTATTGGTTTTCACAAGCTAGCAGGAGGTGAAGTCGGCCGCTTGCGCCGTTGACATAGTGCGCAAGGAGAGACGTACTTTGTAATTGAAGTGGAGAGACGAGGCCAGAAGAAGCGGCTCCTAATGCGGCTGTATGTTTTATGGAATCCCACGTGGCCAGCAGATCGGTCGTCGTGAAATGCCTCAAGGACCTGCGTACGAAGCGAACGTTGAAGTAAGGGAACCCACCGGTGTTCATCATCATTGTAAACGTATCGGTGCAGCCCGTATCTAAGCCTGAGCCGCGCTACTCAGATCCAAGTAGTTTTTATGGGTGTTTACAGGTGAGAAGATGAAGCCCATGAATAATGCTCACACTATGAACATTGTTGATCTTGCACCGAAGTTTTTTCTAGAACCGTGCTTAATTCCTGTAACTAAGAGTGCCACTCTTAGACATGTGTCTAAGCCGGTTGGAGAAGATGAGAGTTTCAGGTGCGCATCGGAGTGCGTGGACGTTTTCGCAAATCCCAAGACAACGGAAATGTCAAAGAACGACTAGTCCAGCCCCGCGTGAAAGCTTTAAGAAAAGAGAAAGTGAAATTATTTACAGGAGATAAAGAGGGCTTCTTTGTCCGCTTGACGGAATGAGAACTCATGATGAAGGCTTCAGCTGCTTTGACAAAAAGCTTCAAAAAGGTGCTAATCGGACCCAAGAAAAAAAGACAGCAAAACGTTGTTGCCGGAAATGAATGTCGAGCGTTTGTCTACAAGAACAGACGAGACTAAAGGAGAGCACCTTGAAGTGTTCTTCATGATGAAGACTCAAAAAGCTCAACTTCTTTTGCGCACGATAGTCTCCGAAACAAACATCTGGCATCACGTTGTGGTCGGGTTTTTGGAGGTCATCATAGCAGGACTCAGTATAGTGGAATCCTCGAAGTAAGAAACTCTGAAGAAGTCGTTGGCTTTCTAGGCGAAGCTGGACCTCAATCATGCACATGGTTCGTTGTCGATGTTACGGATTTATATTATTCCCTTCCGCAAGGGCAGTTAATGTTCATGAGTTAAGGGTAACATTGAGTTAGAGTTCAGGAATGGGAGTGCAATTCCTGTGGAATGTTTTCTAGAGTCGGTTATGTTCAACTTGGCACTCTACCTTTATTGTTTGGAATGGGAACGTCACGGATCATAAGCACGGGTACTCATAGATCCTCAAGTCATCCCAATTCTCAATGAGATTCCTTCTCGGCCCCGTTAACTGGGCCCTCGAAAGCACTTTGGCCTAGTGATCCAGAACTATCGATGGTACTATTGATAATATTGACAGCTGAGTCGCTATCGATAGCTGACTCACTATCGAACTATCGATGGTAAAAAATACGATCGATAGCCCTATTGATAGTAAGTTTAATGGTACTATCGATAGTATAGAATCAACAGCGCGAACTCATTGCAGAATAAACAGGGTTCCACGCGCGCGTGCTAAATAGCCGAGCCGGTGCAACAAGCTGAAAGGCAAGGAAGTTGACATTCGTGTGTTCTCACCAGACAGAGAGAGAGCGGCAAAGGAAAAGTGGAGAGGTTAACCAGGTTGCACCTGGTTTGCTACCCTACACGGGAGAGAAAGAAGGGGAGGAAAATAATAGAGAAAGCAAGGAAGAAAGAGAGGGCCAATGAAACGCGCACGCGCATTTCAGCGTTCACATCGCACAATTCGACAGTCACCACCAAGAAATGTAGACCGGTTTCTTTGCGGTTTTCTAAATGTAGACTAGAATCCGAGATGTTAAAAGAAGGCTTGCAAGGACTGGTTTCATGGCAGGCAGAACTTGCAGTGCGCGTTGAGCTGGTGGAGCTGTCATCCCGTTTAGGAGTGTGTGCGCATCGTGGCCATGAGAGACCTCAACACAGCGAAGACTTGTCGGTTTTTCGTCGTGGAACTCTTTTGTGGAGAATGATTTACATTGCGGGGCATTCAGCACCGGCTATTTATGAATGCTCGTGGTGGTTGTGAGGGCCACGCAGAATCCGCCGCCGCTTTCAAAGCCTCTGCATCTTTCCGGCTTTCCGACTGTGACGCAGTGAGTGGTAGTGGTGGTGGCGGCAGGTTTGGTACTGTCGCTTAGGAGAAGTCTGGCGGCCTGTCGGAGTAGGAGATTGTGCTATCCGCCGAGATTGGGCAGCAGTAGCCTTAGATCTTCGTCGCCGAAGTGAGCGTCGTTTTCCATTTCTTAGAATGTCAGCAGCGTCTTTGTGCGTTCTGCCGTCCCGTACCATCTGTTTCAAGACACTCCATTATTTTATCCCCATAGTGATTTGCTGACACATGATCACAAAGTCAGACTGTTCAGCTGTAGCGGGAAGGAAGCCATTACATGTGGTGGGACTACGCGGCTTCAAATATACAATGCATTTGGTGAGATAAAAATTAGTTGTAGTTGTAGGATGTAACTGTAAAAATTAGTTGTAGGATGTAACTGGTTCCTTCTGGATATGACTTTTATCGATGGACTTATTCCGCCATTTTCTTTGCGGAACTAATTTATTTCTCTCACTAAGAATTGCGCATAAACAAGCGAAGCTGATAGTAGTCTACCGCAAATATTTTGGCAATGTGGCCAACCAAAAACAGCATCATTATTTACACCACTATTGATAACATTGCCACGTGGTTGTGACGGTGAAGAATGCTGCAGTTAGACTGTAAAACACGCAGGCCTTTATTTGGGAGAACTTGCGCCCAGAAAATCAAAACACACACGGTGCGCACTGACAGAGGCGAGAACAGTCGTCCGCCGTCGAGTAATCAGATGATCGGTGTAACGCTTTGCTATTTTTACACCAGCCATTGAACGTTCCAGCGTTACCGCTGGTGCTTGACTCTGGTGCTCTGGTTCCAGCGTTACCGCTGGTGCTTGAATAAACTTGACTATTCGCGTCCGACGCCTGAGCTTAACACAATGATATCAAACAAGCATGAAGCTTGTCAAACATCACAGCGACGTCAGCGTCAAACATTGCTAACAGTCTTTGTGGGTGAAACCCGAATACCTCAAAACAAAACAAAAATTAGGGGACGCTTAAGCTTCGCCTTCAGGAGTTGAACGCGATAGCGACATCCGGCCCCATCCTCATCATGCTTTGTTTCTCTTGTCATTATGTTCAGTCGCCCGGTCTCACACACACGCACACACACACACACTCGACGTGCCTAAAGTAAAGGAATAGGTTTCCGCCCTCATCAACAGAACTATTATCACAACAGTGTGCGCACTACGTGTGTGTTAGAAATCGGGCGCACTAATGTGCACGCCCTTTGTAACGGGTGGCATGCTTAAACCAGCAGCAATTACGCACGTGGTACTTTTTCGAAGTTGCGATTCACACATTACGTGTTCAGAAGGGAATACGAGCAGTAATGTGTGTGCCTTTTGTAATGAGTGGCCAGCTTTTAACCACCAACTCGTTATGCAGTTCACATGGTGTGACACCCGATGGCAATATACGCTTGCACCCCGTTTTACTGCGATATTACATGTCGTACTGTAACACCTGTACACAGGACGCGTATGCTTGTGAAACATTAAAGTTAATTTCAGTGCAGTTCGAAGCAATTGGGTGGTTCTGTGGTAGAACACACACTTGCCACGCAGACGGCCTTGGTTCGATTCTCACTCCAACCTAAGCTTTTCTATTACTGCATTTTATACAAGATGATGATTTTTCTCTCACAACGAATGACACCGACGCCGACACCAGAATTTGTGCTGAACGAGCTCTTTAACGCTACAGGGCGCGTACGTTTCTGAGTCAATAAAGTTAGTTTCAGCGCACTTCTGAGCAATGGAGTGGCTTTGGTTGAACACCTGCTTACCACGCAGGCGGGCTGGGTTCGATTCTCACTTGAACCTAAGATTTTTTAATCCTTTATCTAAGCAATGACGCTGACACCGGAATTTCTGCGGAACGAGCTCTTTAACGCTATAGCGTTAACATACACGTCTGACAATAATATCGCTAGTAATATTAAAGGGCCTCTAAACCACCCAGAGGTCGAAATTCAGTTTTGGTGCTGCGGTTGTGCTCGAGTCTCTCCTCCTGGCCGAGTGCTTCTGCTCGCCGTGCATGGAGGAAAAGCGGTGAGCGACCGTACCTGAGAGCAGGCAAACATGTTCTTTTTGTGAATGACGTGACTAGATTCGAATGCTGACGTCAGGGAAACCCTGGAGAAAACTGAAATGCCCGGAGAAAAGAAGGGATCATTTCTTGGAATGTGTGGCCCACCCGGGCCTCGTAGCGCTGCCGCGTTTGGCATTGTTCATCATGACAACATTCTGATCTCGATGCACGCATATACTTGAAAGGTTAAAAAATGCTCGGAGGTGGGTCGGGTGCCGTAAACGGTGGTATTACCGATTGCACTATCGAGAGTTTGTCAATAGTAGTGCTATCGATAGTTTGTTTACACTGTCGATAGTTAAAAAAAAACTATCGATGATATCGATATTCAATTTACAGATAGTTCTACATCACCACTTTAGCCACAACCGTGAATAAGAGCTCCAGGTTTTCTGACGACCATCCGATTCTCATCCGCTCGCAAGCAGTTCCTACGAAGGTTAACGATATTCTTGTCGCTTTTTGAAAAGGAGGAATGGTGCTTAGCTTCACCCATGCGATGCCGACTAACAAAAATTTGGCAGATCCCATGCCTTGCGAGAATTGATTTCATGCGAAGCACTCAGCGAGTAGCTTTATGCTGCATTTTTGTGGCTTTGAGCCAAGCGTTACGAGGTGGATCGGCGTCTTTTTGTAAGTGTAGTAGTCGTGTGCACATTCTGGGCTTATCAGGCACCTCGAAAACACTGACGATTAAGGTATAACTTATGGTCTGACGTAACATCAGCACTCATATTAGAGCACTTACGTCAGTATTATAAAAACGAAGTGCATTTTACGGTGCGACGATGTCAATATCATACGTAACTACTGTTGGCGTACTCCTCCGGTTTCGAGCAACGCTTAAATATAGCTTGCCGAATCATAGGAATACAAATTAAATGTTTATTAGACTGCTGTCAAAACGGAGCCAACACTGGAACTACAGACGTCAACCTGACATTACACCTGCATCCTGCGAGTATATACATATGTAGTGTTTAGCTTTGTTTTAGAAAGCCGATAACCAGCAGCACAACCACAATTCCCGTTGTGCCGTCATTGCGGCTGCATCGGTTGTTTTTCGAAAGCAGTTTCTGTTCCTGGCGTGGCTCTGTGGTAGAATACCTGACTTCCATGCTGAACGCTTGGGTTCGATTCCTGTTCGGATAATAATTTGTATTCTTTGCATTCGACAGGTCAACGCTGTCGACGTCGGTTTTTTAAATTTAAATTGCCAGTCCCTTTTCGCCGTTCCTTGGTACATATAAACTGTCAATCACTTGTGGCGCATACCTGTACACCACGGCCCCTGGTAAACGGGTATGTGCCACAGCTGTCTGGAGGAAAGTGTTTGGCGACGTACGCAACCGCATTTCCACGTTCCTCATGCCATAATCATACAGTCATATTCGCCAAATCTTCTTACCATGCCATCCCAGTTTTAGTGTACACCAAGTTAAGGAGGCGATCACGAGAACACCCAGTCGCAGGCAGCTAGTTAGCTAAATAGGTAGATACGTAGATAGAAACGCTTAAAGTGCCTTGGGTTCGCCAAGCAATGCTTCGCATTTTACAGAGTACAGTTTTTTTTTAAATTTAACTGTCACAGCCCATCACATTTCCTGGCAGTATTATCCCAGATCAAGTAAGCCTAATATAAACCACTCGTCCGCGCATTCGTAGCTGCTGACAAGAGCCATAGGTAGAATGTGTTTAGAATGAGCCATCAGAACGTATTGCCACCACCTTGCTAATCAGGGCTTTTTGCAACGGTGACCGTCTAAAGGTGGAGAACTTTCCAAAAAAAAACAGTGATATCTGTACTTGAAGGACTTGTAACGAAAATAACGAAATGGTTTCCACATCAGCCACATAATCAAAGAGAAAGAAAGTTTGCTGTAATCTCGTACACCTAAAAGATGGGATATGTATTAAAAACAGCTGAACGATATAGCATGCGAGTGTTTTTTCATGCGCATGTAGATCGTTGAGCAAGGTGTATTCTTTCAGTAGACCTAAACCGCCGTCCAAAGATACATGTACTAAAAGCACAAAAAGCAGTTCGTACCATGCTCATTAGCAGTAATATATGCAATTCCACTGTCATGTGGTAAAAAGAGTACTTCAGGCAAACGGGACGACGTTGTACCAACGTCCGTCTTAGGGAGAACAATTGATGCAATTGCTTGTAAGGTGAACAAGGAGTGTTGTTGATGCTCCAGGTGACTAGATTCGTCAAGCAGAAGTTCTCAAAGAGTCTCAGAAAATCGTATCAAGTAGAACTCACTCACGTTTCGATTTTCATGTTATCGCGAGAGCGCCATAAGTATGTGACGAGAGCATAACCGCACTCAATTGCACAAGAAAACGCCCTGTGTTGGTTTTTGCATGAAGCACGCCAAAGACACATAATGTTTATAGCCAAATTTCGTTTGTGCTGGTGTTTGCACTGAAACGCTTCCTCTTCAAGGTACCCAGCCTGTTTGCTTGTTTGATTTCAAATGCGACATAGTCATTGGTATGGCCCACTCTGGAAATTTTTGTCTTTACAGCCAAATTTTTACGACTTATCGATTTCGCAAGAACCTCCAGGATCCAGCATGATCGCTCTACTAGAGCTCGAAAACACGACAGAAGAGTGAGTATTCGCGTTACATACTAATAAAAATACAGATGGCTATGTATATCACTAATACAGCATTTTTAAGAGGGTGGCAAGTGTTGTAATTAAAATTTACAGGAGGTACAAGATGAAGGTGGCACACGCCAACATCCAGTCAGCATTATCATTTAGATGAAAGCTTCTATGAGGACGTCGAATCAGCAACACGTATGGTAAAAACGTTGTATACTGTGCTAATGGGCGACTTAATAAGTAAGGCAAGGAGCAGGCTGGAGACCAGGCAGCGGGGAATATGGCATCTGTTCTAGAAATGCGAGAGTGGAGTTATTAATACAGTTCGCAAACTGCAATTATTTACGAATCTTGAACATATTCGATCGAAAACGGCCGAACCGCGAGTGTACGTGCAGGAGACATAACGGCCAAACTAGCATTGAAATGGACATCATGCAGTGCGCACGCTCTGGCATTATGTGGGATGTGCAATTGGTTGGAAGGATACGATGCAGTGACTCAGTAGGAACTCATGCGCTAGAAACCATATAATTATTCATCTGCCAGAGGGAAGCAGAAGAATGCGTGATCGCGCTACAGGAGACACACGCGGCTCTGACGGAGGAAAAGGGCTTTAGCGTTCACACAATGAATTATAATGAAAGGAGTTTCGTTACGGAGTGTGCAGTGTGAGTCGGGTGTAGAATCATACAGAACACTGGAAAACTCTCCCAGAAGAGAAAAAAAATCCTAATAAAAATGCCAAAGCATGTAAGCCTCAAACAAAACAACATACATAGAGAACTGGCTGAGGTATCAAGAGGCGTAATGTTGCCGATATAAGGAGGTGTAATATGGAGAAAAGTGAACATGGTCTAAAGTGTGGGCGAAGCCTCAAAGCTGTGAAAACTTGCCACAGAAAAAAACTTGCACTGTAGCACAAGGAAGGCAACGTCACTACCAGTACGGATATCTTAGTTAAAATTGGAGAGGAGTTTTACAGAGACCTGTACAAAGGCCGCTACAACCAGGACGATAATAGAATAAGTAAGAGTGGCCCATATAAGCGGAAATTTAACCTGTACTACCAGCCGAAGTAAAGAAATCTTTGGAGAGAATGCAAAGAGAAGAATTCGTAGTGGAGGATCAGGTAGCGCCAGATCTGTTGTCAGACAATTGACAGATTACGTTAGAAAAACTGGCCACCCCGCAAATGAAGTGTCTCTTCACGGTGAGAACACCAGAATGTCAAAAAATGCTAACATCATCCTAATCCATAAGAACGTGGACGTCAAAGAAATAAGTATATACTGGCTCATCGGGTTAATGTTCGTTGTCTAAAAGCTACTTACAAATATAATAGCTCATGAAACTAAGAACACTTAAGAAATCAATGAACCAAAGCCCGCGAAATCTGAAAAATGACTCGAGACAAGACTGCTGCGCGCATCAGAAAGCTGCGCCCTCAAATAAGCTCACTGTGAGGTAGCCAATATTTTCACCGGGTCGTGACATTTTACGAAGGTTCCATTCGGTGCTTTCAAGACTAACTGTCCTATTTAGGTTACTCTGTGCCCTGAAGACGAAACTTCACTCTACAATCAATACACGGTGTAGACTGAGAGCGACGTAGAGAGCGTCGGCCGTCAATATCTGCCAAGAAGCGAAGCGCGTAGGCGTTCACACATGTGCTATCGATGATTCCAGCGTTATCGCTAGGGGCCGCAGAAGTTCCATAACAACATAAAAGGTTCGAGGTTTGCCCTTAATCACATCGGAATGTTCTAGTAATATTTCGATTGTTCCCAGTATTTTTGGCGCGATTTGCGCAATGTAGCAGTTACACGTCTAATGGGGCGGTATTATAAAATAGACAAAAATGGAGTACGCTTACGCTTCGCCTTTAAGAATTGAACGCGACAGCGACAGGCTGCCCATGGCGCGTACTTCGAGCACTTAGTGCGTACTTCTTATTGTAGGTTGTTACTCAAAAAGTTCAGATTGTGCATTACTGCAATGTAATTGACAAAATACAAAGTGGTCGCATAGCCGCAGCACGCCGAGCTTTGGTTTCTGCCTTCTTTGTCTCCTTCTTGCGTAGTCGCCCTCGTTGTCGTGCGCCACTTGGCACTGATGCCCAACCAAAACTCGCCGATGAGGAAGACACCGCAGTGTGGTTGGCGCTTGTAGACGACACATAATTCATCACAAGCATATCAAGAGCCTAGTGGCGTGAGAGAACGTCTCTGCGCGTGACATTTTTTTCGAAGTATCAGTCTAGCCACTACATGTGTGTAACAGAGCGCACGCACTAAGGTGCGTGCCTTATCTAATGGGTAGCATGCTTTAAACCAGGAGAAATCATGCGCGACACTTTTTCGAAGTTGCGATGCACGAACTACGTGGTCTTAAGGGTATACACGCAGTAATGTGTGTGCGTTTTGTAATGGGTCGCTTAAACCACCAAGTCATTATGATATTCACACGGTGCGACGCCCGATGGCAATGTATGCTTGCATCACGCAATATAACTGCGATATTACATCTCGAACTGGGACACCTGTATACAGGAAGCGTATGTCTGTGAAGCATGAAGGCGACTTTGAGTGGAGTTTCAAGCAGAGGGGTGGCTGCGTGGTACAACACCTACTTGCCACGCAGATGGCTTGGGTTCGGTTTTTACTCGAACTGAACATTTTATTATTTATTTTACTGGCAGTTTTCTTGATTTTTCGGTCACAAACAAGATGATGATTTTTCGCTCACAAACGACGACGCCGACACCGGAATTTCTGCGATACGAGCTCCTTAATGCTAGCGCGTTCAAAGGACCGCATGTGGCATTGTCCCCGCTCTGTGCCGACACGTCGAAGCGCCGTGTTGTAGAGGAAGGCCATGCACGGGAGGATGGCATCCCACGCGTTGTTTTTGATGTTTACGCACATGGCCAGCATGTTAGCGATGGTCTTAACAAAGTACGTTGCTAGGGTAATTGGCTCATAATCTTCAAATGGAGGCTTACCATATCAAAAAGAAGCACAGTGATCGTTGTAGTGACACTTCTGTTGAGCTGCGCAGCAAACAAAAACTGTTCTTAGAAGCTTGATTATGATGTACATATGTCTTGCTCTTCCGATCCTTGTTAGCCTTCTTGACTGTCATGTACAATGCGCCTGCGCGTGCCACTCGACTATGTATATATACGGATTGTTCTGAATAAAGCTTAGTTGCCAGTTGCGCCTATCCGATGCGTCTGTGTTCCTTCTTAAATCCTGTTTGACGTCGCGCTATCAAAACTTAGTCTTATTTCGACGTTCGGAGAGGCCATTAGTCAGTGGGTGGTAGACGGTGGTCCAGCGATGGCTTATGTGGCTATATGCATAGATCGTCTGAATTAGGTCAGTAATTAAGACCGTACCTCTGTCGGTGATGAGGACTTTAGGGGTGCCATGACAAAGAACGATCTTCTCAATGAAGAATTGGCTACCACGGCGGCACTGCCTTTAGGCAGGGCTCTTGTTTCGTCGTAGCTGGTGAGGTCGTGGGTAGCTGCCACCATCCATTTATTACCGCAAGTCCACGTTCAGAACAGCCGACGAGGTCCATACCGTTCTGCTGGAATGGTCCCCGAGGAGGCTCGATCGGCTGAAGACAGGCTGCTGGTATTGTGGGTGGGGTCTTGCGTTGCTGGCAGTCACGGCATGTCCTTATGTAGTGAGCGACGTCGGCGGCAAGGTGCGGCCAGTAGTACTTTTCCTGTATTCTTGAGAGCGGACGGGAAACACCACGGCATCCGGCCGTCGGATCGTCGTGCAGGGCCTGGAGCTCTTCCAGTCCCAATGCTGAGGGCACCACGAGAAGATACTTGGCTCGAAGTGGCACAAGTTCTTATGTTATGTAAATGATATGTAAATCATGCTGTACATGACATATCATGATTTTCATGTTATGGCCAGTCATTTATGTTCGCCATACACTGATCTTTTGCCATACCAATTTTAATATACGTCCCACTAGCGAAACGGCCAGGAGAGCACAGTTGTAGGCGGATAGATAGATAGATAGATAGATAGATAGATAGATAGATAGATAGATAGATAGATAGATAGATAGATAGATAGATAGATAGATAGATAGATAGATAGATACGTCACAAAATGCGACGACGATAGAAATCACGGAAACAAGTCAGCGCGGGAGCTGCGCCGTTATGTCTGTAAGGTTGGCTCTGCCGCGGCACTATTGAACATTTCAAGTCATTTCGCACCACGTGATGGGGCGAGTGGCGCAAGGAAAAGTTATGCTCACCTCTGCCACCTGCGGTAGCATATACAGGGACAAAATTTAAAGCGCACCCAGTCGCGCAATTTCACGGATGATAGTGGACACTGGACACGCTGAAGCCTTCCGAGCTCGGCGTGGTGTATATAAATGGCTCGCCTTTTGTATGTTGTGTGGGGTATGTCGCGTGACGGAATGGTCTGGCGAAGCCGGCTGTGGAGTGAGGGGCCACAGGTACGAATGCCTAGTCCCGCCACGCATTAGTAGGAATTCGTACAAAATGTTTGTTTGAAACATTTTGATTTCTCTTTATATATATATATATATATATATATATATATATATATTGTAATGACGAGACAAATATACACAACGCCTGTTCGCTAGGCCGGCTGTTCTATTCTCTGCGTCGTCTTTCTCTTCATCCCGCTTGCCTAGCGCGCGCCCTTGCAATAGCGGCGCTATCTTCCTTACACTCGGCCACGCTGCGACACTGCATGGCGATCCAGCTGCGGAATTATTTCTGGCGGGCGGAATTGACTGTTCCTTGTTGGTCTTTGCAGGTTTCTGTCCTTGTGCGACTGTGTTCGGTGAAATGCAGGTATTTCAGGTGGGCGGCACTGGCTATTGCGGGAAGGCCGCAGCTGCCGCTTCGCGCTTCGCATTTTCGAGTGCACTGCAAGGTATTCACAAAGAACGGTGGGCGACCGAATCGATGTGCTGTGGCCGAAGACAGACCGTGTGCTCTGTTGTTGGACACGTCTGCGCAGGCTTGAAGAAGTGCGTCCGCTTCGCGTCGATGCACTCCCATCACGCGCGCAAGGCAGAATATACGGCGCTGCCATATCGGGGGCGTCCATTGTTGTAGGGCTCCGCAATAAGGTCAGGTTTATGGGCCCCACTAGTTGTGGTTTTGTCTCAGAGAGGGGAGTAGAATGCATGGGTAATTCTTCGGTGTTTTTAGTCGCGTTGGTCGCATTATATTCCTGGATCTCAACCAGCACACGGTGACCGTCCGCGCATTCGGGCAGTGACTGCTCTTGAATTTGCGGTAGCTGTCGCGGTGGGCCTGAGGGCATGCTGACGGTTGTGGTGGACTTGTCCGGTTTCTTGACTTGGAGCGTGTCCGGCACTGGGAGATCTGGAACGTGCATGTTTTCACGCGCTGGCGAGCGTGGAGGCCGCATCGCCAACTGCTGGGCCTTGTGGGTGGTATCCTTGTCTGGTGTGGTAGGTTCTGGAGCAGGCGTCGCGGAGTATGAAATACGTGGCGTGGAGTCTTGCTCACGTCCGGTATCCATGTAAGCCGGGTGGCCTTCCGCGTCCGCGATGATGTCTGCGCAGGGACTGCGGGAAACAGATGCACGATCGAGATGCTGCCCTTGACAAGCTGCGTCTGCGAAAACAGGCTGGTTGGCACTGGGCACAGCTGCATCATAGGGGCGCTGCGCCTCGCGAACTCGGTCTCGAAGGGAGGGCAGGTTTGTGAACGCTTGAGCTGCGCCGTCGAGGTTCTGTGCCTCACAGCTCCCATCCTCGTTAGAGACTCGGTCGGCAGGGAGGGGGTCGCAGGCATGAGATAGAGGGCGGAAAAGTGTGGCCAACTTGGCACACCATTCAGCCCAGGACCGTTGTTTGATCCCTTCGTACGCATGCCATGCCTTCGCGGCATCGCGAAGGCGGTCGATGGCTACTAGCCATTTCTGCTGGTCCGTCCAGGCATGGTGGTCGCCGAGCGAGTTGATGGTCTCGATCCACAGGACCGCGTCGTCCTGGAATCCGCGGAACACCGGTAGTTCGCAGGCAGCCGCCGATGGTGGGACGGCAGGCGAAAATCCGGAGTGTGCCCACGCCAAGCATGCCAGTTGCTCTGAGAGCCGCGTGAGGACACCGCGGAGCTCTTGGCGGTTCTCGGGTGAACTGGTCTCCAGATTTTGTGAGGCGGCCGCCAACACGACATTGATGGCGCACAGTGTTGGCAGCGCGACAGGAGGCAGCTTGGAACTCGACGTTGTCAAGGCGTTAGTCGTGATGCGGAGTTGCGTGATCGTACGCAGCAGCTTCGCGGCGCTGTCGGTTGATCCGCATGGAGAGACAGGGCCGGCATCTGCGGAGGATACAGCGGCTCCAGTGCTCACGGCGGCAGGATGCTTGTCGGAGGGAGCTTGTAGAGCATCCCAAAATGGCTCATGCGCTGATGGAGTCTTGAGTGAGACGGCGTCGCCACGGGAAGCATGAATGGTGGTCCCGGGCAACAGGAGGTCGTGCGCTGTCTTGGCGTCGCCGGGATATGCCTGCCCTGGAGCCACCGAGGAGGCCTGGACGCCGTCCTTGAGTAGTGGCATAGGTTCTTCCGGCAGTTGGGACGCGGGCTGCATGATCGTGGGCGTTCCTTCGATGGAAGGCCCGCAGCGCCGATGGCCTACGGGTACGCACTTAAGGTTCGTGTTGCGTAGACTGCGCCATTGTAATGACGAGACAAATAGACACAACGCCTGTTCGCTAGGCCGGCTGTTCTATTCTCTGCGTCGTCTTTCTCTTCTTCCCGCTTGCCTAGCGCGCGCCCTTGCAATAGCGGCGCTATCTTCCTTACAATATATATATATATATATATATATATATATATATTGTAAGGAAGAAGGACAGAGACAGCGCCTTTTCGTCGGGCAAGCTGTTTTATTCTTACCCTCTCCTTTCTCGGCTTCCATCGGATCCCCGCCGCTCTTAGTCATAACAATCGGCCATGTCCATGACTGCGAACATTGTCGGCGGAGCTGTCGACAATGTGTCTTGTGGGCGGCGCTGTCTATTTCGGTGTGGCCGGGCTCGACGATGCTTGAACTTCACTTGGACTTTTGCCAAATATGGTTCAGGCGGCCGGCACTGGCTCTATCGTAGCTGTCGCAGGTCTCGGACGCGTTGCAGCCTGGCTTACAATATGCCTCTGGTCGATGGCGCTCACTGTACCTTTGTGGTCGCACCTTCGCGCCATTTGCGGTGGCACGTATGGTCTATTTTGTCCTTTTCCGGGTTTGGGTCTCGAGACGGCACCTAATGACTGGACGAAGGATGCGCGTGAGGTCGGACATGTCTGCACCCTGCGCCAAGATTGTCACGGTTGTCCGAAGGCATCTAGATCTCGCTACCTCGCTCTCCTAACTTGTCGACTCCCGGTCGACCAGCGACAGATGCCGTGCAAAAAACGAATGCGTTGTGTTCCACGTGGTCTTCAGGCCACACAGTTGCAGTGTAAATTAACTGGTTCTTATAAACGGACGTGTCCGAGGGCAGTGCTAGCGGACATCGGCTTCTGGCTGGCGTGTAGATTCAGCCATGCTTGGGTACTCGCTTGCTGAGACGGAATGACCATTGACGAATGTGGCATCATCTGTCGCTTTGACTTCGTGAAGCGATTTTTCGCTCAGCAGTAGTTGAGCGTCATCACACTTGGCCAATGACTGCGTTGAAAGCGGAGCACCGTGTTTTGATGCGACAAGAAGGAGCTCTTTCCCGGAATTCGCAAACAGGTCAGGTTGCGCGTGATGTGAGGGCCGTTTCTCCCACTGTCGTTGGTGCAAAGTGGTCAGAGTGACGCGATGATATGATGGTGAGCTTCGGCATCGCTTCTCCAATGGCTGTGAACGAGATGTGGTCTCGGCGTCTGTCAGAGACGTTATGGTGTTGGTTCCCGACGCCGAGTCCGTGTCCTGAATTGGTGAGCCTGGTTTCAGATGTGTCTGTGTCCCAGGTCACGTTGTGACATTGTCTGCAGGTGAGCTGCAATGTACAGTTGCAGCCTCGATCTGGTGCCCCTCCTAAGCTCCATCCTCAATACCGGTCAGATTGGACAGGGTGGTGGCAGCAAGGTTGTAGTGAATCGGTCGAAAGGCAGCTATGAGCTTAGTGCTCCACTCCGCCCAGGACAGCTGCCTCACTCCTTCGTACCTGTGCCAGGCCGCGGCACCTTTTCGAAGGCGGTCTATGGCCACCCGCCATTTCTGTTGGTACTTCTAGGCCTCGCGAGCTCCGAGAGCGTTGATGGTGGCCACCCATCTGTCGGCGTTGTTCTGAAAGCCGTAGAACTCCGGTAATTCGTAGAAAGCCGGCGATGGTGGGGCGGCAGGCAAAAATCCGGAGCATGACGATGCCCAACAGCTCAAATGGTTTGAGAGCTGCGTGAAAGCACGCCGCAACTCTCTGCAGTTCTCGGGTGGGCTGCCCTCAAGGTCTTCTGCGGCGGCTACCACCAACATGGTCCTCATGGCACTGCACGTCGGCAAGATGACAGGAAACAGCGCAAAGCTCGATGCTGTTATGGCGTTGACCGTGACTCGGCGTTGTGCGACAGTACGGAAAAGCTCGGCGGCGCTTGCGGGCCACCCGCACGCGAAGCGAGTTGTGAGGTCTGAGGAGTAGGACACAATCAGCGTACTCACGGAGGAGGGACCCTTGTCGAGGGAGCCTTGACAGCACCCTTAAGCGGCTCAGGTGCCGATTGAGTACTGAATGACCCGTTGTCGCAGCGCGAAGCGTGGACGGCATTCTCGGGCAACATGAGGCCGTGCAATGTCTTGCCCTAACACAACATAAGCATGCCTTTTAACCACCGTGGCGGCCTGCACGCCGTCCTCGAATGGTAATATAGGTAGTACTGGCAGTAGTAGGGTCCCAGTGTCCATGAGCGAGGAAGCGTGGACGGCGTTCTTTAGATGGAGAGACCCACACTGCCGTTGACCCACGAAGGCTGGTGGCTTCAGCCGGACGGTTCAGGCTTCGTAGACTGTGCCATTGTAAGGAACAGAGACAGAGACAACGCCCTTTCTTCGGGCACCCGTAGCGAACGGTCCACAAGGATCAGCCCTGCCCACGGCTGATGTACAGTAATCACGGATTGAAAGGGGACATCAAATGCTTCAGTATAACGACTGGTATGCGCCATTGCTCAAGATAACCACGTCATGTCGCGATGAATCTTGTCTCTAAACATAATGCTGTGTTCTATGTTGCGTTCTAGCTATGCGTTCGAGTCAATATTACGCCGATATACCCCGAATGAAGACGGTGGGAACGAAAGCATGTCAATTAATCAGCTCTAGTTTGTCTTGTTTCTATCCGTGAGTGCTGTACGCTGTTATATCCAACTGCTAAAATTCGTTGGCAGAGGGTAATAACCTTCTCCTCAAAATGGTCCTATTCTTTGTTCCCATCGTCATCAAGCCCAAAGCGAAGCACGTTCGACCAGAGAGACTTCCTCGGACTCCATGGCGACTCTCCTGCTTGAATTGCAGTCGCGTGGGGACTGCTTTGGGTTGCTGCTCTTGGTGCGGTACGAATATGACGCACGTGCACTTTGTCCGTAATGAGTAGAAGTGGACGGCGGAGAACGAGCCGGTAATAGCGGGCTGTGTGTGTTACACGAAGCTGTGGCCGTCGAGCACCAAGTTAAAACCTAAGTCTACAAAACTGTTTTGAAAATAGACACAACACTGAAGGATAACCCCAATAAATACATTTTGACAGAACATTAACGTCTTCTAAAATTTCTTATAGTTGAGGTGGTTGACGCCATTCAGTAGTAACAAGGTATCTGCTCGAACATATAAGTAATGTTGCGCGAAATATTGGCCCTAAATAAATATGCTAAAATGGAAACGTTTATTGCACTTATGCTTAAAAATACTTAATAAAAACTGACAAAACCATCTGAACCCAACAAACTCTTTCTATTTCTCTTTTTTAGTTTAAAATTAGGAATAAAAGCTGGCGATAAAGTGGAATATATAAATTACGGAAAACAGACCAATTTAAAGCAAAAATCTGAATTTTATGTGTACATTCGGAACTTGCCAGATCGGCACACAATGTCCACAAATTTTGACACCAAGCCGAAAATTATTATGCATCAAGAAAAAGGGGAAAGAAATATCTGGTTTCAGCGACAAGATACCTGTAGCGCCTTACGTATTACTCACGTAAGTATTTAGTAATATTGAGCAAATTTTAAAGTATGCTTCAAAAGTGCGTTTCCAAAAAATTTAACTTTCACGATGGAGTCATTTCACCTAGGTGTTCCCAGATTGAGAGAAATTGTAGGCACTGTTCGCAGAGGATGCATGAATTCTCCCTACTTGGGTATTATGAAACGACAAAAGAACGTGTCCAATAATAAAAGTAGGAGGTGGTTGTTGACAGTTGTTGGAGATTAGGCAAGGAAGTGACTTGATTAGGGGAATGTTGAGTTATGAGTAACTTCATGTCAGTCATTGCCCCTTCCTATTCTATTGGCATATACAGACTCAGTAAACGTTCAATGGTATCTGTATTGCACAACATTTCGGCATCTCCCTTCAATTTTCAAAAATGGTGCTTTGACTGCCGTATGCTGCGCAGACTATGTTCCTAATATTATATTTTCAGTGAACGATTAGTTTGGCGCGCGCCATTTATCAAGTATTTCCGGCGCCTCTGCTGCACTGCCCGTAATCTTGTTCAGAAATGCTCCCTTATGACGAGTCAGGGAACGCTTTCGTTTTTATAGTGCGCTTGATCCGCTTCCCCTAGCATTCCTTTCTTTCAGTGGTCAATATTTTTGGCTAATGTAAAGCGCCACCTGTCGACAGTGGGAGCCTTCTAATAATAGAGAGAAGATCTGGTAGGTACATAGCCTTCCTAAAAGGACTGGGCGCACCAACATCGACACAAGATACAATTGGTGTTTCGACTGCTTTCTTGTGTCCGTGATTGCACGCCCTATATTTTTACATAAACTGCATTCTACTCAGGTGGCTCCCCTAGACGAGAATATGTGCATGTGATGCAAGGAAATATTTATGAAAATTAGTTCGAATAAAACCAAAATTGTAAACCAAATTTAACGTGTTTGGCAAGCGGGCATTGTCCAATTAGAGATGACGACAAGAAGCAGTCTCTGTGTCGTCCGAGCAGGACTTTGAACTCTTCTTGCCTCTGATACTTTGAGTTGCACGCGGATGCTCTACGGAACTACAATCTGTGAATAGACGTGCACCGCTAACGCGTTGTCGATTGTACGACGCCCCTCTCTGTGCAAAATATCGCATGGTCATCGCAACTTAGCTTTCAGCAGTGCAATTACTGCAGTTAGTCCACGTCAAGCATCACGACCAATTTCGACTTTTTTTTTCGACCGGCCAATATACGTTTGGCAGTCAAACATTGCCGGGTAGGCCACGGAAATTACAGGCACCAAAAGTACAGCGTGAATGCAATGCTCGATAAAAGGAACAAATTGGTGTTGCTGAAAATGACCTTAGAATCAATAACTGTCTACCACAGTGACCACAAAGCGTTGAGTAATAAAACACACCACCACCCCCATCAGCATGTGTACGTTTGACACAGCTTTTCTGGACATTCACTTTTTCGGGGCGGGATGGCGGCCAATTTTTGTCTAGAAATACAGATGATAATTGTGAAGAGCGTTTAGTAGCAAATAGTTATTTTATTTATTCATTTATTTTATTTGAACATACTGCGGACCAACATTTTGGTCCAACATTTACGAAGACCGTGTTGACGGCATGTCACAACTCTATTTTGTGTTAAAAATTCTTTATATGTTTTGCGACCACATGTACAAGCAGTTTACAGCAGGAACAGGTAATAGAAACTGGTCTGTAGTTCCAAACGAGTAGCCGATCTCATTTTTTATCTATGCGAACAATCCTAACTTTAAGCCGGTCAGCCGGAACCTCCCCAGTAGAAACAGACTGGTTAAAGAGGTTAGCTCATGGCTGTGATAGCTGTTCAGCGCAACGTCTCGGAATGGCATTGGGACTTCCATCAGGCCCTACAGATTTTTACCGCTCAAATTTAGAAGCATGGTCATTACACCCTCACGCGCTATTATTAAATCACATTCTGATCCAGGAAAGCTTCTAGCAGCAAAGTTCTGATTTGCTGCGTAAAGAAAGGCGAAAAAGAACAGAACGCTCTATTCCTGGTATATTTTGACTTTAATCATCTAATGACACCCTGGAAAAGTTCAACATGCCATAGCAGAGATCTGGAAGTTATAATTACGAAGTTGCGTTGCCGAATTCCATCATTAAATTTTTATTTATATAGAGCCGGTTTGGCACCATCAACCCTTTGTTCTTATTGTAGGGAAGAGGAAACAATAGAGCACTTTCTGATCTCATGTCAGAAGTTTTCAACATTACGAAAGACATCTCTAGAAACTTCGTTACGCATAATGGGATTAGAGTGGAGAACCTCCAATTTACTATCTCTAGGTGCACTTACCCTTGGACACAGCAGCGGGAAAGTATGCGAGGCCATGCAAGATTTCATAGAACAAAGAGATTTACACAATAACCAGAGTTCAAAAGTTCCATAGTTAACCAGAAGCAAACAGCAAGATTCGTTTATATATTTATGTATTTCGTATTTGATGAAAATTAATTCCACCCACCTATTCTATTGCCTTATTTTTAATTATTATTCTCACAAAATTAACTTGTAAAAAATCTTTTTGTTAAACAAAATAGAAAATTATTCTCATCACTAGATCTTAAATAATTTTTTTAAGCTGCCCGATTCTTGGCCAATCCCCCTGAGAGGGTGTGCGCCAGCAGAACAGGATATACATCTACATCTACATATATTTTCATTGCGCTGTCTCTAGAATATTAAAGCATGTTCTACAAACAAAACTTATCGTGCACCATATTGGATTTGTAGGACCTGTCTTCAGTGTGGTAGTACTTTGTAACATCAAGAGATATTGAGGGAGAAAATGAAATATACTACGTTTGTTATGAATGCGCTAAGGTAGACTATTAGTACAACTAATTCCTTGCACCACATATTCATTGCGGAAAACATGTACAACCGGAACAAATAAAATATTTTTGATACAATTCCTTGATTATATCACACAACTTTTAGTATTTAGGTCTATACAGTAAAAATGTCACATATTACCACTTCTTTCATTACATAATATAGTGCAAAAAGCAAATTATACGAGACTGTGGCTTCAATAAACACCCTGCGCTTGTGCATCACATTACCTCCCGCGCTAATGTTGCTGTCACTGCTAAGGGCGCAAAAATCTACCTTGCGAGTTGTGAATGCATATGAGCTTGTTCTTCTCAGACTACCACCGCTGGAGGTAAGTTACATGTATTCGCGGACTCCTGCAGAATTATTATAGCTGCATAGCTCAGCCCTTTCTTTATCTGGTTTCTGCACGTCGTGCCACGCTTTAATGACTTACAAAACAGCCCTCTGAAGGCTTCTGGTTGCAAGTTTCAACACTGTATATTATGCAAGGTTTGTACCGTGCTGTTCGTTTTCCTTATTTTATTGGTGTATGTCTTCCTAACAATGTCGTAGCGCTGGAAGGTAGCCATTGGACGACGCGGATATGAATTGGGTAGGACGCGAGCAAACGAAGATGTTCAAGCTATTTCCGGGGTTCGTTTCCACATGTTGATATTGGGGTAAATCACATTCTCGACGTACGCTTAAAGGTTACGTATCCTTCGAGATGGATGTACACTGTGGAGAAATAGAAGAGACCGACACTTGCGTTGCCCTGGTGAAAGCAAATT
This sequence comes from Rhipicephalus sanguineus, assembly GCF_013339695.2. Taxonomy (NCBI): domain Eukaryota; kingdom Metazoa; phylum Arthropoda; class Arachnida; order Ixodida; family Ixodidae; genus Rhipicephalus; species Rhipicephalus sanguineus. The sequence continues at coordinate 57,646,833 of NC_051182.1, forward strand.
TGGGGGAGAGCCTTTCGGATATCTGCTGTAAGAACGAATTTGCTGTTCCTAAACTGCAACTGCAGCTAAAGGAGTTCAGGACCCAGCTTGATGCATTTATTGAGCATGTCCAACAAAGACGGTTCACCGTATTCAAGCGATGAGACATCGAACAGGACGCGGACATTTGAAGTCACGGCCTCACGTCGGACTACCGCATGGTGAGGCAGGTAGTAGACGATCTGTCGAAGGGGCACGTGCAGACGGCACTACTCTCTCCACATGGCCTTGCTTACATGCTCGCTGATGGCAGCGCCGTATTCTTTCAGAACTTCCGGGTGATGTTCGAACCCCAGAAGCTCACGCTTGAGCCTAATTCCAGCTGCACGTCGGTTAGTACAAGACTTGAGACCTGCCGTCTTGATCATGAGACGTACTATGTAGCGTCCTGCGCTCGTGTGTACTGCACTACGAAAGTGGACGAGCGCTGGGTGCTTGCTGACATCAACTTCTTCTTCGTAAATTATACCGATGACCTCCAAGCGCCACATCACTGATGGGTCTCCAGATCGGACTTCAATGCGCTAGCCGTCGGAACAAGCCAGGGACAAGGTAATTGCACTGATGTTACGCGGTGACGAAGGGTGATAGGCAGTAGCGCACACTCCTTGAATGGCCAAGCCAAATGTGGTCTCAAGTGCACATAATTTCTCGGTGAAACGCTGGACGCATCCAGTTACTACCCTCCAGTAGCGGGACCCATGTGCGACGCAACAAAAGGAAGGTAATTAATGTAGATTAAAAGTAACAGAGGTCCGAGGACGGAGCACTGTGGCACTCCAGAATGTACGTTAGTAATTGATGAATTACACCCATTAGCACTAACCAATTGTAGCGGTCGAGCAGGAAGCACCTAAGCCCCCGAAAAGGTTCGGGTCGAGGTTAACACTTTCGTGACCCAAGAAAAATTGCCTGTTTTTGAGTAGTCCAGGAAATACTTTTTTTCCTGCCAAAGAAATTGATTGATGCTAAAGTGTAGGGTATCCAATGATAGAGTAATAAGTGGTCTTTGCAACAGTATTAATTCCAAATACCGGATTTATTTCTAAAATTATAAAAAAATATCAAAATAAAGAATTGAACAAAACAAAAGACCTTAAGAACATCAGTGCTACTCTATATAGGGTAAACATTAAAAAAATCAAAATATACGTTTTGAACACAAAGCCCTCATAAAATAAGTACCAAAGTTGTTTACAGTAAGTACCAAAGTTGTTTACATACATAGAAAATTATAAACACTAGTGCTTATCTTGCCACCGCGCGATGCAGTTTCTCGACACGGTGAGACAAAGGTTGGCTCACTGGGCGTTGGCTTTTCGAAAATGTGCATCCACGCATACTTATCTGCGTGGTTTCATATCTCTCTGAAGACTTCTGCGGTAAAAAAACAACACGAAGACCGGAGAGGTAGGTCAAGGTCCACTCCACACCGTCTTCGCGGAGTGAACTCCGCTCTTTCTGCAGCCGGCACCAAATGCCCCGCCCGGACACAGCTGACACCTTGCAGATAAGAGCTGCGATCTTCAGTACTCACTGGATACGTTTACATCACCGCGCGGTAGCAATATAATGGCCCAAGAAGAAAGCGAAACGTACTGGTGGATACCTGCTGATGTTCCTGAGCTGATTGCCAACCTATCGCCGTCCGTACTGAAGCCTGACGAATCGAAGTCGTTTTCCGTGTCTGTGCTGCTACCATCATCCAGAGATTGACGCTCACATTAATCGGATTCCGTCAAAATTCGCCGTTATCGTGGAGCGCCCGCAAGCGACGTTGACGCCACGACCGAAACCACGAGCGTTCACCTCCCCGACTGCGAAGGAGCTTCAAAAATTCCCCAGCGGCGAAAGAAAGAAACAAGAAAATGAAACTGATAAAATACTGCCTCTGTTATCCTTGAAATTAAGTTATCTATCCAGAAGCGCTGCGAGAGTGCGAAAATTTGAACTTGATTCATCGTTAACATACAAAAGATGGGATTAGGCGCGGTCAGAAAATTGTTAAGGTGCGCTTGGAAAGTAGCAGTTGACAAACCTGGTCAAATGCTTTAGAAAAGTCCAAGAATATGCAGTCAGCGCTTGATGATCTGTCAAGAATAATGTGCAATTTAGGAGTTAATGAGAGAAGCTGAGTTTCGCAGCAGTATTTTTTACGAATGCCATGTTGCGCAGACGTGAAAACTGAGTTATCTTCTAAATGACTAATTAATAATTTAAACATTACATGCTCAGTTTACATGTACTAGTTAGTGAAATGGGACTGTAATTAAGAGCTGATGTTTTTCTGCCAGATTTCTAAAAACATAACCAGCTTCTCAATCTTCCAGTCAGTTGGAAGGCTAGATGTATCAAGAGCTTGCTGAAAAATCTGGGTTACTATAATGGAGCTCTAGGGCAGAACACGAAAAGCAGAACAAAGTGGATGAATAAGACAAACATAAGGCGTGCCGGTTCATAATGTTGAATTCTTTTGTTGGGACGTTAGAAGCGGACGGCTCGCATAAACAGATCCGCTAACATTTTCTATGAACCCGGGCGCTTGGCAAAGCCACGCTGGTTGCAAGAAGCGTTCGCAAAGCGCCACGGCAGGTTTATTTCATCGACTTAGATGGAATCGAATAAGATTGTTTTCGCCTTCGTGTCGACTGAGGTGGGCGCATAAAGGACCCTGTTCGTTTTTTACACCACTCGACGCAAGGCACGGCCTTCCTTGTTTCGCTTTTGTATCAACAAGAGACCCACAGTGGTCTTGAGACGCCACAAAACAAATTTCGTTGAAATGTTGCGAGTGCTTTAGACATTTTGTTTGCTGTTGAGAAGAAAAGCATTTTCGAAATTCATGCTTTAGTATAGAACAAGTCTGCAGAGGTTTCCGAGATATAGAGGGACGCAGAGTGTTGTCTATTATACTATAACGAGTGTTCTGCTTGGAGTAAAGTGTGTATCTGCAATTTGTCATAATTGAATATCAAAGCCATGCCCTGTTTTTAAATTAGTTAAGGCTTTAAAATGGAACAGGTACCAGTAAATATTTGAGCGACCGGAAGTCGTATTATTAACTAAACAATGCAATTGGTGTAATAACATTCGTTTTCAGTGTTGGTTTTGTCAGAATGACCTGTGACACATTTTTTAAATTCTAAAACTACTTATTTCTAGGGCAGGGTATTTCTGTGATTGATTTTTCACAATTTCATGTAAGATCGTTTACACCGCAGTAAATTTATAACGGAGAAAATAATTGCAATGTCCTGACCTGAAGATTTTTTCCATTTCAGTATGTTCTGTGGGATGGGAGAAGTGATTTCTTAAAACGGTAAAGGATACACTCAATTGATGTTCGGCACTTGAATATTTGCTGCAATAAACAGCTCCTATTACAACCTATGTCTTCTCAATGCAAAGCATTATTTGGCGAACCAAAGGTCATTTACCCATATCTATCTATCTATCTATCTATCTATCTATCTATCTATCTATCTATCTATCTATCTATCTATCTATCTATCTATCTATCTATCTATCTAGGTGACACGTGTTTCTTCTCTTGCGAATAATTCCCGAATACTTTCTAGGAACGTTCTTCTATTGCGTACGACTTAAGTGCGTTTGAAACACCCCCATTAAAACAGCCAATCAAACGCAGGCTACCATTATTTGCGCTACCATCTACTTAAATATTGGAACCGCTTATTTCTCTTCTTGCGTAATCACGTCCTGTGACGCGGACAGGAGGCTTGCATCAAAAGTGGCGTGTTGAGTGTGTGCTATCTCCTGGAGTGGCCTGAAGAACCACTTTCGAAATGGGACTTCTAGAAGTTAGCTAACCTTCATGTTTTACCACCTTACTATAAATAATTTAGTGAGCTATTTGTAATCATCAGAGGTTCAGTGTGAAAGCTCTACTACGCTATCTTTCTAAGGTCATTCATAGAATTGCTCATAATGAGTCATCATAGCGCGTGCTGTAAGAGCACTACTGTAGCGGTACCAGATGGATAGGCAGATCTGAACCAGATGTAATCACGCAGCGCCATCTGGTCAGCGTGGTCCATAGTTATACATTCGCTGCGTGGTTTTCTTTGCTCACGCTGCCCGCCTCGCGTGGAGTTCTTGCAGCCAGCATGCAAGGTTAGAACGTACGACGTGATTACCGCTGCGGCGATGTTCACCGTACTCTTTGGACTAGACATGTTCACCGCCGCGTCACGCTGCTGTCACTGCTCGTTTTGCCCTCACCGCTATGCGGCGCCGCCGAAATCTCAACATTGGTCACACCATCGCCGCGCAAAACATGCGGCTTGCCGCCGTTTCCCATTCTCTTAATCCGAACAGGGAATATGACCATACAATACATCACTTTGCTGAAAGTTGCCGTATCTCTCTTTCCTCCAAAAGTATCACGAGTATCGCATGACTTCTGCTCTTCGGCGTCTTCCAGCGTTAAAGAGAGTGAAAAACATTGTCTTAAAAAGCATAAACCAAACATGTGGGGCGGGACCCTATTTCGACGACATTGGCCTGTTGAATGAAGGCCTGGTGGACCTCACTAGGCCCGTTTGAAAGGGCATTGATTCTAGCTCTTTGGTGCAGAAGGGGCGCAGGATTGCTGGAAGGGCAGGAAGTAATTTACAGCGAAAGCTGTAATGAGATCACAACAAGCGCCGTTTTTGGCGCGTGGTGCGCCGCCGCCGGTGTCCGTAACCGCTATCAGACGAAATAGAAAAGAAAAAAACGAAATAAGGTATGCAGGAGGGAACGCGGTTGCAACCTGGGTCTTCAGCGTGGAAGCCCAGTATTCTACCACATTGCGATGCCGGCGCTTGAAACTCCTTTGCAAAAAGACCCTATACAGGCTTCAAATCGCGAAGGAACCGCATTAACATATGTAATGTAGCGTGGCAGAAGAGCAAAAGAATAACCAGGCATCACACGATAGGAATTCTGCACTCCTACACAAAGTTCTTAATGTGCAGCATGCGCTCTACGCCGATGACGTGTCATTATGAGTAAGCAAAGGGTCAGGCGGCGCCATTTAAGGCGCGCTGCAGGACGCTGTAAATGTAGTCCCAAGGTGTGCTTAAGCCGGAGGACTCACTAGCGCAGCTGAGAAGTTGGGACTCCTGCTGCTGTTTAAACGCCGAAAAAGAACCAATATACCACGAGACGTTACCGTGCATCTGAATGGACACCTTAGTCCAAGGGTAGACTCCTCGTATTAGGACTTCATATAAAACACAACGGCAAGGCCACATATACCATCCACTTTCTGTGCAAAGAATCGCTGAAGTGGCTCACATGATGAAGTGCATTACCGACCGCCACAATGGGCTTCTCGGAAAAGATTGTTGCAACGTCAGCGTTTGCACAAAGTGGACGCAAGACAAAACTTGCATGCTTCTTTTCTCTTGCCTTGTACCCTGTCTGCCCCCTTTCCCCACCCTTTTATGATATAATTTTCAAGCGCACAATAAACGATTGATTTCTGCCTGGTGACACCGACCAGTTCATGACTTTGGCGGCGTCTCTGCTTCCTACGCAACCGTGTCGACGAGTAGAAGCGACCCAGGGAACACGCCTATGCCGATGCTGGCCCCGCATCGCTGGCCTTTCAACGCTAGCTATATGACAGAAACTCGGCAACGCTAACTCTGCGCGGGACCCAGCAACAGCCATGGTACATAGGCTCTACGCCAAGACCAAGAAATAGATAATTGGAACCCTTATCATGTAAAAGTTCAATCGTACTTTTAAGCCAATGAAGTTACTAATGAGGCTAAGAAGAGAGCATTCTTGATCGTTGCGCTGAGGTCTAAGACGACAGAACTCTTGTGCGGAATAGTGGCGCATAAGCAAAGGTATGCCTAAGCCGGAGGACTCACTTGCGCAGCTGAGAAGTTGGGACTCCTGCAGGTGTTTAAACGCCGTAAAAGAACCAACGTACCACCAGACGTTACCGTGCATCTGAATGGAAAACTCATTACAAGGGTAGATAGACTCCGCATATTAGGATTTCACATACGACGACAGAACTCTTTAGTGGCGCCGCGTCAGCCGAACGCTCTCAGCTACAGTGAGGTGGTATCAACGCTGAATGACATTTATGCTCCAGTGCCTAACGAGATCCCAGAGAGCTTCAAGTTTTTCCACGGTAAGCAAGAAGGGGAGCTGTGAAAGCGTTCATTGCTCAAATTCGAAAGATTAGCCAGAACTCCAATTTTTCGTCTATGTTAGTCAGAATGTTAAAAGACAGGTCGCATGTGGCGTTCACTCGAAAACTTTGCAAAAGCATTTGCTGGCGAACAGCGACTTGACTCTTAAAGAAGCAGAAGCCCTTTCTTTGGCTGCGGAAAGCGCAGAAGACGGTTCGCTGCAGATAGATAAGCACAATGATACTTCAACTCTTCTCAAAGTTAGACAACATCGCGCGTCTTACACCATAAGGACTGAGCAAAACAATGAGTCGCGACACTGCGAATGTTGCGGCAAGTACGGTCATAAAGCTTCTACGTGCTTTCAGAAGAGCCGTCGATGCTACAGTTGTGATCGGCAAGGGCACATGGCTCGCATGTCTAAAACGACAGGCGGCACCCGGAAAACGCTAGCGCTACCTACAGAAAAGTCAGTACAAAGTGATGGCAGTGACCCTAGCACATTGCAAATCTGTCCCGTCACTGGTACTGAGGATCTGGTCCCACACATAAGGAAGTTCATCGTGTGGGATGGTGTCACCATAAATATAAACATAGATACAGGCTCTCCTGTCTGCATCGTTCCTAAAGCCTCGTATGAGGCACATCGTGACCATTGGCCCCAGCTGCAGAACACTTACCTAAAACTTTCATGTTACTTAGGGAAACTGCCCGTATTAGGCGCATTGACAATGAAGGGTCATTATATGTCTGCGGAGGTCGACCGTAACCTTACTGTGTTGGATTGTGAAGGTCCCATACAGTGTGCACGGGACATATTGCAGAAGCTTGCAGCAGAAGGAACGCTGGTTCTGCAAGTCACTACGCCACCGAGCGGGGCAAGCCAACAGAAGCCAGCAGGTACTGGTGCCATAATCACAGTATATGAAGACGTGTAGACGGAAAGTCTTGGTCTAGTCAAGGGTCCACCAGCTAGGCTTTACATCAAGGATACTGCAGTCCCGAAATTTTTCAAGTCAAGGAAAGTTCCTTTTGCACTGCTAGATAAGGCATCCACTGAGCCGGATACTCTGGTAGAATCTGGCATAACATCACCGGTATCGTATGCAGAATGTGCAACACCCAGAGTACAGGTATTGAAGATCAACAGTGCCGTGCGCATTTGTGGAGATTTTAAGGTAACATTAAACCCTGTGTGTGAAATGGAGCGATACCCTTTGCCAGTCATAGACGACATCTTCGCGATCATGCGAGGCGGAGAAAAATTCAGTATTTTGGATCTACGAGATGCTTACAACCAGATTGCATTGGACGAGATCTCGCGAAAGCTGGCTATCATAAACACACATAAATGGTTGTTTTGTTACAGCCGTTTGCCTTTCGGAATTGCTTCAGCATCGGCAATTTTCCAGAGAACGATCGAGTCCATACTGTAAGAAATACACGGGGGTCAATTGTACTTGGACGACGTATTAATCGCGGGGACTCCTGATAAGCCCTACGTAGGGCTTAGACAGGTTTTGGAAAGATTCAGAGAACACGGCATTAAACTTCGCGCTGACAAGTGCCGGATAAACGAGGCCTCGCTGGTTCATCTAGGTCCCCAAATTGACGCTGCAGGATTGCACCCAACAGAAAACAACGCGGAGGCCGTTAGACTTGCTCCAGCCCCTTGGACTGTTACCCGTGTTCATAGGTCATGCTCTCTGGCGCATTAAATAAACACCTAGCGAACACCTGCGCAATCTGAAAAAGCTGTCTCAGGTCATAGTAGGCGTGGTTGCGTCTCGGTGTTTCAAAGCACCGGCATTCTGAATATGTCCCGAGGCAGAACTACACAAGAAATCTTCGAAGACTATGAAATAGAAAACAAAATGGGCAAAAAACAGCGCGCAGACGGACGGGACGAAGAAAGGGATACACAGAACAAGCGCTGACTCTCAACTGTGGTTTATTAGGCATATGCAAATTATTTATACACAAATGATAAGCATCAAGAAAGCAGAAAACAAGGAAGAATTTTTTTTTGCTATTTTATGCTTTGTTGGATAAAGAAAAAGTATGGTTGATTCATCTGTCATAAGAATCGGTATAACACGAAAGTGAAACGTGTCATGACAGAAGTATTTGATTGCTTTACTGCATCAGTATGTCAGAGCTTATATAATGTCTATTGTTGTATGGTAGATGTAGCACCGCCTTATGTGGACGCACTCACGTTGGCGCCTAGTGGCACATCTCCGTACCTACAACTAACTCCGATGACCATGATTTACCCCTTGCGGTAGCTGAAGTTCTTAACATATACGTGCATACCGCATATGGTGAATCCCGCGCGGATATGGCATTATCAAGCACATAATAAACACTGATACTCGATATGCACTTCTCCAAAGCGTCGTGACAAGCCAAGAGAAACGCTACTTGCGGCGTGTCTTACCTCTAGCCTGGCAGTTACTTCTCACAGGGCGAGCGGGGAACGCGATGCGACAGCCAGGCGAGCGTCGTGAGATCTATATTTCGATATGGATGGATGCTATGAGCACGGTTTGGGTTAAAGCCACCATCTCGCGGTGTGTTACACGAAATTATACTTATATTGCAAACGCGCCGAATGGGGCGGTCGCAGCAACGGCGCGTTTTTTTTTTCCAGCCGCGTGACACACGTGTCACCACCTCGTTATGAAACGGACGCTCATAGCATCCACCCATCCATCCATGCAAAATAAGTGTGAGAGGAACGCGTGAAATATAAAAGGCGCGTTCATGCACCCTGCGTTATATGTTTCGCGCTACGTCAGTGGGCTCACATAGTGAGCGCATTTCTTCGAGGACCTCTTTACAAAGAGACACGATTCAAAAGCAGAGCGAGGTATGTCGGAGAGTGGGCTGTGTCCATTGAATTGAACTCAAGTAGCAATTCGCGTCTCGAAACATTATACATGTGGAAGTACATTTAATCCGCTCAGTCGCTTTGGTCGTTAAGCGCTATTCAAAGCAAACATTGGCGTTTCGACTAGAATGCTATACGATGGTTCATCAAAAAATTTAGCATCGGCGGTTCAACATGTAAACGGACTTTGTATAAAGTTTTCAAAGATATATGCGGTAATTGCTACTCCGATATTCAAAGTCTTTCGAAAGTATCTAAAAACGCTGGCGCCAGCATGTTCAAATGTATTAGTCAAGCCTGCATAGCTTATGAAGAACTGGACTCCAATACAACAAAATATGTTTACCTGTTTCGTGCCTTTCACAAAACATCTGAAACATATGGAAATGTGTAAGGAAGTGAATTAATTGCTTCACTTCTTGTGACACTGAATTATCTGTGGTACATCAATAATCCACCACTAAATGTGGCAAATGCTTGGGCAAGTGTTGTGTGATGCTGGCATCCAATAATGAAGGAAAGAAGACGACTTAAGGGCTCATTTTTTTATTTTTTTAGACACAATAATAATTAGAACACATGCAATAATGCCAAGGAAAGTATAGGGGATGTTATTTGTAATTGACTGGGATATAAATGTGAAGAAAGTAAAGTGGATGAATAGATGGACCCCTGCTGGCAGCAAGATATCGTTTCTGGTCGTTACACCATCATGCCCTGTGCTGGCGGGTCAATCTCAAGGACCCTTCAGGGCGTCTCGCAAGAGGGAGCTTGCGCCTTCAAGAATTTGCCGTAACAATCGTCTACAAGTCTGGCCGGAGACACGACGGTGCAGATTGCCTCTCGCGCGCTCCACTTGCAACGACATCAAGCGATGATGATACCGAAGACGGTTTTCTTTGCGCTGTCAGTGAATCTGACTTGGCCCAACAACAGCGAAACGATTCAGAGCTCGAACAACCTTTTAAATGCCTTGAAAGCCGTAGCTCGAGCCCTCCGCGGGCATTCGCACGTTCAGGATCATTCTGTCTCTGTAACAGCATCCTCTACTAAAATAACGTCAGACCTTATGTAACTGAACACCCCCTCGTCATTCCATCAGTGCTGCGTGCCGACATTTTATCTTCCTGCCGCGATGAGGCTTCGTCCGGCCATTTGGGATTCACGCGTACCCTTGCCCGGATTCGTCAACACTACAACTCGTCAAAGCTCACCCAGAATGTCAAGCATTACATAAAAGTGTGTAACGATTGCCAGCGTTGTAAAGCCCCACCTATGCGCCCAGCTGGTTTTCTGAAGCCTGTCGCACGGCCATCACAGTTGTTTCAAGAAATCGACGTGGACTTGCTCGGCCCTTCCCGAAGTCTCATGACGGCAACCGCTTGATGGTAGTTGCTACGGACTATTCGACGAAATACTGCGAAACAAAAGCCCTAGAACGAGGCACTGCCAATGAGATTGCGTACTTTTTCATGAACAACGACGTCCTCCGCCATGGAGCGCCAGCAGTTGTCATGACTAACCGTGAGACACCTTTTACAACCCAAATAATGCAAGACGTGATGAGGCTTAGCGGAACCGCTCATCGCAAAACTACCACACACCATCCCCAACCCAACGGTTTTACGGAGAGAATAAAGAAGACGCTCGCTGACGTGCAATCTATGTACGTTGACCAAGACCACAAAAACTGGGATGACGTTCTACTATACATTACGTTCGCTTACAACAGTGCGTTTCAAGAGACCACGGGCTTCACCCCTTTCCGGTTGCTTGACAGCCGGGAAGTGATTACGATGCTGGATGCTATGCTCTTACCCGACAGGTGATACATTACTACCGATGCGATGCGAACGACATTATGCGGCTCGCAGACCTAGCTCGCTAACTTGCACTCGAGAGAATCCTAAACCAGCGACGCATCGACTGCTAGAGGTACACTTCTCGCCTTCGCGAGGTTATTTACCAGTCCGGTGATCAAGTGTGACTGTGTTTTCCCATTCGCCAGAGGGGCCGCTCGGAAAAGTTACTCCACCGGTACATCGGTCCTTGTAGAGTTCTACGGCGCCTCAATGACGTCAAGTACCAAGTCCTGCCTGAAAGCACGGCTCAGCGATCTCGTCGTTTACAGCACAGAGACATTGCGCATGTATCATGGATGAAGACGCACTATCCCCATGGACTATTGATCCAGTATACCTGGAAGTTCGATGATCGTTCGAACACCCCGACTCTGCTGCATCATGTGTGTGCGTGCGCGATTAGCTTCTGTTGTAATCACCATTGAGCATCAGGAGGATGTTTTCTTTGGAAGGGGGGTAATGCCACGAGCATGGGATGAGATTGCGCTATTCCACTGTGTTCATGGGCGTCTGTAAAACAGAGGAGGGGACAAGGAAGTGGAAAAGACGAGGAAATCGTGCGTCCGGTGATCGGTTCAGCTCGACGTCCTGGTGTTGCGATGGACGGAGATTCTGTTATATTCGTAATAACGTAACATTATACTCTGGTTGTCCCCGTTCAACATGGGCTCCGGTTAGCACAATAACATGTAGTGGGACGGGTCTCTTCGATGTTCGGACATAAATTTTCAACTACAGGCTGTACAGAGGGACCGTGTCGTCGCCGTGAGTCACCGCCTGCGGTTCCGTCGTGGGTGAAGCCACCAACTTGATGGGAAGCCCTAAACGGCCTTCATCATTATCCTCGGGACTATTAAATAAAGATGTCGTCACTGTCACCATCACTTTATTTTCTGTTTGTTTCTTGTATCTCTTTTTCCGTTATTCAAACCCTATTTCTTTTTTATTCATCTACTTTCTCAACCTTGCTCTCTCTAAATTTATTTCTCTGTTTTCCCTTTCTTTTTCTCTCTTTCAACGTTTTTCTGTAAATATCTTTTTATATCTTCATTCACTTTATTTCACTCTATTTGTCTCCTCGTCTTCATTTCCATCGCGTTGTCTTCCTTTCTTTCTCTCTCTCTCTGTTTTGTTTGCCTTTTTATGTTCTTTTTATCTCTTAGTCATTTCTTTCCTCTCCATTCTTTATCTCTTTCTTTCTGTCTCCCATTTCCATGTGTTCGTTTTCATTTAACACTCGCACCTGCTGCACGTGGAAGTGGGGCTTGCCCAATTCCTGTGGCGCACAACCATCTCAGAAATTATGCACGACGGAGAAAAAAGTGCCAATAGCTTAATGAGTTCATGTAAAAATAATTAAGATAGCGATTGCTGGTTCATGATGATGATGGTGTTTTAGGCCGAAGCAGACGCTGTGTAGCCAACAGGTTATACGGCTTCGCTGTTACAGCGACCCTGAAACGGTATTGACGATTTTGTACGAACACATTGCGCCGGTAAGCAAGTCCTAAGGATCATTTGAGGATCGATTTAACCTGTGTGCGTAAACCGCGTAATTTATTGCAAGGCTTTAAAGCAGCTAATGGCCACCAATCACATCAGCTCAGCCAAACGCGTTTTCAAACCACCCACTTCCAGTGCACATCGTATTGGAAGCGTGACGTCACGCAGGCGGCTGATCTGATTGGATATGTCTAGTCCACGCCACTTAACCTCCTGTGGGCAGCGAGCGTCGTCTGCCAGTGGTACAACGTGATCCGTGTTGACGTGAGCTGAGCGACAGTGTTTATCTCGAGGTTTCATTTTATGGACACAATGAATTGCCCTAGCCGTGTCGTATACCACATATCTAGCAATCGTTGACTTGTAAATCTGCGACATCGTGCAATGTTTGTGAGGGATCTCGCTGGCGGAATCCCTTCAGCTCGTCGCTGCAACGAGCGTCGCGCTCTCGCTATCCGTTCAACGCCACGATACACGTGTCTGCGGCTGTAACATCACCCCCAAAGACACAACCACATTTCCCGAGTTTACGCTTATCGGTGATCGTTCTGGGATTGTTTTTGCTTGTCCGTATGCTTTGGCAGGTTGTCGCCGTACAGGCAAATAATATAAAATCGGCTGGTAGTGTGGCGGCATCTGTGTGAGCAGATATTAACCACTCCGCGAGCTCCGCACTCCGCAAACGACGTGCTGCCGGGCACACTGGGCCTCCAAGATTGCGCGCAACCTGTCGGCGCGCAATATCGGAGGCCATGACTGGGCGAAGCTCAAGCCGTCGAGTGCGCTCATGAGAGCGCTGCGATCGCCTGTGATACCAACTTGTCTGTGAGTTCAGGGATCAAGGCAGTGGTGAGGAGTAGGGTATACATATAATTGTCCGTAGCGGCCTTGGTGTCACTTATTATCTGGTGCGAATGATTTGGGGATGTTCTTGACTAAACGCTGACAAAACTTCAAAAAACCATTTCAGGGTCCTTTTAAGAGCCCAGGGTGGGCCTTCTACGTCCGATGCATTTTGTACGATGTCGAGGAAACGTTTTCTCAGTAACTGAAAAGCTAGTCATGTTATATATCTCTCATTTTGTTTCAAATTTTTCGTACTTTTCACTGTACCGTATTCATGAACATTTGAATAATAAAAGCTTTTGGGAATTCAAGAACAGTGCTCAACCATGCTGGGGGGGTGTCCAGCTCCGGTGACATGCCAGCAGAAGTAAAGGTGCACAGGACTGCTCTTCATATCGCCATATCGCCGTTCATATCGCCGTTCATATCGCCACTGCGCTCCGCTATACCGCGCTTATCGACTCGGCCGTTGACGCTCGTGCACTGAAGTGAGAAAATTGGGCAGCTGTACAGATGTTCCTTTCTTATCAGCCGTTTTATCTGTATTTCTCGCTATCGCTATCTGTATTTCTCGCTGTAACCGTTATCGCGCGAAATAAGGTAACAATGATCTTTTCGTACTTTTAACTGTACCGCATTCATGAAAATTTGAATAATAAAAGCTTTTGGAAATTCGAGAACAGTGCTTAAACTAAGCTCGGGGGGTGTCCGGTTCCGGTAACATGCCAGCAGAAGAAAGGTGCACAGGAATGCTCATCGAGTGCACGCACGCATTCTCGTTCATCTCGCCACTGCGCTCCGCAATACCGTGCTTGTCGACTCGGCCATTGACGCTCGTGCACTGAAGTGAGAAAATTTGGCAGCTGTACAGATCATTTCTTATCTCCTTCTTTCTTATCAGCCGTTTTATCTGTATTTTTCATTATCGCTATCTGTATTTGCTTCTATTGATGATCTATTGAACCTGAGTAAGGAGTAGCTGTCAGAGGGGTGGAAGGAACAGCAGGTAGCCAACGTGCAGAGAATTAAAATAAAACGTGACAACAAAGATATTCCCACAAAGCATCTCGTCATCACCTCTTCCTCGAGTGTGCTACCAGAGACCCTTCAACCGGCTACTGCAAGATCAAAGTCAGTTAGGCCGCGTATGCAACCAAAGTGTGGTGCGTAAAACCTGATTAAATCGCTGAAACAAAGAGCAGCACGAGCGCGACTTGGAAAACTGCACCAACTGGCTAGCATTCGAATGCTCTTCCGGCATACACCTCAACATGTGCAACGCCGAGGAGAGATGTCGCCGTTTCTGGTTCGATTAGAGTTATTGTGTATGCTACCTACAGTATATACAGTGAAGAAAAGATGACATTTTAGGGCTCCTTTTTTCTTTGTTAGAACAATATTAATGAGAACTAACAGACAATAATGCCATTATTGTCTGTTAGTTCTCATTACTACAATATATGCAGTAACTCTAGGTTCGATGAAGTTGAAGCGGTGCCTGGAGGACACCCCATTTGTGACTCACCATGAGCTCACACATCTCCCCATGTGGCCTCACTGGAGCGGCTGTGCATGCTATATTAGATGTGAAGCATCTTATAGCGGAGTTCAATCCGGTGGTGGTGGTGGTGGTGGTGTGCGGCGTGACCACCCTTAGTGCGCATGCGCATACCCTCTCCACCCCTCCTCTCCACTACCCCTCTCCCATTTCCCCTCACCACTTTCCCTCTCCACTCCTCCTCTCCCCACCTCATCTCCACTACCCCTCTCCCGTTTCCCCTCTCCCCTCTCCAATCTTTGAAACGCAGGCTAGACATGCCAAAATTCTCTCCTGCGCAACGCCGCGATGAGCACCAGGGCATGTGCGCACCCTCCCTCTCTCTCTCCTCCCCTACGCTGCCGCCCTCTCGCGCGCCTGTCGACCGCGTTCCCCGCTCGCCCTGTGAGAATTAACGGCCAGGCTAGAGAGAACACAAGACGCGCGTAGCGTTCCTCTTCGCGTTGCAAGACGCGAGGTCGGTAGCATGCCCAGCGAACGCCAAGTGCTCCGGCTTCGCATCGCCTTATGGTCCCCGTTAGCGGGAAATGGTGCAATTTTTTTGTGAATTTAGCGGCTTGTTTTTCTCCGGTGTTGGCAAGCACATAAATGTTAAGCGTGTTACGTGTTTTGTTGTGACCTCACGTTTGCTGTATTTTAAATGCGAAGCATTTCTTAGCGAACCTTTGGCACTTTGAGCATTTCTATCTACGTATCTATCTATCTATCTAGCCGCCTACGTCTTAGTGCTCTCACGGTCGCCTCCTTAACTTGGTGTAGACCTAAATTCGCATGGAAGGGTAAGAGGATTTGACGAATATGACTGTTGGGTCATCACATGAATAACGTCAAAATCCTGTCGCGTACGTCATCACACCCTTTCCACTAGACACGTGTGGCTCATACCCGTTTTCCACGGGCCGCGGTGAACGGGTATGCGCCACAGGTGATTGACAGTTTATATCTACCCAGGAGCGGCGAGAACAGACACTAGTAACTGAAATGCTAGAGCGTTAAGAGAGACCAACATCGATAGCGTTGACTCGACAAATGGAAAAAAATGAAAATTCGGATCATAGCAGGAATCGAACCCAAGCATTCTGCGTGGCAATCAGGTATTCTACCACTGAGCCACGCCAGGTCTAATAACTGGTTTGGAAAAACACTCTATGCAGGCGTATTGTCGGTGCAACGTGAATTGTGGCTGTGGTGCTGGCTATCTCATTTTATAAGAGAACAATAAACGCTACGTATGTACTACTACTATACAGGCGTCATATCAGGTTAACGTCTGTTGTTCAAGTGTTGGCTCCGCTTTTACGGAGCCAACACTTTAAACATTACGCTTTTATTCCTATGATTCAGCAAGCTATAATGAAGCATTGCTCGACCCCGGAGGAATACATTAAAGAAAGTTACATATGATATCTACATCACTGCACCGTAAAGCGCACTTCGTCGGCCACAACGACGCTGTGTCCTCTCCATTTCTTACGAGGCTGGGCGATGGCGTCATGCTGACTGAGGATGATGCCAGATTGATTGACAGCCGCTTTGTAGACTAGACTACGTAGGCCACATACGCCCAGGTAGTCTACGTCTACAAGCACCATCCACTGGTGTTGGTCTACGTAGCACTAGTCAGGCCTACCAGCCTCGACGGCCTATATCTCAATAACGCGAAGGGTGGCTTCTGGTTCCGACATGTCACCGCCTGACAAAGGTACGAAATGACACGAAATGACAAATGCATCTACGAATTCCGACAGCTCTACTATACCACATACCTCACTACACATGGACCCCTCGTCCCCACCATCACGAACGGATCCTATAACAAGTCATGTCCAGCTGCTGGTGCTAACTGATCACGGTGATTGTAGCCTTGTTCAAGAACTGTCAAGAACACATGTACACGGGTTCGTGAAACTTGCGTGCGTTCTCGGGACACGTGTAAGCACTACATATCAACATACCGCTTCTGGTGTTGGTAATACCCACGTTGCCATTGGCTGTGTTACCCAACAGTAAACAACTGCTTATGTAACACATATGCGGCTCTTCAACGTACACTGAAATCTCGGTGATACGATCACGGCTTTTACAAATTTCGGGTTGATGCGCATTTTTCCTTGGTCCCTGCCGAGACCCATTGGCCTGCAACGTAATGGAGTACGGTTGTTGCGAACCGATTTTCACGCCGCGACGTTTGATGTGAACGTACGCTACCGCGAAAGTACGAAGAGGTGCTGTCCGCGCTGTCGCGGAAGACGCGCCAGGCACGTGCGGCCGCGGGAACGCAAGCGTGGGCATGCGTGCCGCGCTGCCAATTCGTCAGAATCACGGTGTAAGAAATATGCTTTCTTACATAGTGGTCAGAATAAACCTTCAGTGACGCGGCGTAGCCCCCGAGATTGTGTGCGCGAATCTTGGAGGCCCTAATATGCCTCCGTGTGCTTTCGCGTTTAGATTACAGATGCGGTTGGCGACAGGCTCTTTTTCTTTTAACGCGTCGACGCGCGCTGCTACCGTTGTACTGTGTTTACACGTGCCTGCCACGTCGATGCAATCCATGTCCTCGTGCATCAGACATCCTACAAAAGGTGGACGACGACCGCAAGAAGACGAGGATCGTCTTGGCGAAGGAGCAAGGCCTCACAACTTTGGGCCTCACTAAGTCAACATGCACGACTGTTGCGGACGCACTCGTGCGGGCACGGCCGTAAACCTCTCGGAAAACATCCCCAACATCACCGCGATAAGAAAACAAATTACACCATTTCCCGCGAAAGGGGACCATGAGGCGATGCGAAGCCGGAGCACTTGCACGATCGTGTTCCGTTGGCGTTCATTGGGCATGCTACCGACCTCGCGGCGTGGAACGCGAAGACGAACGCTACGCGCGTCTTGTCTTCCCTCTAGCCTGGCCGTTAATTCTCACAGGGCGAGCGGGGAACGCGGTCGGCAGGCGTGCGAGAGGGGGGCAGCGTAGAAGAGGTGAGAGAGGGGGAGGGGACGCGCATGCGCTGGTGCTCATCGAGGCGTTGCGCAGGAGAGAATTTCGGCATGTCTAGCCCGCAAAAAAACTGACGTCATGCTCACGCAGTTGCTGCCCTCCCGTTGCATTTTTGCTGCCTCCACAATCTCTCGCGTTCGCTGATCCCCGTCATGAAAAACAGCAGTACACTGTTGATACAGCGGTTTACACCCACACTCGTGGCAATGAATGGCCAAATTTAGCCCGCGTTTCAGAGGAAGAGTGGAAAGGGGGAGGGGAGAGGGATTGTGGAGAGGGGGAGGGGAGAGGGATAGTGGAGAGGGGGAAGGGCAGAGGGAAAGTGGAGAGGGGGAGGGTAGGCGCATGCGCAGTAAGGGTGGTCACGCCGCACACCACCACCACCACCGGATTGAACTCCGCCATAAGATACTTCGCATCTAATAATAAGGTTGGACCGCGGTTCTGAAATGTTTTGGCCTTCATCTATCGCGTCAAAGCGCTCCTCAAGTCAATTTCTCCGTAGTACTCCGTTGTCATGCGGAAACGCATACTAAGATTTGGAAGGGGCTACTAGCTGTCGCGGGTCACAACACACCTGGTTCATTATTTACACACGCGCGCACGGGCCGTATATTTAATAGTACAGGTATAATCGTTGACGTCTAAAAACTGAAAAACAATAAACGAAAATGTACACCTGATTTCTTTTGTTGCGGGCTAATTTTTCATACATTCTGGTAATACGAATTTCTGATTATACGAATATTTTGGTGACCCCGCGACATTCGCTTCACCGAGGTCTTACTCTATATGTGTGCGTATAAAATTTATACGAATCTTTAGCGTCATTTTGTAACGTGTTGCTTCGTAAAAAAATTGGGCCACAGTCACCATCCCGCCGCATGCTTCGCACAACATCGACTCCCACGGTACGTGGGATCTGCCGAAATTTCTCGGCCACTGAATTTTAACGCTGACGATAAACTAGACAAGGCAACAAAAGAAATTCGGATTAATTGTGTTGCGAGTCCTGGAATCTTTTTTTCTCGCACCACGGGATGGTCCTTCGATCACATCGTTAGTTTAATTGTGTCGGTTGTCGCATGCTCATAGTACTTTATCGTGTCGCCATTTATCATCTGATATACCCTCTTTTCAGCTATTAGCGAAGCTGCACCGGGGCAAATCAATTTTAAAAGCAAAATAGACTTAACCAACATAAGGACGTTCTTCGTTCTTGTGGTTCTCTGCATCTCTGTGCGGATTTTACACTACTTCTTAATGTACGTGTTTTGGAAGCTGGCTCACTTTATTGAACTGCAGTTTTATTTCATGCTCCACCATCACTTGAAACAGTATGCCTCAATG
Organism: Rhipicephalus sanguineus; assembly: GCF_013339695.2. NCBI lineage: Eukaryota > Metazoa > Arthropoda > Arachnida > Ixodida > Ixodidae > Rhipicephalus > Rhipicephalus sanguineus. The sequence goes on from NC_051182.1 coordinate 57,666,034, forward strand.
TAAATCGCAGGTTCTATGATTTACTTTTCTACTGTCAAGACCCGTTCTTTGTACACATTATTGGTTATTCATTCGGTAAATCCAGCCTTAAACAAGACAGACCACGTTGGGGCAAGAGTTTCCGGAAGTGAACCAAATAACATTTAACAACTGGGACACCTAAATGAAGACACGCTGAGAAAATGCTTAGCTCACGTCATCAAAATATTAACGTCTCCAACGTCACCCTGCTTAACCGCAAGTGAGACTCTACGGGCAAAGAACAATCAGAAAGCAAGCACTCGCTGGCGCTTCGCACGTGTTCATGAAGCAAACAATTTTGTATATATTTTTAATCCTAAGTTCCGTTAGGAGTTATTTCTGCTCATATATACGTTCATATAGCTAGCGCGTGTTTCTTCGATGAAGCTTTTACAACGAGGCACTAATGGAAAGCTGAACGATGTATATGAGAGAATGGGCTGCGTCCAGTGAACAGAACAGAAGTTTAAATGCGCGTCTTGAAAGAATAGAGATGTGCAAAGGCCTTTCATCCACTGAGCCGCTGTAGGTCGTAAAAACGCTCTTCATAAAAAACATGCACCTTTTGTCTGAAAGCAAAAGGATGCGTGATAAAATATCGAGCCTCGGCGATTTATTCGCGTAAGCAGTCTTTGTATGAGGTTTGAAAAACAAATCCGCTTATAACTGCTTCTTCATTCAAACTCATTTGTGAAGATCTGAAAACCCTGCCAGCCACATTCTCAGACATATGATTGAAACCAACATAGCTTATCGAGAATGGGACTCCAAAACAGCAATACATGTTTGCCTGCGTATATGAAATATATAGAAATATCTCAGGATGTCAATTTGTCGCGTCTATTTTTGTGACACTATTTTGTCTGCGGTACATCTCGAATTCACCACTGAATGGGGCAAATGCTTGGGCAAATGCTGTGTGGCACTGCTTTGCATTAATGTAGCTCCTCTAGTAAAGATATTCCCGTGTAATCAATTGCCACCAAATGCGGTCTTCCTCACCATCTTTATTCCCTCAGTTTATGGTTCATGCAGAAGTACCGCGTGTAGCACGAATTGGATTACCATGGCTCGGTCAGATTGGAAGAAGCAATGAAATACTGTGACATTTAAATCGCCCACTCTGTCTGGTGGCTTGGCACACTGGAACCAAGAACTGGATAGTCAATGAAGTTAAACGAAGTCTGAGCTGTTGTGTATTCATTCTCTGAACATGTCATGATTTATGCTCGAAACTTATTTAGTTTCCCTTGAGTGTTTTTTGTCACTGTAAAATTTTCAAATGCGTGCGGTATTGGAAAGTTTCCACTTATTTCGCATAATACAATGCACTAGTCCCAGTCTTTGGCCAAATGCTTATAGATCTATGAGGTCCTCAATTTTGCGCATTGTAAAACCCAGCGAAACGGTCGCACAAATAACATCTTGTAGAGAAACAGGTGGGCCATGATTTTCCAGCTAACATGATGATGATGAGCAGGTCTGCCCGATTTACAACTGACGACAGGAAATCGGAATATCATAAACCACTCCTAAACAGCACTTTACAATGGTATTCACATGTCTTTGGCGGCATTTCTTATTCACCGCTGGAGAAGCCATCGTCTTTTTTGGGGGCGAAGCACCTTAGGGTCTCGGATTGTCTGCGGTGCATCATCGTCTGCTGTCGCCACGTGCATTGTCGTGACCCATTCACTTGCTTGCATCATCGTGTCCTATCTTTGCTTGAGCGCAAGGGAGGGCGCCACCGCCTCAGCGCTCACCGTGTGCCGAGAGAGAGTGATCGGCGCGCGTTGACTATGGAAAGGTCCCTTGTGCGATGAACGCTAAACTACCAGCTCGCTAGGAACGAGAACGCACCCGTTCCCGCGAGTGACAACACCGACGCAGGCAGCGTCTGCAAGCGAGTTTCTTGAAAACACCGACTGCTCGCTCTGCATAATGGTTCACCGGCCACCCCATGTATATAGGCACTGGATCTTGACCATCAATGTAGTGCCGCTGGTAGATTTTTCTTGAACGTATTCGAACAATAAAGATTCGCAGCGCGCACGTTAACTAAAAGCACACTGCGGGTTTCTGTCTCTAATCTTTCGTCTGTCTCTCAATGCCCATTAGAAATTACCTTGCTGCAGAAAACACCGGCGCACACTGCATGGTTCGCCGCTCCACAGGTTTCACGTCAATGGAGCTGAAACACCCTTCCCTGCATGATTCGCTCCTCCCAAAATGTTTCTTCGGTACGACGCATCGTAAGGTTTAGATGCATTCGAGCCAAATAGGCGTTGGCGCTTAGCTCAATGGCTAAGGCGCTCGATCCGAAGCGTGAGGAACTAGGTTCCAATTCCACTGCTGCAACGAAAGCTTTTTTTTTTGCAGAATGAATGATATACGCCCAATCTTTCTAGGGGCTGAAAAAGCCGCCCTCACCCTTTACAATTCTAAGCCGCCCTCACAATTCTTAGGCCATGCGACTTCATATGAATTGATGGCACAACAATCATATTTCTGGTTGCTTCAATAATGGGTGGAGGAGGGTGCCAGTGTTCTTCTTTAGCGATGCCGAACAGCTTTTCGCAGACGAATGCGATAATATGCGCCGGATACCTTGCCTCCTTGAGGCGATAAGTTTGCACACGGAAGCTATTTCCTACAACTTTTCCTCAAACGGACTCAGGTGGACTGAGGCTGACGAAAATAGAGCCCAGCTGGACTCAGCTTCGGAAAATATTACTTAGCCGGACTCAGGCAGACTCAAACTCACAAAAATACAACTCAGCCGGACTCAGATTGGCCAGATATTTGTAACCCTGCCTCACTCGGACCAGACTCACCATAATTATCCTGAAGCGGAATCACTCGAATTCATCAGAATCTAAAACCTTCTCTCAACCAGACTTACTCGGACTAGCAACAAACAATATTCGATTTCGCCCGGCTCATAAAATGAATGTCAAAGGAGCGTGATAAAAAACTTATCTTGAATAACACATGTAAAAGGTGTACAATTGTAAGGCAACTCTGAAGAATATATGTGATCGCTTTCAATGTACAAACACAAGTTATTTCCCCTGCACCTCAATGTCTATAGTCAAGGAAAAATCACCATTACACGGAATTTTCGCAATATTCAGAATGCTTCCCCTTAAAACAAGATTGGGTCAGCGCATCATCAATGAAACTTAGTTTTTCATTCACGTTAACTTTTGCAAGGACTATGGCGCACGTGTCGTTTATTTTTAGTGGACTAGCACGTGCGTGCGTTTTTGGTACAATGAATTAAATGCAGTCATTTTTTTCGCTTCGCCATTTGAAAGCCTAATTACGCTACTACTTGTGAACGGAGAAAGCTTCACATTAGTTTTTAACGCTCTTCTGAAAACGCTCATGAAACTACGAATAGGCTTGCAGAGCATTGACGACCCATTGGTGGCGCCAAAAATAAGAAAACCTGAGGAGACCATCTTTTGCAGAATCGAGCTCACCACCCTTGAAATATTGTGAAAACATGTCCTTATAAGTTGCACGCTTGTCCTCTCTAAAGTTGCGAATAGCACCCACCCCGGTAGTCTAGCGGTTCTGGTGCTCGACCGCTGGCCCGAAGAATGCGGGATCGAATCCCGGTCGTGATTTCAATGCAGACTAATGTGCTTGAGGTGCGTGTATTTATATTTAGGTACACGTAAACAACAAAACAACACCAGACAGTAAAAATTTCCGCAGCCGTCCACTACGGTATCCCTTATAATTATACCATGTTTCTGCGGCCTTAACCGCCAATAATTATTATATTGGTGTTTCGAATTTAACCTTTTAGTCGATGGTACGCCTTCGCTAAGTGAATACGGATAGTATTGGTTTGTCCATAGCATCCCAAAACCAAGATATTGTCACGGTTGGTGGCGTGGACGGAGGCAGCTGTCGGCGTGTCCAAGTTAAAGCTCTTTATTTGGCTGAACTTGTGGCCGGGAAGCGGAAAAGGCACGTTACAAGCAATTAACGCTGTGCACTGATAGCGGTGAACAGGACGTCGGACTTCGGTAATCTGATCTGCGGTAAGGCGCTACGGCGTTTATACATTCGGCATCGAACATTCCAGCCTTCTCACTTGGGCGGTCAGGTAAGTTCTAGAATAGATAAGTTGCAAAGAAAAGAATCTATTTCAGAAAAATCTGCATGCGCGTACAGGAAGCAGCCAACGGCCACCATTGTGCATGAGCTGTCCCTCGTAGAAAAGGAATAAACGCCGACCACGATAAAAACACTTCAAAACAAACAAAGCATTTCGGCTCCCGCACGGGAACCTTGTTCACAATGAAGTGCAAAACTCAAGCACATGTCAATTGGCGCCACAAGCATCGCGCACACACCTGACGAAAGTTTCCGTCGATACGTTTGAGGGCGTGCTCTTTCGTCTGTATCTCTTTCAGTCACGGTGTGTACAATTGTACATATCAAATCTGAGTCGCATCACGCACCGCGTGTTTCTTCCAACGGCCTGAAACTTAGTGTGCACAATCGCGCAGGCTTCCTGAGTGGACAACTAGCGGTTATTTAACATCATTATGCTGCTTATGGCTGCAGATGATCACTCTGCTGGAGACACTACCCTGTTCGACCATCTTTCGACGTGCGACGTTCCAGGGCCGACGTAAAGAGTATTTTTTTTTCTTCGCTCGAAAAGCATACAACCAAGAAACAAACTGCACATACATTTTGGGCCTAATAGTTCATTCCTTTTATGCAAAGGTTGAAGCTGACCGATTGCAGAATAATTAGATATTTAATTACACGCTAATTAACAATAATTCCTGAAACTCACCAAAAGAACACATTCCTTCATTTTATTTCTGGGAATGCAATACTGAGCGCCTTGAAATTATGCCATGCGAATTCGATGCATTTGCAGACAGTGCATCATAATTCGTGACTGAAAGGTGTATTATCAGTGATTCCAGATAAAGATTCCCGACCAGACGGGATTCCGTCAAACCCTGGATTTCATGAGCAGTCCCGTGCGTTTTGCCGGACATGCATGCCACCTGGATCACACAAAATGTCCACATCGAAATGAAACGTCTATCTCACGTCCACACTTTTCACTCGCACGCCCCGCCACGGTGGTCTAGTGGTTATGGCGCTCGACTGCTGACCCGAAGGTCGTGGGATCGAATCCCGGCCGCGGCGGCTGCATTTTCGATGGAGGCGAAAATGTTTGAGGCCCGTGTACTTAGATTTAGGTGCACGTTAAAGAGCCCCAGCTGGTCAAAATTTCCGGAGCCCTCCACTAAGGCGTCTCTCATAATCGTATGGCGGTTTTGGGACGTTAAACCCTAGATATTATTAATATTACTTTTCACTCGCACCAGCGCCGTGTTCTCGAGTGTTCATTTTATTTGTTTTCATGCACAATGACAGCTCAGTACAGTGTTGTTTGAACTTGTCGGGGATTTTTGCAGTGTTGCTGTTATTTTTGCAACTCGTCTATTTAGTCAGCTGTTCGCGTTCTCCGATCTGGATAGTCGGGAACGCTCCGCGACATTCCGGCGCGGTTTGCGCAAGTCAGTAGTAACACGTGTAACGGAGCGGTAACATAAAAGTTAGAAAGGAGCGCGCGTGGCAATATGGTTCTGAGAGACGCCGTAGTGTAGAGCTCAAGGAATTTCGACAGCCCATAGTTCCTCTTAGCTCACGGGTTGTGGCTGCGGTTGATTCTGGCAAGTCATTTTTCGAATCCTGCTAAGAAACAGTCGTCGCAACCAGTGACCGCTTTACTAAGTGAATAATGGTGGAAAGTCGTACGAGTACCGCCGTGAACACGGACACAAGGCAAAACAATGAAAAAATTAGGAAGCTTCCCACTAGTGGCCCGAAGCCTGAAAGAAATGCCAAACTGGGCAGTCTTGCTTGTTTCTCTTCGGTTTTCTCTTTCTTTTTATTCTCTTTGCTTTGTTTTGTGTTTTCCAGTTTCTCTGTCTATTTTTCTGTCTTTATTTCCATGTATGCTTCCTCTCTCCTTATTTATCTCTTGCACGTTCTTTCTCTTCCTGTTCTTCTTCCTATTGTTTCCCTTTCCTTCTCTCTTTTCTATTTTATGCATGGTTTTGCCTGCATTGCGCCAATCGACGACAACATACGAAAGCACACAATAGCGCGAGCCAGAAAGTGATCCGCACTTAATATCATCATCAAGGAGCTCGAAGAAGAAGAGGAAGAAGTCTCCTCCTTGGCGCGAGCGCACGCCAGTTATGCTTCAGAGGGCTATGCTCTATATGGTTTTGCCAATGTTAGGCCAAGGGACTACGACAGCGTACGACAGCTCGGGCCCCTTAAGTCTCCGCACTTAAATGGAAAGCGCGTTGGTGCGCCCCCATGACACGCGGCCAGTGTGTCCAACAATATGGTCAAAGCGTGGTAGAGACCATTGAAAATGAGGTGACAATTTATTGTTTTAATGAACTCCAAGTGCTCAAATTCAAGCCAAATACAAAAAGGCAGTTTTTAGAGATGGGGTAGGGGCGCGCCGCTTCAGCGTGATTATACCAATCCTCAGAAATGACAGGAATATTTATATTTAGTAAAAAAAAGAACCGGAGAAGGTGCTGAGCTCACAACTGAAAGGTTTACTGCAAACCAGGAGCAAAAAAGACACATAGCTATAGCTGTACCATAAGCAATCTCATTTCTTCTTACTTTCACTGCGTTGCTGGTATATCATACTAGCTATTATTGCATATTAACTTATTATATTTATTGCGTTTTTATTTCGATGTCACTGTTAATTTCATGTATTCTCAAATGCGCCACTCTCCCCCGTAACATATTCGGGCCATCAGGGTAATAATAAATAAATAAAGCTATGGATGAGCCTGAATATTATTATAGCATATGACATACTTAAGATCACTTTTAAATTGCGTGTCCCGCCACATCAAGCTAAACGTGCCTTCGCTTTTAGTGTAAACAACCAACCGCCCACTGCGTCACGGGTTGTGTTGGCTGCCACGAGCTTTGCGAAGAGAGATTCTTGAAGAGGAAAAGTGAATAGTGTGGGGTAGTGATGCAGTGACTGTCTTTCGGGCGAGCACACCATAGCCGAGACTCTCGGAGGGAAGGGGGGAAACGTAGAACGACCCCTGCGAGTGCTCTATTCTACCAGACTTTTCAATAGAAAGAAGGGGTAGACTTGCACGAAAGTACAAAGGCTGATGTCGTAGCCTCGGCAGTACATTCTTGGGGAGTCACGCATACTTACAACACCCCAGGGTGATCATAGCAGCAGCCAGGAAGCTCTCGTTGAATATAGTTGTCAACGCGGTGCTCATGCGCACGCGGTTTTCTGTGCCCAAGTAGCAAGCTAGGCTTACGCGAAAACCCATCGAGGTCCTACCCAACTCGGCGCTCTCTGAAACCGAAACTGCCACTGAGCTCTATAAAACCGTCTCCAAATAATTATGCTTCGCGCACCAGCAAACGAGCTTTCCAGCCGTGACAAGTGAGCCGTTAGCTACCTGTTGACACAGCAAATATAAAGATGGAATATTTCTCCTTCCATGCTCCTTTAAGTCAATCCCCCGCTCAGCTCCTCCCCCCCCTCACAGAGATACCAGCATCCAAGATGAGTGACTCCTGTCATCCGGCCACCAAATATACCGGATGGCTGAAGGGGTCGCTGGATTGTCTTTTTTCATCTTGCTCTGCTATCTCCGTTCCTTCTCATGACTGTGGCTAAGCTTTCTTTTGTGCTCGACAGTTCCGGGTGAGGAAGGTCTTAGCGAACCTCAGGAGCCTCCCAAATATTTTACTGCAGAATTTGCTTGAAAAACAACAACGTATGGGCCTATTCATTGTCATTTCCATGTGCAAAATTGTTCGAAATCACCTTTCTCGGCAAGCATACAGATATTTGTGTTGCAGGTACAATAGGGGGGAAACTAGGGGGAAACAATAGGGGGAAACAGTAAACACGAAGCAGCGAGCTCCACAACCCCCCGCCTAGGGTTGTGGAGCTCGCTGCTTCGTGTTTACTGAAATGTTTGGGGTGCACAAAAAGCGCGAAATCTTAGGTACAAAAAACTTGAGCCTTAGAAATCCAGGTGCTGCCTGGCATTTTGCGGTGTGGACTGGACGAGCACAATGACCGGGGAGAGAACACCAACAGTGCTTCAACGTGTCACAGCTGACTTTAAATGGAAATGTGTCGGCATAGGAATGAAAAGAAAGAAAATTACGAAGAACTGGTGTTGCTATGTTGTATCGGTAGAGGCGTAACTGCAGGCGTGCTGGGAACATGGCAGAAATATCGCCTAAACAACGTCAAAAATTCAAAGAGTTCGTTAAAAACACCCCTGGAACGGCCGAGAGATAACAGAATTCTTTGACTAAAAACAGCTTGAAGAAATTTGTTTTTGCGAGTCATTACGGTGCTTTTCTGCCCACTTCCTCTTTGAAATCCATCCACGACAACGTTCAAGGTACCAGGTGCGCAAGCTATACCAAGCCACTCTAAATAACGCAGCCGCTGTTGTTTGTGTCGTCGCCACATTATTTCGCGGAAAAACCGAAGCGCCATCTGAGTACGTGAGCGGTTCAATGCAGCGGAGAGCCAAGGGGTGTTCTATGCTCGGGAATCGTGCTGCTTCGTTGCCTTCTAAGCCACTTGAATGATGGAGGTAGAAAATTGTACTCATTCGTCGTTGATTAGGTACATAATTGTAGATCGACCTGAACGTAGATAACGAGTTTGCGCAATAAATGTGACCTGGTATCGCTCATCTATGCTGCACGTGCTGCACAGCCCGCTTCCATGCCGTCGTGCCGCCATGTTTGCTTACTTCGCAACATTGTCAATTAGAACTGAGACACAATAATGTAATGGCAGAGAATTATTCAGTTTTTCCACTCGTTAGTATCGTACTTGGCTATCCATTCTTTTCTCCTATAAGGAAAGATCACACGAGTCTTCGTTACACCATTACGTCATCTTTTTGTAGCATGCATTAGCATATATTGCTGTTTCTACTATGTGAAACTTTATAAACGATGCAACCTATAAACACTTCACCTGCTAGCATTAATTTTGCAGACAGTGCAACGCATAAAAATCACTATTACATTGCCAAAAAAATAACTTGGCCCCTTTCAGCGCTGCTACGAACGAAAATCGCAGTGCAGCTTCACTTCGTCAATGTTGGCATCGGGCATTCCAATGGGTGCCATCACAACTGCCAGAGGATGTCAACAGATTGTCTCAACTGAATGTGCTTATTTTTCTGTGTGGTGCCAGTGAACATGATGAACCTCGCCTCTACATTGCAATGTCGCGTTCGGGCAACAGCAGTTCATTCCTCTGCTTTATTATCTGCAGCAGAGGCGAAACAACGCATCCGCCAGCGAGGATTGGGGTCCGGCGTAGCAGCAAGTTTCCCGAAGTCAAGCAATCAACCTTTAACACTTGAAGCAACAGATGATGATGACAGGCTGCGAAAATGCTTAGCTGACATCTTAATATAAACTTGTCCAAATGTGTCCTGCTTAATCAAATGTAACATCCTAAGGGCAAAGCACAATGAGACAGCAACCACTTGCTGGCCCCTTCTCACACGTGTTCATGAAGCAAACAATGTTGTGTCCCGAGATGGCACGACGTATGTCGGAAAGCCTACAATGAGCGAAACAAAAGCATGGGACTGCTGCGCGATTTTCTCACTTCGAAGAATCGTATCAGTTTTGCGCAGCGAAGTCCTAAGACAAGAGTGCGTGACGGCAGCCTAGAAGACAGAATTGGCAGAACTCTTTATGAGGTATCAACTCCTACACAATCGAAGCTAAGGTCGCGAACGGGGTAATATAGCAGGGGGTCGACAAACATATTTCCTTTCTTTGATAAACACACGCGACGACACCTTCTAGGTTAAAGCAAGCTTCCTGGGTGCGCAATATGTATATGTGTCTAGCTCATCGCCCTAACCTGGAAAGTTTAAAGGCATGACTACCACTGAAACTAGATAGAAATAATGCAACACACAATGCATACAGCGAATCTCTTTGATTAGCTGAGCTACAAGCATCCCTAAACGGTTGCAGTAACTCTACCCCAGGCCCTGACTGCAATATATATGAAGCGTTGAAAAGCGTACGCCCCTAAAAGACACCAATCGTTTCCTTTTGAAGTATTGTATGGGCTGCCGGAGTGGTCCCTACTCTTTGTAACGATCGCGTCATATTATTGAATTTCAAGACGTTTAAATGCTGTTTCTTTGTTTCAAGTTAAATGTAGCACTGCAATGTTACCCCGGTGAAGTATTTGAAAAAATTGTCAACCGCTGCCTAACACCTTTGGAGATCCCACAGTCGCGCCAGAACACGCAGACAAGCGAGTAGAAACAGCAAAATCGGCCCCTGCAGTGCATTTTCTGTGGGGGCGGGGGTCACGCATATTTACAACGACATTGCGGTGCATATTAAGTGCGGAGCATTTTAGGGGCCCTGGATGTCGTATGCTGTCGTCGTCTTATGTAGCTTGGCTGGCAAAACCACGTATAGCATAGCCACCTGTAGCATTTTGAGCGCGCGCTCGCGCCAAGGAGAAGTCTTCTTCCACTTGTTCTTCGAGCGCCTTGATGATGATGATGTCAAGTGCGCAGCCCTTTAGTGTCTGGGGCTGTCGTATGCTGTCGTCCCTTGGCGTAACGCCGAAAAAGCCACGTATAAAAATTGAGAAAAGAGGAAGAAACCGAGAAAAAGAAAGAGTGAAAGAAAAGGTGAAAAAATGGGAAGATAGAAACAAATAGAAATAAAGAGAGAAAGAAAAGACAGAAAAACTGAAAAATAGAAAAAAAGAGAGGAGTAAACAAAGAGCAAACCGGAGAGAAGTCCACCCAGATCCGCACTTCCTTCAGGCTTGCCACCGCTAGTGCGAAGCTGCGTTAATTTTTCTAACAGAAACGCATATATAACATATATAATGATGCTGTGACTTTTTTTAACAAGCGGCGGTAGCCCGTCAGGCCTAACTGCCTTCGATGTATCTACCTGTTGTAACAGGCAATCAACACCATAACCATCAATCTCTACGTCTTTCATTGAAGGCTGGGTGACTGCAAACGCTGCCATGTCGCCACGTCTACTTTGAGAAAAAAACTGACTGGACATCAGGTCTATGTTCTTGCATTTGGTACTCTTCGTTAATTTCCCTGTCACATTTCGTGGATCCCCTACCAATAATATGGGTGTCATTAAAGAAACAGGTGACCCACCGGACACTCTGCAATGAGGAAGCAAGTTCGCGCCTCCTTGTGATGTGGCAGACGTATCATGTTCTTTCAAGCGATTATTCACACATCGCCTCGTCTGCCCTGTGGTCGCACACTCTACCACAAGAAAGCGGTGTGCGATACGCGACATTTTGTGATGCATTCGGTGAATCTAGTGGGCTGGCGAATGGTGGAAATGCTCTTTGATTTTCGGTCTTCAGTGCTGTGCAAATGGTCAGGACGCAACATAAGGTGATGAAAACAAGACAACAGGAAAGAGCGTCACTTGCAACTGCATTTATTTGCAGAAAGGCTCATTTTTATACAATGCGGGCAGGTGCGCAATTACATTTGCGAAGAACAATATAATACAATCACATGTTCATGAAATCAAGCATTAAAAAAATTGCGCTTTCGCTCTACGCAGGGTACCAGATGCAGCATTGATACACACATCTCGTTTTCACATCGATAAAGTAGACCTACAATAGTACACGTGCCACAGTATTCTTGCTTCTTCCGAGTATGCGAATATTTCTGAGAGCCGGTCCACACACGCATGATTCACAGTGCACAAGTAAAATGAAAGCAACTATCGTGACAAGATGTTTTATTAGGCTACATTGTTTTCAATGCCTGCAGAAAGGCGTGACAGCTTTCATGGAGCCGAGGAGACAACTCGTATGCCATTACTTGTGGGAGCTTTTTTGTCATAATAGAAAATCTTGTGCGTATAAGGACGTACTTCCACTCGTCTACGGTCCTCAAATTCATTGGCGCGTGACATGTCATCTGTGTTTTTATCTCCTTCAATTTGTTTTCGGCTACCGCCTTTAGGACGGTGTCTGGGAAACCAGCCGCCTTTAGGCACTCAACCTGCTCATTCAAGCTTTGTTGCAGTGAATGGTGGCAGCTTTTCTTGAGTGCGTTGTTAAAGGACATGTTTATTATGCCACACTTCACTAATTTTGAGTGCAACAACTGGAAGTGCAAAAGCCGTTTTTTATTTTGTGAGCGGCGCATACATCCATCAAATGTGACCAGTGTTAGAAAAGGTTAGCTTCAAATCTAAGAGGCTCATTGCATTCCCTGATGCCAATTCCTTTGCGACATTTACCAAATTACCGCATAATTTGAACGCGTTTAAGGCGACGCAAAATACAACATCCAGGTCCACTGCGTTCTACGGGTTTAACAAAAGCAAGAAAATTATCAACATATCTGAAGACCTTGACCACCCTGTCATCAATAAACTGCAGCACAAGAATTGTCAAATTCTCACAGAAAAATCTGGCACAGAGCCGGCACCTCGCTGGATCCTACATAAATTCCGTTCTTTTGCACGAACAAGGCGCCCTCTAATGCAATAAAAGTGGACAAGTATATGGTTAACAGCTGCAGGAACGAGCCAACAGGAACACGACAGGCATTCTTGAACGAAACTGCCCCCTTTTCTTGGATAAACGCCCAAACCGCTACGATCAATTTTCCACGTGGCACTAAATAAAAAAAAAGGTCTTGCATCTCTAGGGAAAAAGTAGTGTTAGCACAAGACTATTTTTCCCGTAGAAAGTCTACTACACAGCCCGAAGATGTGGCGGAAAAAAGATCAGAAAAGATGAGCATGTAGGGCCAGCGTTCACGATACAGTCCCACCTGTTGCTGTCACGTTCCGTTCTCCGCCACAATGGCTCTAAGCGGAAAATCAGATTTGTGCGCCTTAGCTGCGATGAAGACATACAGTGTACCTGTTTTTACCTTGCGTACCTCCCTGCCTAGTTTTCTCAGGTTGAGGTCATTGAGCTTCATGGCCTTCGAGTTGAGTTCTAAATGCGAAGCATATCTTAGCGAACCTATGGCACATTGAGCGTTTCTATCTATCTATCTATCTATCTATCTATCTATCTATCTATCTATCTATCTATCTATCTATCTATCTATCTATCTATCTATCTATCTATCTATCTATCTATCTATCTATCTATCTATCTATCTATCTATCTATCTATCTATCTATCTATCTAGCTGCCTACGTGTGGGTGCTTTCATGATCGCATTCTTACCTTAGTGTAGACCAAAACTGGCATCAGAGAGTAAGATGATTTGACGAATATGACAGTCGGGTCATCACACGAATAACGTGAAAACCCTGTCGCGTGCGCCATCAAATCCTTTTCTCCAGACACGTGTTGCGCATACCCGTTAACCACGGGCCGCGGTGTGCGGGTATGCGCCACAGATGATTGACAGTTTATATCTAGCCAAGAACAGCGAGAACAGACATTGCTAATTTGAATGCGACAGCGTTAAGAAAACCGACATCGGAAGCGTTGACCGGACGAATGGAAAGAATAAAAATTAGGATCCCAGCAGGAATGGAACCCAAGCTTTCTGCGTGGCAATCAGGCATTCTACTACAGATGAACGCCACTTCTAGAGAATGGTTTGGCAAGACAGCCTATGCCGGCGTAATGGCGGTGCAACGTCAATTGTGGTTGTGGTGCTGGCTATCTAGTTTTACAAGAAAGTAATAAACACTACATATGTACTCCTACGATACAGGCGTTACACCAGATTAAGGCCTGTGGTTCCAGTGTTGGCTCCGCTTTTATAGCAGTCTATTAACATCACATTTGCATTCCTATGATTCAGTAAGCTATATTGAAGCATTGCTCGACCTCGGAGGGATACATTAAGGAAAGTTACGTATGATATTCACATGACTGAACCGTAAAGTGCACTTATAATCGTAATAGTGACGTATGTACTCAAACATGAGGGTTCACGGTATGCGCACCATAAGTTACCCTGTAAACGCCAGTTTTGTCGACGTGTCTGCCCACGATGTGCACAGAGCTTCTAGACTTGCAAAAACACGTCGATCCACCTCTTAACACTTGGCTCAAAGCCATAAAATACAGCATCGAAGTACTCGCTGATTGCATGACATGAAACCGATTCCCACAATGCGTGCAATCTGCCGAGTTCTTTGTGGATTGTCACTTTATTGAAATTTTTCTCAGCCGCTTGCAAAGCTTTTTCGGAGAACAGTCCACGCGGGAGCACAACAAAACCGCCTTCTACAACGGCCTGATGGAGGCTTTGGTCATGCTCACGAAAGTAGCGAATGGCGGGGCGTAATGAGTGTACACCCCTTCTACTCAACCTCTCGCCTCTTTTAATTAGGGGGCGGACGCCCTCAGAAAATCAGAGTTCATTTTCTTCCGATGGCGCCTTGTCTACTATACGATGTACCGTTGCCAGTAGACCTGACCGGGACACAGTGGGTTTCATGCGGCACTTCGGTCCCTTTTAACACGAGAGCGTTAAAGAGCTTGTTTCGCAGAAATTCTGGTGTTGGCGTTGGTGGCGTCGGTGGCATCGTCTTTGGTTGTGAGCGAAAAAACCGCGTTATCCGTAAGCGAAAATTCGAGGTAGATGCAAATAAAGATATTAGCTGGAGGGCGCCCAAACTTCGGCTTGCTTTCCTTGCGGCACGCTCAAGGTCTTCACCGAGCAGTGAAAGTTGGCTAGCGATTGCGAAGGCGATACGAACACGTCCCGAATACTTTATTGCGTCCTTCTTTTGCATGCGAGAGAGACGGGTGCGAGGTGTGGTCGCACCATCTCTTGTAGGCGTCGCGATAGTGGTCTGCGGTTTGCCCGCCATTTCCTAGAAATGGTGTGACCACGCCAAGCTTATGTTGCCTAACAAACACGTAGTGGGTGCATCACTAGTTACCCATAACAAAGGGCACACACACGTAGAGGGTTCATTTACAAAGTCTATTCATAATTATATTACCAGAAGATATCAATTACATAAAGCGGTTAGCAATTTTGTGCATCTATTACGAAAATCCATTACGAAATTAGTATGGGACTTCCATGATTTCTTTACAGTAATGTATTTGAGTTGCACTGTTCTGAATGTTTTTGGTTGCCTCACTGCTATCCTACTTTTTCACGAACCGCGATATAGGCCTAGTCAGGAAACAGTTATGTCTAATTCCTTTTGCCTCATATCGGTGGTATGTAACATAGATCATGTACACATTCCACAATAAACAGAAATAATAATATTTTGCCCCCATTGAAATGGGGCCACTGTGGCCGGTATTTGAACCTTGCCCTCGGGCTTGTCAGCGCCACTCTGCGACCTTCGGGTCAGCAGTCGCGCCCCTTAACCACTAGACCACCGTCACGGGTGAACCCCTCGGATATCCAGGCACGCTAGCAAAGCATAGCATAGCTTTGCATAATGTAATATTGCAAGGGGACGGGAACGAGAACTTAGAGTGATGAAGACAGACGTGAAGATGAGGAGGAGGGTAAGGAGGAAAGGAAACGTGTACAGAGAGAGAAAAAGAGAAGGAGAAAAAAGGAATGAAAGAGAGAAAACATAGAAATACATTGAAAGAAATATACATAAAAAGAAAAACACAGAAAGACAGACACAGAAAAGGGGAAAAAAGACAGAAATCATAGCCATGTATTGCATAATATAGCAAGGGATGGAAAAGAGAGGTGAGATGGTAAAGTGTAGCCAAGGCAGGATTGGGAGTCAACCAACACTGCTGTGACCCATAACAAAGCTACCAAAGCGCTCATATCTAGTGCAAAACGACCTAACGAGGTGTAAAGTAATATAAACTACAGAAATAACCAAGAATGAAGCGCGATAATTCACCTAAAATCGCAAACATGCCTTGCTAAACAGGCTTATAACCGCGCCTCGCAAGAGAACGCACCAACACCTCGGCAAACATGCGATTCCCGAAGTGGCGAAAAAACCCGTGACGCAGTACGTGTGCACCGCCCTCCGATAATTCCTGTCTTTACGCAAAAAAGCTCCTTCCTAAGAGCGATTGACGGTTTCGAGACATAGTTCTCACCCAACCTGTCATTCACTTCTGCTACAATGATCTCACGGGTGAACGAATGACTATTTTTTCTAACAATTGAGCAGGAATGATATACTGGACAGCATGTGGGCATTCTTGTGGCTCTTGAATAATTAGGCATGCTATATCAACAGTGCGCATCCAAGCCCCCTCATTTCCGACACATTGTAGCGATGCTGCCGACGCCTATCATTCAGACAACGTCCACTCTAGTGAACATAGCTGTTCCCACAAGTCAAACGCAGATTGTGCGTGTCTCAAGCCTCTTTTCTGTTCTCCTCTGATGTACTTTCAATTTCTGTCGTGATATTCCGATATTGCAAGAAACGCCAGAAGAACACGTCGCACACATATGAACGTGAGACGCCTTTGTAGCGAATACTCAGCAATACTGAAAAGCGCTTGATACACTTTGTTTATTGATGTATTCCTCGATGAGATGTATTTCAAATAATGCGCAATAGAAGTCGGATGAACCAGAATGAAGTGCTTAGACAGGTTGCCCGATGGCTGGATATGGGGGCTGATTGTTGTGAAAGACGCCTTGTATTCATTGGAATGTTACTTTTAAATAGGCTAGGCGTTGACGTCCCATCACGTAGTGTCGTTGTCGGTACTTGTTATTCGCAAACGAAGAAACTGAATTCTTCTGTAGCAGACAACAAGTGCCGAGACCGGCTCTCGACTAGTGAAAGAAGAAATCTGTTTCTTCTTCTGCATATAAGTACCGGAAGCGACAATCCGAGATATAACATCAATGGCTAAACCTTTGAAAACTCACACTCCAAGGACGACAGGGCACCTTTGACAAAAATAGGTCCACCTGTAGAAGGCTCAGCTAGCCTGTCGGGTGCACTTCATTCCTGTCCATACAACCTCTATATTTTTACCATCGTTTGGCCCCCGTCTTTACTTTTTAATAACACGAAAGCGTTTTATACCACGGCCCTCGAAGGCTTCACTGGTATCATTTCCTTCACGGATTGGACGTCGGTAAAATGCACACGAACAGATCACAAAGAAGACATGACAAACAACTTTATCGCAGCCCTGAGAGGCGAGGCAGCGGGCCAACTAGGTAGGTCCCCAAAAATTTTAGGGGCGAAGCTCCTTAAAGCGGCACCCGTTCGTCCCCGTCGTAGTGCGTAACCAGTCTTAACGCTAGTACCAGATCTTGACCTCCAAGGTGGTGCCGGTGGGAGGTTTCTCCTGTGCGTTGTTGAACAATAAAAAATTCGCAGCGTGCGCGTTAACTAAAAGCCGAATTCTTCTGTCTCTCATTCCCCATTAGCAGCCATTGGCATGTTCCAGTAGGAAACGTTAGTAGAAGTAGAAGTGTAAGTGTTCGCTAAAAGCCGACTTCTGTCTCTCATTCCCATTAGCAGCCATTGTTTACCTCCAAGGTAGTGCCTGGTGAGATTTCTCCTGTGCGTGATTAAACAATAAAAATTTTGTTCAAAACGCCGTTGATTGATGAAATAAACCAACGAAAGACGCCAGATGTTTTGTAAAAGCAAAACGAAAGAACGCCAGATGTTTCTAAAGCAAAACGAAAAGACGCCAGCTGCTTAACGAAAGACGCCAGATGTTTTCTAAAGCAATGGTTTTCTAAACAATGAAAATTCACAGCGTACATGTAAAATTAAAGTGAACTGCAAGTCGTCATAACTCTCATCGAACCTTTAGTATAAACGCGCCTGATCTAACGTCGGTGATGATGTACTGGGCAGAATTCACGGAAGATTCACGGTTTACCGATGAACCTCCGCAGCTTCGCCCACTCATCATCATTCACTCCGTGGATATGCTGTGATTTTTTTTTTTTTTGATGTGGATGACCTGGGAGTCGAAACAACAATTTCTTGGTCTGTGACGCTTGAAGTCGGGCGCTTTACTTAGTGTGCTACCGACGCTCATGCTTGAGCCTTTACAAACGCGCCTTATATCATTCACACCTTCTCCCTTTCATAGTCTCCTAGGATGACGTGTGGTGGGGTCGCCGTCTCCGAGAGGTGAAGTACTGCATGAGGACACTAACGAGCGCTGACAGGACGCGCTTCGGACAGCGGGCGCTCGCTTACAATTCCCAATTCGTTTCGTTTCAATGCAGTTTGAGCGAGTGCTTTGTTTCAGCGAGAGACGCCATCGGACAGCGGAACACCTTCGCTCGTTCACTGCTCAAGCTACGACCTCTGCCTCACGCGTTTACGAAGCGCTGTGTGGTAGTGTATGCGTGAGCAGAAGTGTAGATTACCCAATAGACCTTTTTCAAGCAATCCCAGAACCCCTCGCGGGCGCGCGAAGCACTATGGGAAAAGTGTGTACGGCGAGCGCGCCGGCTGTTCCGTCGCTTGCTGCGCGTTGGCACCGTGGGAGCACCAAACGCAAAAAACGCGTCGCCGCTGGTTGACTATTATTAAATCCAAAATACTACACATGTCTGAACGCACCTCTGTGTATCTCTACGCATGAAATGCGAAAGGAATGATGCAGTACGTCAGTCTAGGTATTACCGAGCGGATGTATACCGGATGTAGCAGTTAAGCGGCGTGCGAGTTGTCACGGGCCGCTACATGCAGTCAAAACGTGCTTTCGTGAGCAATGTGAGCTGCAACACCGAATTCGCATTTATTCAATGATTACTTGGTCACAAGCCGCTATGGCATTTAATGCCTAGTGGCTCGTGATCGGGTTCAACCAAAGTGTAGAGAGGTGTTACAGTGTTCAGGTATACAGGCGAATATTTGATTTTAATTGACAAGTCACGCGCTGTACAAAGAAGTGAGCACATTCTAAACGTGTGTAAAGAAAAAGGGATGGGACTAGAATTCACTTGCGAGATGCCTTGCTCTGATAAATTGCAGTTTCTTGATAAATGCTTTTAAGTTTCACTGCGGAGCTTGTTTGCGGGCAGTATAACCCGCGTTCAGTGAAATCGGTGTTTAATTTCGAGTCGGCGCATTAGAATATTATTAAACGGGAAATTGTGATGCCATGATTATGCAAGGCATAGGAAAAACTTGCGCACATAAGATGAGCAGTAGTTTCCAGCTGCAAAGTGATCAAAGAGGCGGGATGTCCTGCGCATCGTTGTATCAGTTTGCGAAATTCTGTTCTCATGCATGGCAAGGAAAGATTAACACGGACGTCCTCCATCCGTAAATAATGAAGAAACGAGAAATATTGCAGTTATTTCACACATGTATAAGAATTGTCGCATGGCCTGAAGAACGTAGGGAAGCGATATGGGGGTGAAGGTTGTGTGTGCCGCCCGAAATAAGCTTAGTCGCATTAAGGTCGCAGGGGTCTGCGGTCGGCAAAGAAAAATGCGGTCAGATGCATGCCAATTGTTTTGTAAATTGTGTAGGAATTAACCGCAAATATCTCTTTCTTGTGCCAACATGCATGGCCAGCGAGCATCGAGATTCATTGAATGGAGCCGTCTCATGTCGCATTTCTATGTCAGTCATGAAAATGTAATCCCATCTTCGAAAGCACAGTAATTTTGTACCATCAACCTAATCAGACAACGCGAGAAATTTCCGAGGCATATCATGTCACAAATAACGCCACACTTTGTGTCAGTCAACGTTCTCAGTCGTTACAAGACAAGGAATTCAACTTTATTAATCGGCTGTAAGTACGCGCCTTGATTTTTTTACTTTTCGTGCCTCTTTATGACACGCGCGACGCACTCCCATTTTTGTATATATGCTTTTTTTCACGCGTGCAATAAACTTTAAGTTGTGTGTGAGCGCTGGTTTGTGCATTTCCTTCCTTGTACTGCTCCTTTCTTTTTTCGTTCCAAGTAATATTCCAACATTTAGTATAGCACCAACAAAAGTACTAACCTTTGTTGGTGCTATAGCTACATGTTGGAATTGTTTGTTGCATATATGGTGCGAGCGACGCAATTAATGTATCTCATTTCCCCAAATGCCGACTACACTTTCTAGTGTACTCTTTAAATATCAGAACCTCACACTGTACTCGTGGACAGTGTCGATGGACGTTGATACCAAATGCATCTGCGAATTATAGACCGCTCCTGCACTTCATAGGCAATATAGTTGTTTTTTTTTTCATTTATGCCGTAAGGCGCACTGACGCCAAAAAAAAAATTAAATGAAAGGTGACGCTTCTGAGCCGCTCAACTGGTCCAACTGTGGGACAGACGGAAATCTTCGAGAGGCCGTCGCAGCTAAACACCTAAGTTCGTGATTGAACTGCGCAGTAACATGTTGCACCTTGCCAAATTCACTGTGTCTAAGAAGTCCTGGCACGGCGCAAGCGGAAAGCTACAGCGCGAGGCCCGCGCGCCCGCCGCGGCGGCTGCGGCGGCGTACACACATTTCCCATGAGCGCGTGCGCGGCCGTTGGTGGCGCTCGTGTGCTTGAAAAAGGTCTATTGCTGGAGAGCGCCCACCTTGCCGTTTCTCTCCCGTAATGACGACGCTTTTTATGAGCGCATATCGAGTACTATTGATTATGCGCTTGTTGATGCCATCTTTGGGCGGTATTCACCACGCACTGTGTCGCGGCTCATATTCGCTACTTCAGCTACCACAGAGGTTTAATCGTGATCATCCACGTTAGTCGTCGAGATGGAGATGCGCCTCTTGGATAAACGCAGATGTGTCCACATCAAACGGGGCTATAGCCACTAAACACCAACAGGAATTGTGCAAGCTCTCATTTATGAATTTACAATGATCATTGAACAACTTTTGCGGAGACACCCTTCACTTTGGTGTTATAACGATTTCTTTGAACGAGAGATCGACCATACTTTTTTTCGACAAAATTTAAACTTTATTTTTCCACTTTATGGCCATCACGACCGAGCTCCGTGGAAGGGCAAGCGAACCAGTACTAACGCAACGCGGAAGCTTGTTGGAAGCTTGGCCTAGTCGGAAGCTCGACCTAGTCGGCCTAGTTGGTTCCAACTCTTCCAACTTGGTTGGAAGAGTTGGAAGCACGGCCTAGACGGTATCGACCCATTCGAAGGTGTTTACAGAGCACACATGCTTATGAAAAGGCAAACGCATATTCAAAAAGCGCTAAAAGGTCTAGCCTTCTTCGCCCGTACTTCAAATGTCGCACGCTATATGCGGTGTCGGAAAACTACAAAAAATAATGCGGGATCACTTCTCCAATCGGGGAAATGGGGATGTGAAGCTAGGCGTGGGCGGGCCTGACGTACTGTTTTTCTTTCTTTTGTAATGAATGTGAATGACAGACGCTCCGCTGTTACGGAAGACAACGACGACGATCAGTGGCCCCGTGGTTGTCGCTCGCGCACGCGCTCGCCAGTAGCCAGACCTGCCTGATAAAGAACCTTTCGCAAAGCAACGTCTGGCCCTTTCTTAACGTACAACACCCCTATTTCACTTTCTCTATTTCTTTCTTTCTTTTTTTCTTCCTTTCAATTTCTTTCTTTCTTTCTTTCTTTCTTTCTTTCTTTCTTTCTTTCTTTCTTTCTTTCTTTCTTCCTTTCTTTCTTTCTTTCTTTCTTTCTTTCTTTCTTACTTTCTAGGTAGCTACGGTACCCGGAATGCTGTTATCTGGCTGAATCGGCATCGCGTTTGTCATGTTCTTTGCCGCGTTCGTCAGTCTGTAGAATGGCCCGACACAAGGACCGTCACACGATCATGGAAACGCGGCTCAAGAATTATGTTTTGCCGAAGTCGGAATTTTCCTGAAATGTCCGATTCCTGATATTCACCTTACGCATTGTCCAGCAGATTTCTTATAGTCCGCCAACATGAAATTATTCAATGTAGGGGCCATAGCAGGCGGATAGCTTTCCAGCTGTTTCTTGCATAGTTTGTATAGCGCATTTGCACGCTGCTGTTCAGTTCACTTTGGTCAAGCATGGGTGATATTGCCCTTGCTTTTGATAGAATGTCAATTCGTCTTAAGGATGACTGAAATGTTTTGCGACAGAAGCGGAAGTTCGATTAATAAGGAAACAAAGGTGTATGTTTGGCCATGGCAATCTCGCACCCAGTTCTGGAAATATTGAGTGGCTCAAGACACCTAGATGTTTTCTAGGTGCGTCATTCGACACATATCAAGACAACGAATAGACTTGGCTTGGAAAGGCGGAGGAACTGCACACAGCAGCTGGAGCATGGGGTGGCTGAGAATTATATCTTTTGTCACGGTTCGCAACATGTAACATTTTTCTTGCTGCTAAAATTATGCACCTTTTAAATGCACTTAGTTATACGCGTGCAAACGTCCAAAAAACTCACAGGGTATTTGCTACATTCATCTGGAGATCCACATGGAAGCGAACATCAAGGAAAAATTTGTTTGGTCGAGCTAAGCTAGGAGGGCACTCTTTGCTTCGTCTGTTTCTCAACCAAGTGATATCATGTTCCGTATGGATAAGAGACTAAATAGACGTGTTTTATGTTGCTTATTTCAGAGATTGCTATTGCCTCACACGCTTGACTTCACTGTATCATCAGACAGGGGAGAACGACAGACCTTATGGCCGTTCTTGCGCGAAGTAGCGTTATCCTATCAATTCCTGAGGGAAAGGTTTTCTATGGATTACTTATCCAACGAAAAAAAAGCAACTCATGAAGGGTCTTACAGAGAATGTATTCCATGTAACTGTTTATCGGTAAATGCTTAAAGAAACAATCGCGCAAGACGTACTAAAACGAGTTAAGAAACATGTACATACCACGTAACGTATTGTCTTTCTTTTTAAAGCTGCTTACAGGAAACGTGCCCGCGAAAAGCAGGGTTTCTTTAAAGCCGAATATGGTACGAATACATGGAATTCTGGTAACAGCAGTGGCCCAGACCTGCGGGTCCGCATTCAAATACCTAACCACTACACCACCGTGGAAAGTAACTTTGCCAAGTGGTCTCTCAAAAATAACACACATTACGAATTTCGAGTTACGGTAGTGACATCGTAATGAAACGTTCATACGATGTTTACACAACAAACAGCTTATTAACCCTCTCTTCTCGCTAAAGGAATATTTCTTTTTTCATTTATAATAATATAAAGATTTATTTGTTGAACAGATTAATTTTCACTCATTCAAGATGACATTTTTCCCGTTATTGCACTCTTAAACAATTCTTAGCTCCATTCATTGATTGGTTTTCTGGCAGGATTCTTTCAAGTAGAGTTTAGCAATATTCTTGCCTCCTTTTCAAGCTCTTTCATTTCTTGGCCTAATTCTTGAAGTTGCTCTGAAAGGAATCGCTCAACAACTGCACTCTCTGCTTATCTGAGAACGCGTAATCGTCATGATAAACAGTGATCTTCATCATTCTGCGTGTCCTTGCGGCTTATAGAACTTCGCCAAGTTATAGTTTTTGCTTCTGCACTACTCATTATAGTTTTGTAGTTTACGTTTTATTTTACTTAGTTAACATTCATCCCATATATTTTGCTAAACCCTAGCGCAACTGTTAGTTCTTGAGTGAGATATTACCTTCGCGTAATGTTTTGATCCCACGTGCTCTTTGCAAAACAAAAGAAGAAAAACCCGTGACCTGAACACCTGTCAAGTCGGGCCAATTTTCTGACGCAGGTGGGAATTCCCAATTTGCTTGTCAGGATTGTTGCTCCATACTGTAAACAATACTGTTGATTCATTCTCTTTGACCATGACCAGCAGTTGTTCAGTCTAATTGGTAGAGAATGCGTCAGCCTCTCTGAGCACGTGTGCTTGCCACTGAAACGACAGATTTATGTTCCACGAGACACCGACGCTTCTACGCACTGGAACAGAGCAAAACAACGCTTCAAACATTGGCGGCGCTAGGACATCACCTCCGGAACAATTACACGAAGCAGTACTTAGAAGGAATTAAGAGCGCAGAGAAGATTAGGAAACGGAACAAGACAAGCACAGGCTATCAACGCTTAACGAGATTCGTGGCGCAATGTAAGGCAAAGGAAAAGAAAAACAAGTGCAAAACACTATAGACACCGTACGTCAGGACAAGCAGAGGCAAGGAGTGTTCTTTGCCTCTGCCTGACTCGAGGAAATTTTAACTCTTAGAGGAAGCATTTTTGCAAGCATTTACAATCTCTTCCTAGAGCGCATAAAGCTCACTTTTCACTTACCACTATAGGGTCGACACTGTTTCTCGAGGTGAAAAGGCGGCTGCCTCTGATAACTTGGGATACACGCCATGTGGTACTTTTGAACAAAACGCTTGAGGTTGCGACGAAAAAAAATTGTGTGTAAATAACGTGAGACGAGCAGCAGGCCGCATACTACAAACATATTGTTACGTGCGAAGGCGACTGAGACGTTACAGCTGAAGGGCCGTTTGTTAGGTCGCGAAGGTGAGCGCAGGAGCGGCCAACAGGTTGTCTCTCTCAGCGTCGTCGTCTTCTCTCTAGCTGCAGCTCGGGGCGGCCAGCACGTTCACTCTTCGTTGTCCTCGCAGGTACGCGCAACATTCCTCTCCACGCAGACGAAGCCCGCCGGGCGAGTTCATTGATTCATCTTGGTGTGCACAACTTCAGGCGAGCGACATGAACGGCTTGGGTTTTAGCAGTTCTTCTGCCACTTTTCGTGAGGCGAGCTACTATGTACGTGACCTCCGTGAGTTTCTCAATGACAACAAACGCTCCGTCATATGTGGCCAAGAACGTTTGGCATAACCCACGTCTCCGTACCGGAGTCCATAGCCACACTAAATCGCCGGGATGATAAGTTGCGGGACGATGGCGGACGTCGTAGCGTGCTTTGGATTTGTTTTGCCATGCCACAGTGCGTAGACTAGCAATACGACGCGCCTCTTCCGCAAGGCAGAGTGTTTCGGCGACAGAGATGTTTTCGTGCGTAGAGAAAGGCAAAACTGTGTCGAGTGTGTGCCGTGGCGGGCGTGCATACATCAAGAAGAAAGGACTATAACCAGTTTTCTCGTGCTTAGCGGTGTTGAACGCGTACGTTATGAATGGTAGCACGTCATCCCAGTTGTTGTGGTCGGACGAGACATACATAGAGAGCATGCTTACAGTTGTTCGATTGGTGCGCTCCGTGGGCCCATTCGTTTGCGGGTGGTATGGCGACGAATGACGCAGGTGGGACTCACACAGTTGAAGCAGCTCCTCTACAATATCCGCCGTAAATTGTCGTCCACGATCACTGATGATCACCTGAGGTGGGCCATGTCGGAGGATAACGTGTTGCAACAGCAACACCGGGACGTCGATGGCAGTTGCGGAGGGCACCGCTGCCGTCTCGCAGTAGCGTGTGAGGTAATCGACACATACAATTACCCAGCGATTGCCTCGCGCTGATTTTCGAAAAGGGCCCACAAGGTCAATGCCCACTTGTTGGAAAGGTGTGCCTGGGGGTGGCACCGGCTGTAGGAGACCAGCCGAAGCAGCAGATGGGCGTTTGTGGCGCTAACAATGCGTGCAACTGGCCACATACACCTTGATAGGCTGTCGCATTCCAGACCAATAAAAGCGTTCCTTAGTGCGGTAGAGCGCCCGCGCAGAACCTAGATGTCCGGACGTAGGATCGTCGTGCATAGCACTTAGAATCGCTGGCCGAAGGCTTTCCGGCACCACCAGAATGAAACGTGCGCCAGGGCTGGAAAAGATATTATACAAAAGTCCATCGCGTACACAAAAACTGCGTGCTGTAGGAGCTGTGAAGAGCAATGCTAATTTAGTGTCCTTTTGCTGTCGTCTTTGAAAGTGCTGAGGTCTGGAAATTTTGGCGACACGGAAGCTACAATGTGGTCGAAATCATCGGCGTCACACTCGGTAGTGCTGAGTGGCATACGTGAAAGGCAGTCCGCATCGGCGTGTCGTCGACCACTCTTATACGAGACGGTGAAGCTATATTCTTGGAGCCGAAGCGCCCAGCGTGCTAAAAGGCCACAAGGGTCATGAAGGTTCACAAGCCAACACAATGAGTGGCGGTCGGTGACGACTGTGAATGGGCGCCCATACAGGTAAGACCGAAACCGCTGAATCGCAAATACTACCGCGAGGCATTCTTGTTCTGTAACAGTGTAATTCTGCTCTGGCCTATTCAGGGAGCGACTTGCGTATGCGATTACGTGTTCGCAGTTACCGTAGCGTTGAACTAGGACGGCGCCAATTCCTATGCCACTGGCATCTGTGTGAAGTTCTGTCGGAGCTGAAGGGTTGAAGTGTTGAAGAACAGGCCGTGACGTCAGGAGGAACGTCAGTTGACGAAAAGAGGAGTCGCACTCCGAAGGCCACTCAAAGGGAATGTTCTTTCGTAGCAGACATGTCAGCGGATACGCGACGTCGGCAAACTTAGGTATAAAGCGACAAAAATAGGAGCAAAGCCCAAGAAAACTACGGAGCTCCTTAACAGAGCGCGGTGCACTGAACGCTTCAACGGCTACTGTCTTCTGGGGATCTGGACGGATGCCATCCTGATCGACGAGGTGTCCGAGCACAAGGGTTTGGCGGTCTCCGAAGTGGCAATTTGAGTTTAGAACAAGGCCAGCGTTTCTGATACAGTTCAGTACAATATCCAGACGTGAATTGTGTTCGCTGAAGGTGCGGCCAAAGATGACGACGTCGTCGAGATAGCACATGCAGATGTTCCACTTCAAGCCGCGAAGAATAGTGTCCATAAACCTCTCGAAAGTTGCCGGAGCGTTGCATAGGCCAAATGGCATCACGTTGAATTCAAAAAAGGCCGTCAGGGGTTACAAATGCATTCTTCTCCTTATCCTCAGGATGCATCGGAATTTGCCAATAGCCGGATCTTAAGTCTACGGACGAAAAGTAAGAGGCCGAATGAAGGCGGTCGATGGCATCATCAATACGGGGAAGTGGGTACACGTCCTTTTTCGTTACAGCATTCAATCGGCGATAGTCGACGCAAAATCTCCAAGATCCATCTTTCTTTTGAACGAGAATCAAGAATCACTGGAGCTACCCATGGGCTCGCCGATCTTCTATGACTCCTTTTTTGATCATTTCTTGCACATGCTCGGTAATAATCTGACGCTCCGTTGGTGAAACGCGGTATGGCTTCTGCCTAATTGGATTTGCCGAACCCGTGTTGATGGTATGACGTGTCCGAGAAGCAGGGATCGAGGGCACTTTGTCCTTCTGCGCGAAGTCGAATACAGAGACGTGCTTCGAAAGCAAATCCACCAACGTTCGGCGTTCACTCGTACTCAGCGACTTATTCACCATTGACAGAAGAGCCGTTTCCCAACTCTGACTGCGATGTTCTTCCGGCACATCTGTAAGCTCCGTCACCGTTAAGGCCGCGTGTTTTCCGCTAACGACGGCTAACTTCAGCCATCGGAAACATGACCGGCTCCGTGGAACAATTGACAGTCCATAAGCCAGCGCGTCCGCCTTTGATCGACACCACACAATGTGGAACCAGGTCATTCTTCTTAATACAGTTGATGTGCATCGGTTCAACGTTGGCATCAAAGCTGGTGGAATGGCTGCGGCAGCAAACAACAGGAACACGAATGGTTGATGATGGAGGTATGATAGTGTCGCCACAGACACACAATGCCGTCTCGCCCTCCGCAGGGTTTTCCAGGAATGCTGACGGTACGTGTCCACTTAAGAATATCGTCCCTGTGCGGCAGTCGACAGTGGCACCACACTGCCGCAAAACGTCCATGCCCAAAATAAGATCATGCGTCGCCCGATGAATAATCACGAACTCCGTCGTAATAACGTGGCCTCCCAGAAGCACGTCAGCACTACACACACCAACAGCCTGCAGCGGCTCACCACTCACCAGGGTGTCGGAACGAAATGTTTTTCGTTTCGGTTTTAGTTTCGTTCCACCGCAAAAAGTTCCGTTCCGTTTCTGTTCCGGAACGAAAAAAAAATGTTCCGTAACGGTTCGTAACGGTTTTTTACGCAAAAAAATTTGAAGGTAATCATAAAAAAACCTTGGGTTTGTGATGTAGTTACTTGCCCTCCTCTTTGGAAAGTGGGACAAGAGTTAAACACGTTTTTCAGAGGAGCGGAAGCAACTCTACCACGAATTCCTAATTTCCTCTCAACTCGCACAAAGCACCATTAATTTCAAAGTCATAGTACTTATTTGTTTTGTCAAAAGACAAATACAATTTCTTCTGTGGGCTCAATGCTTTCTGTCAAGAGAATGAGCACGATCTCAGAAGCCGCACGTCACTGAGTGTACTCTCTGATGTCCGAGACCGCTGTTCTGATAAAAGTATCGCCAGGCCTGCGCGGAACACGCAGCACAGTCACAGCGAAAGCTGGAAGTGCGGACTTTGTAGAGCCCGTTGTAGATTCTCTTGGAGCAACTAATACAAGTACACATGCAAGGTACCCACTACGCCATAAATCATCGTAATTTTTCTCAAGTAACGAAGTTCCCACTATGCCACTTTTCGTCATTCTTCGGAGAATCGTGGTACCCGCTACACATCTGTAAGGTATTATGTGCCCTTTGTGCTGTGGCTGATGATGATGAAGTATTATGGCTGGGCACCTTGCAGTGGGTGGGAAGCAGTGTTGCGGAATGGGCGCCTCCATTCCATTTCAATTCCACTGCGGGGAATTAGTACTTGCCGCAATTCCATTTCTTTCAATTCCTCGGAATGAAAAAACTGGCCGGGCAGTTCGATTCCATTCCTGCAATTTCTCAAAGTAGGAAAGGCATCTTGATAGTTTTATCGTGTTAAGAATGAACGCCCCACAAAGCTGATGCCGTCAGATGCATTAAGAACTGCAAAAGTACGCAAAACACGTTACCAAGGCCGAGGGACAGTAGCTTGGTGACATCTCGTGCAGTACAAACACCGTACAAATTCCCATAGGGGCAGTTTTTCCGCTACCTATAGTATTTGCATGGTCAGCATGTTTTAACGAATGACATGATGTTTCAATAGTGTTTAAGCTTAAATGTGTTAATGCTAAAATGATGACATAGCGTATTTTTATGCTAAAAAAAGTAGTGTTCAAGAAGACTAAGCACTTCTACCGCACGTCTGGAGCGGTCGTGAATCTGGAGAAAACTAACATTTGGTTAATGGGGAACAACACCCTCTAGATCTGCTGGTATTAGTTGGAACAGTGCACCTTTCGGGCACCTTGTGCCTTTGCATCGAATACGGAACACTGGGTCGCAGTGCTTGTCAGCACTGATGGTTGTCAAGCGCGCCTCACAAGCATAAATGTGGTGAGGAGAACTTTCTGTGTTCGCCTGTGCGCAAGTATGCAATGTCTTCCTTGTCGCAAATGTTATTTACGTGTGTCAGGTACTGAACTGCTCGTGAGATAAAGATCAGGCTGTGCGTAGAGTATTCGCCACTTTCGTGTGGGGGTAGCAATGCGAACAAACGCGCAGGGGTAGTTTGTTTCTCCCTTCAGTATCTGCTGGGATAATTCATTTGTTTGTACACTAACTTATGCCTCTGTTTGTAGTTGGCGCGTTGCTTATAAATATACCGTGCTTGTAATCAGCGAAGTCATTTTAAAAATACTGTTTATTGTTAAATTCGAGGCTCTGACTTACTAATGTTGGAAGTTTGAAAAACAGCACGTAGACGAAAACGTGCTCTATTTTCGGAAAAAGACGCAATTCCATCCCCATTCCATTGCGTGCAAAAGGAGCTTAATTCCATTCCCGTTCCATTCCGGGGTCGGGAAAGTGTGGAATGATTTCGGAGTCATTTCGCTTCTGGAGTGGCAACTTAGCAACACTGGTGGGAAGCATTAAACCACACACTTTGCGCTATTAGCATTGTCTGATGACTGGTTGCTATTTTACTCTTTTGCCACGCTATATTACATATGTTAACACGATTCCTTGCCCGACATGATGCTGTATAGAGTATTTTTGCGAAGCAGTTACAAGCACCAGCGTGGCACTGTGGTGAAAGACCCGACTGCCACTCAGAGGGCACGGGTTAAAATCCCATCCTACCCTAGAAATTTGTTTCTCATTCACTTTTTTTCTTATTTCACGCGTTAGCGGTCACGGACACCGGCCGCGGCGGACAACTATGGCGCTAAAATCAGCTGTTGTGATCTCACAACAGCTTTCACTGTAACAAACTTCAGCGCCGACAATGCCCTCTCCATTTTGGCATGCGTGACAGGCGCGCAAAAGCCCACTTGCGTTAATATCAACATCTCTGGTTGCCACTGTTTTCGCTTTTCGCACAATTTCAACATATCTTTGCATTGGAATTTCTGCCTGAGGTACGCGCTAATATTGTAACCTGAGATATGCTCACATTGCACGAGCTCAGTTGTTCCGGATCGCGAAGTTTTCTCGTGAACCGAAAAACGATTGAAAAAAATTTCGTTTTCGGTTTTCGTTCCGTTCCTACACCCTGCCACTCACTCCGCAAAACTTCGACGCTTCTTCCCACTTAAATACAACCTTTCGTCCCAACGTATTTTTAAAACAAGCATTCATGACCGACATTGTTGCCCCTGTGTCTACCAAAGCCATCACAGGCACATCGTCAACAAAAACACGCACTTTGTTCTTGAGCATTAACGCAGGAGGTATTTCTCGCATTAGCACATCTCCGGCGACCTCACCTCCATCGGCCGCGCTTGCTAGTTTTCCGATGGCAAAGGAGACGGGGTGCGACGCAGCGGTGAGGGTGAACGGGGAGCGCGAAGATGTGGTGGTGGCGTCAAATTCCTGTCAGGTGTCGGGGAGCGATTTCAGAAGCTGCGTGCCCAATAATCGTCGCTAGGTGGAAGGTGCGTTGCTCGCGGGACGTCGTGAGGTCGTTCGAAAGGTCGTGTAAATTGCGGTGGAGGGCCATACCGGGAGGCTACGCGACGGTTGCAAAACCGCGAGATGTGTCCTGGGACACCGCACGAGTAGCAGACTGGGAGAGGTCGAAACCTTGATTGTTCTTCGATGAATCGAGCATCATCTTCTCTGGTGTAGTGGGCCGGTTCGTCCCGTACATCATAGCGATAGATGTCGCGTCGCGAGGAAGGCGGACGCTGAGCGCGCCGGTCATAGCTTGGAGCTTGAAAGCGTGAGGTCCTTCATGAGTGTGGGGCTGCGTTGTACTCTACAGCCGCTGCGCTAACCATCGGTTGCCAAGGGGCCGGAGGGGTCGGAGCAGTAACAGCTTCCCGTGGCACATGGATGGAATGGTGGTCCACTGCTGAACGTGACAGCTCTTCATAGCGGGAAAGTTCTTCGCGGACAATCTGTCGGATCGTCGAAGACAGGTCTTGGCAGGCGACTTCCTGTCGACGCTTGCAACAGTCGTAACGTTTGTCAGCCGGCCAAACTTTGGAGCAATCCTGCGCATTTTGAGCTGTTGAAAAGTATGGCAATGCCGAATGACCTCGGTCACATAGCTGAGGTTTTCTTTTCTGATGAGGAAATTATAGACATCCTCGGCAATGCCTTTCAGCAAATGGCCGACTTTGTCTTCCTCTGACATTTGAGCATTGACCACCTTACACAGCTTCAGCACATCTTCAATGTACGTGGTGATTGTCTCACCTGCTAGCTGCGCGCGTTGCGACAGTGTCTGCTCCGCATGCTTCCCTTTGACGCCTGAGTCGCCGAAACACGCGTTTAGTTCTTGGACAAAACGGTCCCACGTCGTCAGCGTGTCCTCGTGGTTCTCGTACCACACGAGCGCAGTGTCGGTAAGGCAGAAGACCACATTGGTGAGCTGAGCGGCGGCATCCCAGCCGTGGGAATTGCTCACTCGCTTGTACTGGACGAGCCACGCGTCAACATCTTCTCCCGAATTTCCTCCGAAGGGCGGTAGAACTCGATAGTACTGTAGTGGACTGCAAGACGCAGCAGGGGGGCGTCTCCTTCTTCGGGCATGTCGGACATGGTTGTGGCAGATGGCGGGAGGCCGGCAAGTCGACGGCTTCGACGAAGGTGTAGCAATGGCGG
This sequence comes from Rhipicephalus sanguineus, assembly GCF_013339695.2. Lineage (NCBI taxonomy): Eukaryota > Metazoa > Arthropoda > Arachnida > Ixodida > Ixodidae > Rhipicephalus > Rhipicephalus sanguineus. The sequence goes on from NC_051182.1 coordinate 57,698,098, forward strand.
TTTCGTCGTTGCAAACGCGTAAGCAGCACCTCCCCCACTCTGGTAGGCGCGAAGGCGACTGAGACGTTACAGCTAAAGGGCCGTTTATTAGGTCGCGAAGGTGAGCGCAGGAGAGGCCAACAGGTTGTCTCTCTCAGCGTCGTCGTCTTCTCTCTAGCTGCAGCCCGGGGCGGCCAGCACGTTCACTCTTCTTCGTGGTCTCGCAGGTACGCGCAACGAGGTGAAAAGGCGGCTGCCTCTGATAGCTTGGGATACGCGCCATGTGGCACTTTGGAACAAAAAGCTTGAGGTTACGACGAAAAAAAAATTAGTGTGTAAATAACGTGAGACGAGCAGCAGGCCACATACCGCAAACATATCATGATGCCTTGTTCGCCATGGAACGCAAAGTAAATTTCACGTGTGCGCATCTAGGCGACTTATCACGGCCTTGTCAAAGCCAAGGGAAGAGTCACTGCCACAACGCTATCATCTGCGTTGGAAATGAAGAATGATTCAACGAAATTTAGTGCTGTTGGGTCCTTACAACGTGCGAGTATCTTAGCATCATACAAGTCTTCTCCGGCACAGAGGCACAACAGACCGTGGTGATCGCAGCAGCAGCGTCGTCGTTTTCCTCTTCTTCGTCTACCACTTCTCTCGGTGTTCTCTTGCAGGCATACTTCGTAACAATATGTATTACCACGCCCACATCTTGTTTGATTTTGATGTATTCGGGTTTGACCAGCAAGGACGGTTATCAACGCTCGACGCTGTCCGCGAAGCCGTGTTCGAGAAGCTTCGCGATCGTAGTAGATCGTTTTGTTAAGATTGCGCGCCGCACGCGCATGGTCCACCTTTGTCGAGAGATAACGCCGCCACCAGCGATATCGCTGGAAAGTTCGATAGCGCCTGTATAAAAGGTGATGCGCTTGACCGCTTGTCACTTGTTCGACGGCCGACCCCCAGTTCGCCGCTATCAGTGTACAGCCTGTATTGCTGGAGTCTGAGTTTTCATTTCTCGGCCACAAGTTCGGCCAAATAAAGAGTTCCATCTTGACCACGACAGATGTTGTCTTCGTCGACGTCACGACCCCGTGACACCTGGTGCAGGTGCTGCTTCATTACCCGGACGCCACCGCGAGGCGCTGACCCACGCCCAAGCCGCGAAGAAGAGAACGCTAAAGACAACCTGGATCGTCGAACCAGCCGCCGGCAGAAGGAACTACAGCCAGCGTACAGGCTCCTTCCCGAAAACGCCAGGTAGCCCAAGACTGTAACATCGACCGCCGAGACGATGACAGCCCCCCCACCACCTACTACAACGGTACTAATGCAACAGCCAAAGGAGCCACCGTCTTTCCGTGGATCATCGTTTGAAGACCCGGAGAGCTGACTGAGACGTACGAGCGAGTCGCCACCTTCAAACCACTGGCAGTGTTCCACAAGAGAAGCTGCGCCACATCTACTTCTACTTAGAAGGCGCCGCGAAGACGTGGTTCGAAAACCATGAATAGTGACTTCCATCCCGGGACCTCTTTCGAACGATGTTCCTCAATACCTTCGCGAGCATCGTCCGCAAGGAAAAGGCCGCTGCTTTGCTGGAGACAAGAGCGGAGCTACCGAATGAGACGGTCACTATCTACGCTGAAGAGATGACGCGACTTTACCGCCTGGCTGATGCTGCCATGCCTGAGGAAAAAAAAGGTCCGCTTCCTTATGCGGGGAGTGAAACAAGACCTCTTTGTAGGATTGGTGCGGAACCCACCGAAAACTGTCACCGAATTCCTAAAGGAGGCTGCAACAATTGAAAAATCCTTCGAGATTAGGACGAAGCAATAGCACCGCTCAACCATGTCGACAGGCTCCAGCGAAGTGCACTCGCTAGGCACTGAGGACCTACGGGAAACTATCAGAGCGATAATGCGGGAGGAGCTAGGCAAGCTGCTGCCTTCAGTGCAGCCTCAAGTGTATTCGATCGCCGACATGGTCTGCGAGGAAATCCGGCAGTCGCTGGGCACCCCCGATTCAGCGCAGCCGCAGCTGCAAGCAATGAACTATGCTGCTGCAGCCCGACGCAACGCCCCCGCTCCTCGTCCAGGTCAAGACGCCGCGCCGCCGCAGCAGTTCTGCCGCCAGACGCCGCCGCCGCCATCACCATCAACGCCCTACCGCCCTCCTGTCGCCCAGCGCTATGCCCCGTGCTACGCCCCAACGAAGACCGACGTTTGGCGCGCCCCCGACAACCGCCCGCTCTGCTATCACTGCGGGGAGGCCAGCCACACGTACCGCCGCTGCCAGTACCGTCAGATGGGGCTACGCGGATTCGCCGTCAACGCGCCGCGCCCGCAGCCAGGTGAACGGCCTCGCGACATCGACGACTACCTCACCAGAACACAGTGGCAAGACCGACGACCTTCCCGCTTGCCGTCGCCCGGCCGCTACATGTCACCGCACCGCTGGCAGTACACTGGCCCAAACCGGGGCCGGTCGCCTAGCCCGTATCCGGAAAACTAAGGGCAGCAACCGATGGAGGTGCGGTTGCTGATCGACGAAATGCTGAAGATCCTCCGCCGTCGACGACTACGCCGCGATGAAGTTCCGAGAACCCGCCGCACGCCGAACGACATCCTGAAGACGAAATTTTGCGACCGGAAGCAGACCTGACGACGCAACGCAGAAGCAGCGGTGCAAACCGACGTAGCAGTGATTCGACGCCGCCACGTAACCGCAACGCAAGACGGTGGACTAGCCACCTCGACGTTCTGATCGACGGCCACAACGTCACCGCTCTCGCCGATACTCGAGCCGACTATTACGTCATCAGTGGGCCGTTCGCAGCAAAGTTGAAGAAAGTTTGGACTGCTTGGGAAGGCCCCGAGATCCGGACCGCTGGACGCTATCTGATAACGCCGATTGGTGTCTGCACGGTGAGTCACCATCAATAACCGGACTACAAAACTGCTCCAGGGATGTGATACATGGAATGGCCTTCCTAAGTAACCACGGCGCCGTCCTCGACCTGAGGTCTGAGTCGATAACACTAACCTCAGGAAAAGCGCTCCCGCCCCACGCAACGCCAGGGAACCATGCATTGAATGTGATAGAAGAGCATGTGACCGCTCCGCCGCGCTCCAGCGTCATTATTTCCGTCGGCACCGAAAAACCTGCGAACCTTGAAGGCGTCACCGACGGCGATCAGCACCTGCTCCTGAACCGTCAAATTTGCGTCGCACGAGGTATAACCGAGCTGCGTGACCGCAAAGCAAAGGTAGTGCTGACAAATATCAGCCACGAATATAGGCACCTCAACATTGGTACGACTGTTGCCTACATCGACGAATGTGTAGCCGCCAGCGATGATTTCACCCTCTTCGATGCTGCCGAACCTGCTTCGACGAATAGAGGTCTCGAACCGGATTTTGACGTCAACCCGAGCCTTCCGAAGGTCAAGCAACACCAGCTCAAAATCCTGCTCCTGCAATGCAAGGACTCTTTCTCGTCGTCCTCGCGGGTCCGACGAACGCCCCTTGCTAAGCACCGCATCATAACAGAAGAAAATTTTCGACCACTCCGTCAGAGCCCCTACATAGTTTCCACTCGAGAGCGCGACGCGATAAAGAAACAAGTCGACGAGATGCTACGCGACATCATCATCCAGCCGTCCAAGAGCCTGTGGGCGTCACCCGTGGTGTTAGTGAAGAAGAAGGACGGGACACTGAGTTTCTGCGTTGATTATCGGCGCCTGAACAAAAATCACGAAGAAGGGCGTGTACCCCCTCCGATGGATAGACGACACCCTGAATCGACTTCACAACGCGACGTATTTTTCGCCGATGGAACTCAAGACCGGCTATTGGCAGATCGATGTGGACGAAAGAGACCGAGAAAAGAGCGCTTTTATAACACCCGACGGCCTCTTTGAGTTCAAGGTCATGCATTTCGGTCTTTGCTCGGCACCTGCGACGTTCCAGCGCGTCATGGACACCGTACTTGCCGGATTGAAGTGGCAGACGTGCCTTGTGTATTTGGACGACGTCGTCGTGTTTTCCTCGACCTACGACGAGCATTTCCTCGACCTTCGAAGACCGCTGGACTGACCCTGAAGCTAGAAAAGTGCCGATCGCGTACGACGAGCTCTTGTTTCTGGGTAATGTGATCAGCAAGTCTGCAGTGCGCCAAGACCCGCAGAAAACTGTTGCCATCACAGACATCGCGCCACCCACCGACAAGAAGGCCGTGCGCCGATTTCTCGGCTTATGCGCCTATTACAGACGCGTCGTCAAAAACTTTTCACGGATCGCCGAACCACTGAGGCTTCTCGCGAAAGCTAACGTGGAATTCAGGTGGAAAACGGCGCAAGTGCAAGACATTCAAGAACTTATACGACGCCTGCAGACGACACCCATACTTGCGCATTTCGACGATTGCGCCTATGCGGAAATACACACCGACGCATGCAGCGTAGGACTTGGTGCCGCCCTTGTGCAAAAGAATGACGTGCTTGAAAGGGTTATCAGTTATGCTAGCCGGTCACTATCCAAGGCTGAAGCCAACTATTCCACAACAGAAAAGGAATACCTTGCCATCCTCTGCGCTACGTCAAAGTTTCACCCCTACCTCTATGGCAGGCCCTTTAAAGTCGTCAGTGACCATCACGCCTTATGTTGGCTAGCTAACTTGAAGGATCCTTCAGGTCCTCTCGCACGATGGAGTGTGAGGCTTCAAGAATTCGACATTACCGTCGTGCACAAGTCCGGACGAAAACACTCTGACGCCGACTGCCTGTCTAGTGCCCTCGTCGACGCGCCGCCGCCGCAAGACGACGACGACGACTGCTTCCTCGGACCTATAAGTGCCGACGACTTCACCGAAAGGCAACGAGCCGAAGCGGAACGGGGGGGGGCCTTATGGAGTACCTCGGGTGCAAGACCGCCGTTGTTCCGAAGGCATTCAAGCGGGGACTGCCGTCGTTTTTCTTACGGAACGGCGTTCTCCTGAAGAACTTCTGGCCACTACGAACCGACTACCTGCTTGTCGTGCACTCATCATTGCGACCAGAAGTCCTCCAGGCCCTACACGACCACCCTACGGCTGGACACCTCGGTGTTTCCCGCACGCTCGCCAGAATACAGGAAAAATACTACTGGCCACGCCTTGCTGCCGACGTCGCCCACTACGTTAAGACTTGCCGAGATTGCCAGCGACGGAAGACACCGCCGACTAGGCCAGCGGGACTTCTGCAGCCAATCAAACTAACTCACCGTCCGTTCCAGCACATCAGAATGGACCTACGGGGGCCGTTCCCGATGTCGACTTCCGGCAACAAGTGGATCGTCGTAGCAACTGACTACCTCAGCGCTACGGCGAGACAAAGGCCTTGCCCAAAGGCAGTGCGGCCGAGGTAGCCAAGTTGTTCGTGGTGAACATCGTCTTGCGTCATGGCGCCCCAGAGCTCCTCATCACAGACAGAGGTACCACCTTTACTGCGGACCTAACTCAGGCGATCTTCAAATACAGCGAGACGAGCCACCGCCGCACCACCGCCTACCAACCGCAGACCAATGGCTTCGCCGAACGTCTAAATAAGACCATCACCAACATGCTCGCCATGTACGTCGACATTGAGCACAAGACGTGGGACGCCGTCCTTCCATACATGACCTTCGCTTACAACACGGCCATCCAAGAAACAACCCAGATGACGCCGTACAAGTTGGTCTACGGAAGGAGCCCGGCGACGACGCTCGACGCAATGCTACCGAACCTCAACGACGAAGAAAACCTCGACGCCGCCGCTTACTTACAACGTGCAGAAGAAGCTCGACAGCTCGCCCGCCTGCGCGTCAAGACCAAGCAGTACACCGACAGCCGTCACTACAATTTTCGACGACGCTTCGTGGAATACCAACCCGGTGACCATGTCTGCACGCCGATACGCCGACGTAGGCTTAGCGAAAAACTCCTTCGGTGATACTTCGGGCCATACAAGGTTCTTCGACGTCTCGGCGCTCTTGACTACGAGGTCATCCCGGACGGCATTACGAACTCGCAGCGACGCCGCGGACGACCTGAAGTCGTCCATGTCGTGCGCCTTAAGCCATCTTTTTGCGCGTTAGCGAACCTTGTTATTGTAATTTATTTATGTATGCGCTTGTCTTTCTTTCTCTTCTTTGTTCTTTCACAAGCATTGGGACGATGTTTTTCAGAGGGAGGTAATGCCACAACCACTTATTGTTTGATTTTGATGTTTTCGGGTTTGACCAGCAAGGCCGGTTATCAACGCTCGACGCTGTCCGCAAAGCAGTGTTCGAGAAGCTTCTCGATTGTAGTAGATCGTTTGTTAAGATTGCGCGCCGCAAGCGAATGTTCCAGCTTTGTCGAGAGATAACGCCGCCACCAGCGATATCGTAGGAAAGTTCGATAGCGCCTGTATAAAAGGTGGCGCGCTTGACCGCTTGTCAGTAAAGTCCCTGGATATTTTTGGGAAAGTACCGTCTTTCTTTTAACCAAGCCGCCACGCCTAGCACCCTCCTCTCCCGCCTTCCACCTCGCCGCTGCACGGGCCGTCACCTGGGAAACGCGGGCGTTATCAGCGTGACATAGCATTCTTGATAGGAAACTGGCGCGAGCCGGGCTATAGGGAACCCAAGCTCAAGTTTGCGGCGCGACGACAGCGCCGCGCCAGCCGCGCTGCGGCTCTGTCGGAAAGCTCTGAACCTTATGCGCGGCCGACTTATCACCACACGCGTTCTCTGTCGGTGCGGGTAACTGGGGGGCCGTCAGCTCGGCACGTTGAACCGAGAGGCTTGCTTTGCGAAGCTGCGCATTTCCGCGATGGCAGAAGCGACCCCACGGAAGTGGACGTGCGGTCGGAAGTATTCCTGTGTCGTGGGGTGCCCACAACAGTGCAGACAACACCAAGGCACGCGATTTACGTGTGAAACTCTATTGTTTCCCGGTCGTGTCGCACGAGAAATAAAGGCGGCAAGCGTGGATAGCTCACAGCGCTGTCTCGCCTTCTATTTTGGTTATCTGAGTTCATCGCTTTCGTTCGTTTCGACTACCTGAATCGGTAAGTAACGCGGCGTATGCACGCAGCGACTGCAGTAATGATTACACGCTGTCTTCTCGCATTGTCAAAGTCCAGTTACGGTTGTAGGAGAAACAACTTTGTGTTTTTATTGCCCGTGTTTGTGATACCTACTCGTCGTTGTTGAACGTTCACACTCGCGCTATACCGTTAGCGTTGCGTGGTTGGTTGAATTCAACTGAACTCGGCACATTGTCAGAAGTTCGGCGCCTGCAATTCGCGCGTCGGGAAGGCTGCTTTATCACGCCGGAACGGACGTCTGTGCAATTTCAGTATGCTTTGAAATCGTTCTGCAGGTTTGCTTTGTTTTTGTCACTTTATTAGTGTGATACATATTTAAGCCGCTAAATATAACTGGCACTTAATACATGAAGCAAAGATCTTAGGAGCCTGGTCGCGCAGCATATCAGCCCAGAAAGCCACACGAGCCCTACTGCGGTACTTGAAAAGAACCCTATTGAGCGACCGCCTGTGAAACTCGGCACTGTGTGTGTGATGTGACATGTGTCTATCCTTCTCTCTCTCTCTTTTACTCCCCTATTCCCCCTCCCCATGTGTAGGGTAGCAAACTGGACGCATTGTCTAGTTAACCTCCCTGCCTTTCCTACATTCCTTCTCTCTCTCTCTCTAATACATGCTTTGCAATTGCAACCTTGAAGTAACCACCTTCGGAATTTGTGCTATTTTCTAGCCGCGTTCGCGCAGCACGTTTTATACGCCTGTCAAGTCGATATCGTAAAAAGAGACTGCAAGCATGACGCGAGAGCCGAAAAAACGAGGCGAGCAGTTCATATTGCTTTACAGTGGTTAAAGCTCAGCTAGCTGCCTCGCGTCTTAATCGGCGGGTGATTCTCCAGCGGCACGGAGGACTTGACTCTAACCTTCTCAGGAAACAGGGCCATGGCCGTGTAATTTCTTTTTTTCGCACGCCGCAAACGTTTGTTCACGAAAGTACACGGCTGCTACTGTTAAGCATGCCATATCAAAACAACAATCATGTGATTCGTAGTCCGCACCGCAGAACATCCATAGCGTGTACGGCTTCATTTCGGAGCACAAGTGGACCATTATTTATCTTTAACATGACATAATGAGACTTACCTCGAGGTATAAGTCCTACACGGTGTAATCGCGACTTGGGAAATGCATTTCGCTTTGAGTTGGGCGTCGTTGTCGTCGATCGTCTCCTCTTCACTGTTAATGTGATTGACGAGCCTTTCTCTTTTTATCAAGTTCGCTTTTCGGAAGTGCCTATCCAGCTGTGAGATCTTTTTGAATCCGCACTGCAGGCGGTACATTGCGAGGCGCCGCGAGAGCTCTGCACGTGCACGGAAGCGAGCGGCAACGCGGTGGAGAGAAGGGAAAACGCTCGCTGCTTACACCCCAGTTTCTCTTTTTCTGGCAGAGATGGCGCTGCCTGTCAAGAGCAGCAGCGCCGCTAAGCGTTGCTTGGGATGCCTATAGGGCCGGCGCCCGCACGGTGGCCGTTTGGGAGAGGATATAGATAAGGTGTGGACACTTGGGAGAGGAAGATTGGACCCTTTGGAGAGGATATGGAGGAGAGTATCGCTACTTTCTAATATTAAGGGACTTGTCAGTTGTTCCACGGCCGACGCCCAGTTCGCCGCTATTCGTCACGACCCCGTGACAATATATATATGTATATAGTCTTTCACGATATATATATATATATATATATATATATATATATATATATATATATATATATATATATATATATATATATATATATATATATATATATATATATATATATATATATATATATATGTATATGTATATATTGTCATGCAGAGAAACAAGAGACAACGCCCGTTCGCTGGGCCGGCTGTTCTTATTCCGACGCCTCGTCCTTCTCTTCTTCTCTTCTTCGCGCATCCTGCTCTCGCGCCTAAGTCCCGGTGTCGTTCTTCGTCATTACACTCGGCCACGACAGCGAGCGGCCGCAGCTGCCGACAGTGCCTCTGGTGGGCGGCACTGGCTGCATCTAGGTGGCCGATCTCGGCCACGCAGTGACGTGGTTTGATGAGGTGCGAAACGTAGTTCAGGCGGGCGGCATTGACTGTGTCGTGGTGGTCGGTGTTGCATAAGCCGCGACTTGTCCTGCCGAGCTGCCGAGCATTCCGGAGGGCGACACTGGCTGTGTCGGGGTGGTCATTGAAGGCCTTGGTCGCGCTGTGACTTAACAGGCAGAACGGCAGGAAATGACGCTAGTGGATGACCCTTGTTGCGCGACCTTGGGAGAAGGTTCAGCGCTGCCGAGTCATCAGTGTCCATAACTTTAGCGTCGTACAGAGGTGACAGATGTGTATGCAAGGAAACGTCTTGCGCTGGCGTCGCGGGAGCGTAACACTTAGATAGCAGAGGCATGTATTCAATGTCTGCAGCTGTGTTGGTCTCCCTGGCCTCCATGGGCCTCCCGGCCTCCGGGGGGTCTCCCCGGTTCCCACTCGGCGCAAGGTGACCATCTGCTGTCATGGGCTCGTTCGGCTTGGGAACTGCACGCGTGTCAGGCATTAGAGGAGCCGGAGTCTCCACGTTTCCAAGTGATGATGAGCTTGGGGTCCCCGTCATCAGCTTGGGTGGCCCGCAGGTGGTCTTGGTCTGGAGAAAGGTATGTCGTAAGGTGTGTCCAGGCGCGGAGTCTGAGGTCTGGACTGCGATGCCCGCCTTGCGGATTGCGTCAGTGTCTGTGGTGGTGCGTTCCGCAAAGCTTGCTCTGAATGAGGTGCAGGACACAGCTGTACCATCGCGGCAGTTCTCTTCAGGAACTCGGTACATGAGAGTGAGCACGTCGGTGCAGGGCGCACCTGCACCGTCGGGATGATGCCCTTCAGGATCTCGGTCACTGAGGGAGGGCAGGGTGGTAGAAGCTTGAGCTGCACTGTCTAGGCTGTGGGTCTGACAGCTCCCATCCGGGGCTGACAGTGGATCTTGAGCTGGGTTGTCGCAGGCATGAGATAGCGGGCGAAAAAGACTCAACAGCTTGTCTGACCATTCCGGCCAAGATCCTTGCCGGACGCCTTCGTAGGCATGCCATGCCTTGGCGGCATCGCGAAGGTGGTCGATGGCCACCCACCATTTCTGCTGGTCTGTCCAGGCTTCGCGTGCTCCCACAGCGTTGATGGTAGCCACCCAATTTCCGACGTGGTCCTGAAAGCCGCGGAACTCCGGTATTTCCCAGGCAGCCGGCGATGGTAGCATGCCAGGTGAAAATCCAGAGTGAGCCGACGCTAAGCAGGCCAGTTGGTAAGAGAGCTGCATGAGGGCATACCGCAGCTCTCTGCGGCTCTCAGGTGAGCTCTCTTCATGGTCTTGCGAGGCGGCGGCGGCCAACGCGGCATTGAGCGAGTACAGTGCTGGCAAGGCGGTAGGACACAGCACGGAGATCGACGCTGCCAAGGCGTTCACCGTGACTCGGAGTCGCGCGATGGTGGCGGTAAGCTCGGCGGCGCTCTCGGGCGATCCGCGCGTGGAGCCAGTGGTGACGTCCGAAGAGTAGGACGCGATCAGCGTACTCACAGAGGAGGGACCCGTGTCCGAGGGAGCTTGGACAGCACCCCTAAGCGGCTAGGGTGCCGATGTAGTGCCGATGTAATGCTGAGTAGTGCCGTTGTCGCTGCGGGAAGCGGGGAGGGCATTCCCGGGCAAAGGTAGGCTGTGTGCTGTCTTGGCGGCGCCGGGGTAAGCCTGCCCTTGAGCCACCGAGGAGGCCTGGACGCCGTCCTTGAATGGTGGCACAGGTGCTTCCGGCCGTAGTTGCCAGACGGGCTGCATAATCGCTCCTTCGAGCGAAGGTCCGCAGCGCCGATGAGCCACGAGGACGCACTTACGGTTCATAGTTCGTAGACTGCGCCATTGTCATGCAGAGAAACAAGAGACAACGCCCGTTCGCTGGGCCGGCTGTTCTTATTCCGACGCTTCGTCCTTCTCTTCTTCTCTTCTTCGCGCATCCTGCTCTCGCGCCAGAGTCCCGGTGTCGTTCTTCGTCATTACAATATATATATATATATATATATATATATATATATATATATATATATTACGCCGTGTATGTGCCGGATAAGTGTAAGGAGGTTGAAAGATCTCTCGGCAGCTTCGTGCTGTGTGGTCTCGCCATCCAAGCCTTCGGTCAATAAACTCCAAACCCTTACTGTGGGCGTAACAGAGTGGTAGATGTGCTGGGTAAGACAACCAAAGACGGAACCGCTACACTTCGGACTTGCCTGACGACACAGACACTCGGGAACCACCCCCCAGCAGTTCTTGGCCACATCACAAAGAGCCACGACCCTTCTCCGTGAAACTAACGGAGACGTGGAGGCATGGCTCAAGCACTACAAGCGGGTAAGCCACTACAACAAATGGGATGCGGCCTCCAAGCTATCTCACGTGGTTTTTAAATGCGAAGCATTTCTTACCGAACCTTTGGCGCAATGCGCCTTTCTATCTATCTATCTATCTATCTATCTATCTATCTATCTATCTATCTATCTATCTATCTATCTATCTATCTATCTATCTATCTATCTATCTATCTATCTATCTATCTATCTATCTATCAGCCGTCGTCTGGGTGCTCTCATGATCACCTCCTTAACTTGGTGTATACAAAAATGGCATAGGAGGGTAAGAGGATTTTGACGA